>NC_064843.1:25285031-25592531 GCF_024166365.1 Elephas maximus indicus | reverse complement strand
CAAGTTGTAGGGACAGTTCTCTGATTTTGGCTCTTTCTTCCTTTTGTATGTGTGCATTTATTGATATAAATTGGCCTCTGAGCACTGCTTTTGCTGTGTCCCAGAGGTTTTGATAGGAAGTATTTTCATTCTCGTTGCTTTCTATGAATTTCCTTATTCCCTCCTTGATGTCTTCTATAACCCAGTCTTTTTTCAGGAGGGTATTGTTCATTTTCCAAGTATTTGATTTCTTTTGCCTAGTTTTTCTGTTATTGATCTCTAGTTTCATTGCCTTGTGGTCTGAGAAGATGCTTTGTAATATTTCGATGTTTTGGACTCTGCAAAGGTTTGTTTTATGACCTAATATGTGGTCTATTCTAGAGAATGTTCCATGTGTGCTAGAAAAAAAAGTATATTTTGCAGCAGTTGGGTGGAGAGTTCTGTATAAGTCAATGAGGTCAAGTTGGTTGATTGTTGTAATTAGATCTTCCGTGTCTCTATTGAGCTTCTTACTGGATGTCCTGTCCTTCTCCGAAAGTGGTGTGTTGAAGTCTCCTACTATAATTGTGGAGGTATCTATCTCACTCTTCAATTCTGTTAAAATTTGATTTATGTATCTTGCAGCCCTGTCACTGGGTGCATAAATATTTAATATGGTTATGTCTTCCTGATCAATTGTCCCTTTTATCATTATATAGTGTCCTTCTTTATCCTTTGTGGTGGATTTAAGTCTAAAGTCTATTTTGTCAGAAATTAATATTGCTACTCCTCTTCTTTTTTGCTTATTGTTTGCTTGATATACTTTTTTCCATCCTTTGAGTTTTAGTTTGTTTGTGTCTCTAAGTCTAAGGTGTGTCTCTTGCAGGCAGCATATAGATGGATCGTGTTTCTTTATCCAGTCTGTGACTCTCTGTCTCTTTATTGGTGCATTTAGTCCATTTACATTCAGGGTAATTATAGATAAATAAGTTTTTAGTGCTGTCATTTTGATGCCTTTTTATGCGTGTTGTTGACAATTTCATTTTTCCACATACTTTTTTGTGCTGAGGCGTTTTTCTTAGTAAATTGTGAGATCCTCATTTTCATAGTGTTTGACTTTATGTTAGTTGAGTCGTTACGTTTTTCTTGGCTTTTATCTTGAGTTTTAGAGTTGTTATACCTTTTTGTGGTTATCTTATTATTTACCCCTATTTTTCTAAGTAAAAACCTAACTTGTATTGTTCTATATCACCTTGTATCACTCTCCATATGGCAGTTCAATGCCTCCTGTATTTAGTCCCTCTTTTTGATTATTGTGATCTTTTACCTATTGACTTCCATGATTCCCTGTTATGTGTATTTTTTTTAAAAATTAATCTTAATTTGTTTGTTTTTGTGATTTCCCTATTTGAGTTGATATCAGGACATTCTGTTTTGTGACCTTGTGTTGTGCTGATATCTGATATTATTGGTTCTCTGACCAAACAATATCCTTTAGTATTTCTTGTAGCTTTGGTTTGGTTTTTGCAAATTCTCTAAACTTGTGTTTATCTGTAAATATCTTAATTTCGCCTTCATATTTCAGAGAGAGTTTTGCTGGATATATGATCCTTGGCTGGCAGTTTTTCTCCTTCAGTGTTCTGTATATGTCATCCCATTCCCTTCTTGCCTGCATGGTTTCTGCTGAGTAGTCTGAACTTATTCTTATTGATTCTCCCTTGAAGGAAACCTTTCTTTTCTCCCTGGCTGCTTTTAAAATTTTCTGTTTATCTTTGGTTTTGGTGAGTTTGATGATAATATGTCTTGGTGTTTTTCTTTTTGGATCAATCTTAAATGGGGTTCGATGAGCGTCTTGGATAGATATCCTTTCATCTTTCATGATGTCAGGGAAGTTTTCTGTCAGGAGTTCTTCAACTATTTTCTCTGTGTTTTCTGTCCCCCCTCCCTGTTCTGGGACTCCAATCATCCGCAGGTTATCCTTCTTGATAGATTCCCACATAATTCTTAGGGTTTCTTCATTTTTTTAAATTCTTTTATCTGATTTTTTTTCAGCTATGTCGGTGTTGATTCCCTGGTCCTCCAGATGTCCCAGTCTGCATTCTAATTGCTCGAGTCTGCTCCTCTGACTTCCTATTGCATTGTCTAATTCTATAATTTTATTGTTAATCTTTTGGATTTCTACATGTTGTCTCTCTACGGATTCTTGCAACTTATTAATTTTTCCACTATGTTCTTGAATAATCTTTTTGAGTTCTTCAACCGTTTTATCAGTGTGTTCCTTGGCTTTTTCTGCATTTATCCTAATTTCATTTGTGATGTCTTTAAGCATTCTGTAAATTAGTTTTTTATATTCTGTATCTGATAATTCCAGGATTGTATCTTCATTTGGGAAAGATTTTGATTCTTTTGTTTGGGGGGTTGGAGAAGCTGTCATGGTCTGTTTCTTTAAGTGGTTTGATATGGATTGTTGTCTCCGAGCCATCACTGGGAAACTAGTTTTTCCAGAAAATCCGCTAAAAAAAAAAGCAGTCAGACCCCTATCAGAGTTCTCCCTCTGGCTCAGGCTATTCAGATGTTGATGAAGCCACCTGGGGAGGGTGGGGGAGGGAACAGAGAGATAGGAGAGTAGCACCTCAGAATATAGCCAGAGTTGCTTGTCTTGCTTGGAATGACTATTATATCTGAGATTCCCGCGGGCGCATCGCCTATGTGTGCTGGCTGTGTGGAGATTGCCCCCGGGGGGTCTGGCCCGCTGGAGTCACGGTCAGATCCTCCGCTTCCAGCCCCAAGCCCAGCGTCAAGGCTCCCCTACTGGGACGGTGCACTCTCGACTCCAAAATCAGTCGCTGCCTCCAGGGGACTTCTCGTCCCTCCAGCCGCGTGGCCGTGCCGCCCCCACGAACCAGGTGGGCCCCCTCCTGGGGTTAGTTCAGATGGGTAGAGCAGCTCCCCGTGCTTGTGCCGTGACCGAGTGTCCCGGCTGGGACGCTGTTCTCCCTGCTCCTATACCAGTCGCTGCCTCCCAGGGACTTCTCCTATCGGCTGCGTCCCACGACGCCCGCGCGACCCGGCTGGGCCCCTTCCCGGGGTTAGTTCAGGGGGGTGGAGCAGCTCTCCGTGTTTATGCCGTACCTGCGTCCAGTCCAAATCCCAGCGAGACGGTTCCCCGGCTGGGACGCTGCTCTTCCTGCTCCAAGACCAGTCACTGCCTCCCGGGGATTTCTCCTACCGGCTGCGTCCCACGCCGCCCGCGGAACCGGCTGGTCTCCCTCCCGGGGTTAGTTCAGGGGGGTGGAGCAGCTCTCTGTGCTTGTGCCGTACCTGACTGGTACACTGGCTCCAGGCTCTGGAAACAATCGCTGCTTCCCTGTATTAGTTCGTTCTCCGTCTCTAAATCTGTGTTTGTTGTTCAGGGTTCGTAGATTGTTATGTATGTGATCGGTTCACTTGTTTTTCCGTGTCTTTGTTGTAAGAGGGATCCGAGGTAGCGTCTGCCTAGTCCGCCATCTTGGCTCCGCCCTCTGGATTCTTACTACCAGGCTGTAGGGTTTATAATTAACATCACCCAAAGAGTTCGGTCATTGTCCTTGGTTCCCGGGAGCTAAACTCTAAAATCTTGTAAATTTCCCCAGTGAAGCATCTTTGATGAAGCCTCCAGACCACACCTGAGGGTTTTTGCTATTGAGGTGACTCAAGTGTGGTTTTGCCAGGCCAGGAAGACCCACCAGGTGATATCAGCCCAACCTCGGTGGAGGAGGAACCCTGGGGGCACAGTGGTTAAGAGCTTGGCTGCTAAGCAAAAGGTTACCAGTTTGAATCTGCCAGCTGCTCCTTGGAAACTCTATGGTGCAGTTCTACTCTGTCCTATAGGGTTGTTATGAGTCAGAATTGACTCAACGGCAACAGGTTTGGTTTTTGGTTTCCAGTGGAGGTGGGCTGATGCAATCAATCATGTGTGTAAAATGAGGCCCCAATAAAGGCTCTGGACATGGAAGCTTTGTGGGCTTCCTGGTTGTGAAAGACATCAATGCACACTGGAAGGTAGCATGTCCTGTCTGGGACATTGGGAACCCTTCCAGACCTACCCTATGCGTCTTTTCATTTGTATCCTTTATGCTGTAAAACTGTCATCTTAAGTATAGCACTGTCCATGAGTTCTGTACGTTGTTTTAGCAACTTATTGAACTTGAAGGAGTAGTGGGAGCCAGCAGGTCGGAAGTGAGAGGGGTTCTGAAGGCCTCTGACATCACAGCTGACATCCTGTGGGGTAGAGAGAACCCTCAAATTTGTGCATGTAGGTCAGAATTTAGGGTGTCATGGAGGCCCCCAAGCTTATGGCTGGTATCTGAGGTTTTGGGCAGGCCTGGCAGTCTGGAGGACTGTGCCCTTTAACTTGTGTGGTCTAACTTAGCTCTGGATGGTTAGGGCTAGAGAAACAAGTGTTACATATGCAGTTGGATTAGAATTTAATTCCTTTACAGAAGTGGAATAAATCGTACTAATTTGAGATTGATTCAATTGATCTTTACAATTTAGTGTGAGAAGTGATTTGATCCAACACAAATGCTGAGCAGACGGGGCGGGACAGCATAGGGAGCTGCTGTGAGCCCTTTAGTTCTGGCCCAGGACTTCTCCATGTGCCTTCTCTGTGTGCTCCTTGCTCAGGGGTTCCCCTGGTCTCCCCCATTTCAGTGCCTGCTTCCATCTAACCCGTTGCCATTGAGTTGATTCCAACTGATGGTGAACCCATTATGTCAGAGTAAAACTGTGTTCCATAGGGTTTTCGGTGGCTGATTTTTTTTGGATTGCCAGGCCTTTCTTCTGAGGTGCCTGTAGGTGGACTTCCAGGGACTCCCCACTTCCATCTAGCCCCCTTGATTTGGGGGCCTGGTTTTAAAACTCTTACCGGGACTTGATGTTCATTGTGGCATCATGCAATGCTTCTCAAACCGTAACATGTGCACGAATCACCCGGGCTCTCGTTAAAAAACCCGACTTGGTGAAGTTTTGGTTATTTGTCAGGTTTTGGGTCCCAGCTGTGCTGGATTTGTAAACTGAATTGGAAAGCATTCTATCTTTTTCTGTGTTCTAGAGCATTTACATAGCATAGACATATCCTGTGAAAGCCTGAAAGAGCTTCTCTGCTTCCCCGGCCACACCCCTTTTAGAAAGAGTTCTTTGTCCATTTAAAAATTGATTCAATGATGCTTCACTCTTCTTGGTCATTCCCATTTTTCCAGAGAAGCGTACATTTCATAGAACACTCCAAATTAGCATGCCATGTGTGTTTCCTATCTTCTTTTAATTGGAAAACTCTCCTCTCTCTCTTTGGTTCAATGTCCTTTTATTTTTGAAACGTGTTTTTGTGTTCTCTCTCATTCACTTGCTTCCTGCCCTCTCCCTTTCGTTAGGCTGGCTACAAGTCTAGGTATTCACAGGTATTTGCAAATGGCTGAATCTTCGATTTACCAGTTCTACTGATTTTTGTTTTCTATTTCATTAATTTTTTTACCTTTACTTTTAATTCTCTCCCCAGGTTTATCATGTGGCTTACTTTCTAGCTTCTTGAGGTGGAGACTTCATTTATTTTCAGGCTTCCTTGTTTAATAACAAACATTTAGAGCTCTGAGGAGCGCTGTAGTTTCACTCCGTAAGTTTCACTACGTGGAGTTCTAATTGTCATTATGTGCTAAATGGCCTGTAATTGCAGTTTTGTTCCCTTTTTGATTCCTGTTATTTAGGAATAAATTTCCAAGTAATTTTATCCATTTGTCCCTTTGTTTTTAATTTCTGTTTTTATGGCATCGTGGACATATAATGTGGCTTGAAGAACTATTGCCTTTTTGTGCCTCTGAGGTATTCTTCGTGGCCTAGAATGTCACTAGTGTCTGTCACTTCCTACAGATGTTTGAATGAAATGTTTTTTCTGTTTGTGGGCAGTAAAGTCTGATACGTATTAGTAACCTAAGCTTATTGTTTTGAGCTGTCATTCCTTAGAGCACGAGTCCTACAAGTTGCTCTGGGAAATATGACCCAGCATATCCCTCTCCTGGGAGAGCACGGTGGTTCCTGAGTGCAACCAAACCAAACCCATTGCTGTCAAAAGTCTATTCCAACTCATAGTGACCCTACAGGACACAGCAGAACTGCCCCTAGGGCTTCCAAGGAGCAGCTGGTGGATTCAAACTGCCAACCTTTTATTTAGCAGCCTATCTCTTAACTGCTGTGCGACCAGGGCTCCTGAGTGCAACTGTTTCTCCTTAATACCTATCACTACCTCTAGCAGCTTGTTTTCTGTGGGACACATTTCAGAAAATTCTTTTTTAGAGTTTTCTCTTATTTCTTTTTTTTTTATTTCCAAAGTTTTTTAATTGATGAAGATTCAAAACATAATAATTTTTTGTAACACAGGTCTACTAATGAGAAAAATGGAATTCTTTTTGGGAGGGATAACATTTTGCTTGAGTTCAAAATTAGTGTTCGTAATCAAAATTGATTAAAGTGTTCATCTGTCAATGCTGATTTGTAATAAAAGTGTGTGTATTTCATCTTTGAAAACATCTTTCATAAAGTATTACCAAATACTGATATGAATTCATATCCATATGATTTTAATTCTCTTATTTCTTGAAGAAAAACTACTTACTAAAAGTCGTTGGTACTCATTCAACAGGTATGGCCCCTTCTTTTGAACCTGAGAGGCTTCTCTGCTCATTTTTGACAAGAAGCTCTCAAAAAACAACAACACAAAAAAACCCTCTGATTTGTAGCATCTGCCAGTTTTCATGGTGTAAATACTACCCTCATAGCTGATTTCAAGCTACCAATCATTTAATACCCAGCTGGCAAAATTCCTGAAAATTTAATCTTAAGCTCTTGTGAGACAAAATGAACCAGCTCCATCCACCATACCACCAGGTTGTCCCTCGCCCTGGGCCTTCCCTACATTATATTTTACCTCAAAATTTCTAGCATGTAGTCTGGGTTCCTACCTGGTTTACATGCTAATATAGATTTTTGTGTGTTGTTCCTTTGACCATTTTTTAAAATATAATTTATTTATTTTTTTTTTTGTTGAAAATACACATGGCAGAACATGTACCAATTCAACAGTTTCGACATGTACAGTTCGGTGACATTGATGACATTCTTCAAGTTGTACAACTATTGTCAGCGTCCTTTTCTGAGTTGTTCCTTCCCCATTAACGTAAACTCACAGCTCCCTAAGTTTTCTGTCTAAACCTTCAAGTTGCTGTTGTCAGTTTGATCCCATATTGATTGATCTTAAAAGAGCACAATGTTCAAGGCAGACATTTTTGATCGGTTAAGCTAAACTATTGGTTGGTTTTAAGACCTTTGGCCATTTTATCAGGCATTTGGTGGGGAGTAGTCAACTGTATGCCAGAGTCAGTCACCTGAAAATACTTTCTTTTTTAACCTTTATTGTAGCATTTCATTTGGGGGTGGGCTTTTCATAAAGAGCATTTCTTTGAGTAAGGGGAGGAAAGCTTCTACTCCCTCACCAACTCTGACTTCTCTCCAGGAGGAGCTGCTGACTTCATTGGTCAGATGTCAGACTGATGAGTCCACATTTACTAGTGGGCAGGATCACCCCCTCTTCTACTTTCCTTATCATATGGTTGGGTGGGAGCCAGCCTCCTCTTTCTTGGCTTTTATGTTCTCACACACCTGCTATGGTGTACTGGATTGCCAGATAAAATACTGGTTGCCCAGTAAATTTGAATTTGAATGAACAACAAGTAATTTTTTAGCATAAGTATGTCCCAAATATTGCATTGGATGTACTTATGCTAAAAATTATTCACTGTTTATCTGAAATTAGAATTTAACTTGGAGTCCTGTATTTTTATGTGCTAAATCTGGCAATTCATATACTGATGATTTTGTCCTAAGGGATCCTTTGTCAGATTGGGATTTGAGCTTTGGTGAAGCCTCTGGCTAGGGTTTCAGCCTAATCATAGTAATGTGGAAAGTTGTTGTCTTAGTTACCTAGTGTTGCTATAACAGAAATATCGCAAATAGATGGCTTAAACAAACAGATATTTATTTTCTTACAGTTTAGGAGGCTAGAAGTCCAAATTCAGGGTGCTGACTCTAGGGGAAGTCTCTCTCTCTCTGTCAGCTCTGGAGGCAGGTCCTTGTCTCTTTTTAACATCTGTGGTCCTGGCATTTCTTGGAGATCTCCATGTGTCTTGGTATCACTCTTCCCCTGAGTCTTGGAGGTTTTCAATGCAGAGGGTCCCTGGGTCCAAAGGATGCACTCCACTCTTGGCTCTACTTTCTCAGTGGTAGGGAGGTCCCTCTCCTCTCTGCTCACTTCTCTCTACTTTTATCTCTTATAAGATTGAAAGTGTGGCTCGAGCAAAGGTGTGACTTGAAGGCTGTGCACAAAACGGAGGATAATTACATCAGATCACAAAATGGGGGACAACCACATAATACCGGGAATCATGGCCTACCCAAGTTGACACATATTTTGGGGGGACACAATTCCATCCATGACACTCATTTTCTATTTTCTTTAGTTTCTTTTGACAGAATTTCATGAGGAAGGGGCATTGGCAGGGCAGAATTCAGGCATTTCTGAGTCATCTAGCAAGCTACCATCAAAAATCATGAAACCTTCACCTTGAAGTCTAACAATTTGAGTTTTGTTTTTTGATCCAATCTAAGAGCCTTAAATGAATTTAACCTGTGCACATTTACAGGTCTTCTATCATCTCATTTGTGCTTTTTTTGTTTTTAATGAGCCATGTTTTTTTGAATTAGTTTTCTCAAGTGGGCTAGAAGTTTTATATCCTGTTTTGATTATACTAGAGGTTATTTTAAATACAAAAAATATTGAAACCATTTTCTCTACTTATCAAACAGCAAAAATATTGACTCCCCATGACATGCTTTTACTTCCTCACACAAAGCTTGGTTTTTTAAAAAATAATTTGGGATTTTTAGAACCAAATGATTAAGATCGTGGTTATTAATATAAATTATTTTAAGGTATTCTATATCTTCAGTTTTAATATTTATTTCTGACATCTGCAGTAAGTTTCATGCCTCATTATTTGCAGTCAGCCCTGTATTTTCACATTCTAGTTGTGATTGCTATTTTTGTTGTACTGTCTCTTCCCTACTCTTAAATTTGCCCTTTAGATTCCTCAGCCTCATGCTTCACTGCTAGGCCATCAAATGTTGGAGTCCTCTGGGCTTAGTTTTCTCTTTTTACTTCTATTGTCTGTGTGTAGATAACTCAGCAATATACATCTCAAGGTCTAAACCATCTGCTGAGTGCAAACCCATGAATCCATCTTCTAATTGACTTGGATGTCTCAAGGGCAATTCCCACTTAGCCTGCCCTAAACCAGTCTAAAAATGACCTTCCTTCTCTAACCAGGCCCTGTTTTCAGAGTTCCCTTCTCAGGGGATGGTGCTACCACCTGTCTACTTCCATTCACTTCTGCCAGCCAGGAGTCTTGATCCCTTTCTTTCCTTTGTCTAGTTCTCTTCATCCCCATCCCCCTTTCACTGATGCAGTTGTTATTATTGTGTGCCGTCGAGTCTATTTTTACTCAAAGTGACCCTGGAGGACAGAGTAGAACTGTCCCATAGGGTTTCTTAGCCTGTAGTTCTTATGGGAGCAGAATGCCAGGTCTTTTCTTCCACATAGCTGGCTGGTGAGTTTGAACTACCGACATTTTGGTTAGCAGCCGAGCACTTAATCATTGTGCCACCAAGGCTTTTGCACTAGTCCTAGTGACTATTATCTCTTGCCTTGCCTGTGTAGTAGCCTCCTACTAACTTGTCTTCCCGACTCCCCTCTGTCCTCTCTCTGTCTAGACCAGATACAGAGAGAACTTCTAGAAATCCCAATGTGCTGTTCCCTCTCAGCTCCCATTGCTATTAAGATACAATCAGGATCCTCTAGGTGCTCCACAAAGCCCTTCTCCGTTGGGGCTGTCCACATATGGCCACGCCTTCTGCTATTTTCCCTCTCCCCTTCTACATTCCAACCACATTAGTCTGTCTCGGACTCTCATGGGCTTCATGCACTCTGACACCACAGGGCCTTGGAATCTCCTGCTTTGTCCTTGCTTTTCTCTGCCTGGTTAAGCTCCTGCTTACTTGTGCTTTGGATTTCTGTCTCCCCTGAACTCCCTGACTAAGTTAAAATCCTATGTTATTTGCCCTCATAGCACCACATGCCTTTCCTTCATAGCACTTTACCATAGTTGTCATATTCATTTCTGTCTTTTGTGCCATCACCCATTTGTCAATTTGTTGTGCTATAGTAGCTTGTGTGTTGCTGTGATGCTGGAAGCTATGCCACCAGTATCTCAAATACCAGCTGGGTCACTCATGGATGGACAGGTTTCAACAGAGCTTCCAGACTAAGATAGACTATGAAGAAGGGCTAGTGATCTACTTCTGAAAAGTAGCCAACAAAGACCTTGTGGGGATCACAACAGAATATTGTCTGACTCGCTCGCTTTGGACATGTCATCAGGTGGGATCAATTTCTGGAAGAGGACATCATGTTTGGTGAACTATAAGGGAAGAGAGGAAGAGAGAGACTCTTGGTGACATGGATTGTCACAGTAGCTGCCATGATGGCCTCAAACATGCCAGCAATCATGAGGATGACCAGGACTGGGCAACATTTCATTCCGCTGTACATAAGGTCACCATGGATTAGAGTCCATGCAACAGCAGCCATCCATCCATCCACCCATCCACCCACCCACTCATCCATCCATCCATCCACCCATCCAACCATCCATCCATCCATTCAACCCATCTATTTCTATTTATTTATCAGTCTGTTGAGTTGTACCAGTGTAGGGTGGATTCTAAACCTAATCATTTCTGAGTTATAAAAAGACCAGAACAGACACAGAGACACACACACATACATGGAGAAGACAGATGCCATGTGAGGATTGTCTACAAGTCAAGCAACCAAGGAATGCCCGGGACTGCCTGATAGGAAGGAATCAGCATGGCCAAGACCCTGATTTGAACTTTTAGCCTCCAGAACTGTGAGAAAATAAACATATGTTCTTTAAAACCACTCACTTTTATTACAGCACAAGTGTGTATTTGTGTTACAGCAGTACTAGGACACTAAGATGGGTTCTTTGTGGAAAGGGTACACAGTAAAGAGGAAGAAAATGCAAAGGAAAGGGTAGGGGGAAAGAATGGTCAGTGCTTGGGCCAGCCTCAGTTTCCTCAGTTGCTCCACAGCAAGGTGGCTGTGAGGACTAAATGAAAAACACTCAAACCTCAGAGCACTTGTGAAATCCCATGAGGAAATCCCTTTAGCCATGTAGGCCTCTGCATTCTCATCTGTAATGGGAATGAATTCCACCCCCATAATTCCCTGGATGAAGAAGTGCTTGGTGTCATCCAATGTCCTTTGTACAGTGCTCAGCACTCGTAATTGCCCAGCTATTTGGATTTTGCATCCGTAGAGTAGCCCTATGAAGGGGTAAGTAATGCCTAACATGTCCTAAAACATGGTATGTGTCTCACCAGAGTATGCATGTAGATATCTGATGGTGTTTCGATGGGCAGTTTTTATTTTATTTTTTCCTAAATTTAATTCAATTTGTTGTTGTTGAGAATATACACAGCAAAACATATACCAGTTCGATAGTTTCTACAAGTACAATTTAGTGACATTGATTACATCCTTTGAGTTGTGCAGCAATTCTCACTCCCCTTTTCTGAGTTGTTCCTCCCTCATTAATTTAAGCTCACTGCCCCCTAAGGTTCCTATTTAATCTTTTGAGTTGTTTTTGTCTATTTGATTCCGTACAGATAGTTCTTAACAGAGCATAATGCTCAAGGGAGACCTTTTTCACTAGTTAAGCTAAACTGTTGTTTAGTTTTAAGATGAATTCAGGGGATATTTTTGGTTTAAGATTTAAAAATTATCTCAGGACAATAGTTTTAGGGGTTCACCCACCCTCCATGGCTCCAGAAAGTCTAGAGTCCGTGAAAATTTAAAATTCTGTTCTTTGTGTTTCTTCTTTTGATCAGGATTCTTCTATAGAATCTTTGATCAAAATGTTTAGTAATGATAGCTGGGCACCATCCAGTGCTGGTCTCATGGCAAAGGGAGCAGTTGTTCATTAAGGCAATTTGCCACACATTCCATATTCTCCTCCTATTTCTGACTTGATGTTTATGCATTCCATTTCATTTGAAATGTGGATATCCTAGGCATTAGTGAGCTGAAATGGACTGCTCTGGCCATTTTGAATTGGATAATCATATGGTCTACTCTGCTGGGAATGACAACTTGAAGAGGAATGGTGTTGCATTCATTGTCAAAAAGAATATTTTAAGATCTATCCTGAAGCACAATGCTGTCATTGTCAGGATAATATCCATACTCCTACAAAGAAGACCAGTTAATATGACTATTGTTCAAATTTATGCACCAACCACTAAGGCCAAAGTTGAAGAAACTGAAGATTTCTACCAGCTTCTGCAGTCTGAAATTGACTGAACATGCAAACAAGAGGCATTGATAACTACTGGTGATTGGAATGTGAAAGTTGGAAACAAAGAAGGATTGGTAGCTGGAAAACATGGCCTTAGTGATAGAAATGATACCGGAGATCATATGACAGAATTTTGCAAGACCAATGACTTCATTGCAAATACCTTTTCTCACCAACATAAATGGTGGCTATATGCATGGACCTCGCCAGACGAAATACACAGGAATCAAATCGACTACATCTGTGGAAAGAGATAATGGAAAAGTTCAACATCATTAGTCAGAACAAGGCCAGGGGCTGACTGTGGAAGAGACCATCAATTGCTCATATGTAAGTTCAAGTTGAAACTGAAGAAAATTAGAACAAGTCCACGAGAGCCAAAGTATGATCTTGAGTATATCCCATCTGAATTTAGAGACCATCTCAAGAATAGATTTGATGCGTTGAACACTAATAACCAAAGACCAGACGAGTTGTGGAATGACATCAAGGACATCATATCTGAAGAGAGCAAGAGATCTTTAAACAGACAGGAAAGAAAGAAAAGACCTAAATGGATGTCAGAAGAGACTCTTAAACTTGCTCTTGAACATCGAGCAGCTAAAGCAAAAGGAAGAAATGACGAAGTAAAAGAGCTGAACAGAAGATTTTAAAGCTCAGCTCAAGAAGACAAAGTATTGTAATGACATGTGCAAAGAGCTGGAGATAGAAAACCAAAAGGGAAGAACACCCTTGGAATTTCTCAAGCTGAAAGAACTGAAGAAAAATTCAAATCTCGAGTTGCAATAGTGAAGGATTCTATGTGGAAAATATTAAACAATGCAGGAAGCATCAAAGGAAGATGGAAGGAATTCATGGAGTCATTATACCAAAAAAGAATTGGTCAACGGTCAAACATTTCAAGAGGTAGCATATGAAGAAAGAGGTCCAAGCTGCACTGAAGGCGTTGGGGAAAAACAAGGCTCCAGGAATTAACAGAATATCAATGGAGATATTTCAACAGATGCAGCACTGGAAGTACTCACTTGTCTATGCCAAGGAATTTGGAAGACAGCTGCCTGGCTAACCGACTGGAGGAGATCCATATTTATGCCTATTCCCAAGAAAGGTGATCCAACCGAATGTGGAAATTATTGAACATCATTGATATCACATGCAAGCAAAATTTTGCTGAAGGTCATTCAAAAGTGGATGTAGCTGTATATTGACAGGGAACTGCCAAAAATTAAGGCCAGATTCAGAAGAGGACATGGAACCAGGAATACCATTGCTGATGTTAGATGGATCCTTCATTTCTCCTACTGGCTGAGTAGTATTCCGTTTTATGTATGTACCCCATTTTGTTTATCCATTCATCTGTTGATCGGCATTTAGGTTGTGTCTACCTTTTGGCTATTGTGAATAATGGTGCAATGAACATTGGTGTACAAGTCTGTTTAAGTCCCTGCTTTCAAGTTTGGTGGGGATATCTCAGAATGGAATTGCTGGGTCTTATGGTAATTCTAGAGCCCTGGTACTGCAGTGGTTAAGAGCTTGGCTGCTAACCAAAAGGTCGGCGGTTTGAATCTACCAGCTGCTCCTTAGAAACCTTATGGGGCAGTTCTACTCTCTTCTATAGGGTGGCTATGAGTTGGAATTCACTTGATGGCATCAAATTTTTTTTTTTTTAATGGTAGTTCTATTTTTAGTTTTTTGAGGAACTGCCACACTGTTTTCCATAACAGCTGTGCCATTTTGAATTCCCACCAACAATGGATAAACGTTCCAATTTCCCCACACCCTTGCCAACATTTGTTATTTTCTGGCTTAAAAAGAAAATTTTTTTTTTTAAATCTTAGCCATTCTAGTGGGCCCCTATGTATCTGTCGGTTTGCCATACCGTGTGGGCTTGGGTGTTGCTGTGATGCTGGAAGCTACATCAGCAGGGTCCCCCGTGGAGGACAGGTTTCAGCTGAGCTTCCAGACGGGGAAGAAGGACCTGGTGGTCTACTTCTGAAAAGAATTAGCCAGTGAAAACCTTATGAATAGTAGTGGAATGTTGTCTGATATAGTGCTGGAAAATGAGCCCCGCAGGTTGTAAGGCACTCAAAAGACAACTGGGAAAGAGCTACCTCCTCAAAGTAGAGTTGACCCTAATGATGTGGATGGAGACAAGCTTTTGGGACTTCGTTTGCTGATGTGGCATGACTCAAAATTAGAAGAAACAGCTCCAAACAGCCACTAATAATTGGAACGTGGAATGTAAGAAGTATGAATCTAGGAAAACTGGAAGTTGTCAAAAATGAAATGGAATGCGTATCCTAGGCATTAATGAGCTGAAATGGACTGGTACTGGCCATTTTGAATCATATGGTCTACTATGCCAGGAATAACTTGAAGAGGAATGGTGTTGCATTCATCATCAAAAAGAACATTTCAAGATCTATCCTGAAGTACAACGCTGTCAGTGATAGGATAATATCCATTCACACCAACCACTAAGGCCAAAGATGAAGAAATTGAAGATTTTTACCAACTTCTGCAGTCTGAGATAGATCGAACACGCAGTCAGGATGCGTTGATAATTACTGGTGATTGGAATGCAAAAGTTGGAAACAAAAAAGAAGTATCAGTAGTTGGAAAATATGGCCTTGGTGATAGCAATGATGCTGGAGATCGCATGATAGAATTTTGCAAGACTAACTTCTTCATTGCAAAACCTTTTTTCACCAACATAAATGGTGACTATACACATGGACCTCAACAGATGGAAATACACAGAAATCAAACCAACTACATCTATGGAAAGAGATGATGGAAAAGCTCAATATCATCAGAACAAAGCCAGGGGCTGACTATGGAACAGGCCATCAATTGCTCATATGCAAGTTCAAGTTGAAGCTGCAGAAAATTAGAACCAGTCCACAAAAGCCAAAGTACGACCTCAATTTAGGGACCATCTCAAGAATAGATTTGACATGTCAAATTTAATGACCAAAGACCAGGCAAGGTGTGGAATGATATCAAGGACATCATACCTGAAGAAAGCAAGGGATCATTAAAAAGACAGGAAAGAAAGAAGAGACCAAAATGAATGTTAGAAGACTCTGAAACTTGCTCTTGAATGTCGAGTAGCTAAAGCAAATGGAAGAAATGATGAAGTAAAAGAGCTGAACAGAAGATTTCAAAGGGTGGCTTGAGGAGACAAAGTGAAGTATTATAATGACATGCGCAAAGACCTGGAGTTAGAAAACCAAAAGGCAAGAACACGCTTGGCATTTCTCAATCTGAAAGAACTGAAGAAAAAATTCAAGCCTCAAGTTGCAATACTGAGGGATTCTATGGGGGAAAACATTAAATGATGCAGGAAGCATCAAAAGAAGGGTCACTATACCAAAAGGAATTGGTCAATGTTCAACCATTTGAGGATGTAGCATATGATCAGGAACTAATGGTACTGAAGGAAGAGGTCCAAGCTGCACTGAGGGCACTGGCAAAAAACAAGGCTCCAGGAATTGATGGAATACCAATTGAGATGTTTCAACAAATAGATGCAGTGCTGGAAGTGCTCAGTCATCTACGGCAAGAAATTTGGAAGACAGCTACCTGGCCAACCAAGTGGAAGAGAGCCATATTTATGCCTATTCCCAAGAAAGGTGACCCAACCGAATGGGGAAATTATCAGACAATATCATATGCAAGTAGAATTTTGCTAAAGATCATTCAAAAGCGGCTGCAGCAGTATATTGACAGGGAATTGCCAGAAATTCAAGCCACATTCAGAAGAGGATGGGCAACCAGTGGTATCACTGCTGATGTCAGATGGATCCTGGCTGAAAGCAGAGAATACCAGAAGGATGTTTACCTGTGTTTTATTGACTATGCAAAGGCACTCAACTGTGTGGATCATAACAGATTATGGACAACATTATGAAGAGTGGGAATTCCAGAACATTTAATTGTGCTCATGCGGAACCTGTACAAAGACCAAGAGGCAGTTGTCTGGACAGAACGAGGGGATACTGCCTGGTTTAAAGTCAGGAAAGGTGTGTGTCAGGATTGTATCCTTTCACCAAACCTATTCAATCTGTATGCTGAGCAAATAATCCGAGAAGCTGGACTATACGAAGGAGAAGAACAGGGTATCAGGATTGAAGGAAGACTCATTAACAGCCTGCGTTATGCAGATGACACAACCTTGCTTGCTGAAAGTGAAGACGACTTGAAGCACTTACTGACGAAAATCAAAGACCACAGCCTTCAGTATGGATTATACCTCAACATAAAGAAAACAAAATCCTCACAACTGGACCGATAAGCAACGTCATGATAAACGGAGAAAAGATTGAAGTTGCCGCGGATTTCATTTTACTTGGGTTCACAGTCAACACCCGTGGAAGCTGCAGTCAAGAAATCAAACAATGCATTCCATTGGGCGAATCTGCTGCAAAGGTCCTCTTTAAAGTGTTGAAAAGCAAAGATGTCGCTTTGAAGACTAAAATGCACCTGACCCTAACCATACTGTTTTCAATCGCTTCATATGCATGTGAAAACTGGACAATGAATAAGGAAGACAGAAGAAGAATTGAGGCCTTCAAATTATAGTGTTGGCAAAGAATATTGAATATACCATGGACTGCTAAAAGAACAAACAAATTTGTTTTGGAAGAAGCACAGCCAGAATGCTCCTTAAAGGCAAGGATGGTGAGACTACGTTTCACAAACTTTGGGCATGTGATCAGGAGGAAGAGTCCCTGGAGAAGTATATCATGCTCGGTAAATAGAGGGCCAGTGAAAAAGAGGAAGACCCTCTATGAGACGGACTGACACAGTGGCTACAACAATGGGCTCGAGCATAACAACCATTGTGAGGATGGTGCAGTGTTACGTTCTGTTGTACATAGGGTCAGTATGAGTTGGAACCGACTCAACGGGCACCTAACAACAACAATAACATCCTAGTAGGAGTGAAACGGTATCTCATTGTGGTTTTGATTTGCACCTGTCTAATGGCTGATGGCGCCTTGCATCTTTTTATGTGTTCGGTGGCTATTTGAATGCCCTCTTTGGTGAAATGTCTATTTAAGTCCTTTGCCCACATTATGATTAGGTTGTCTTTTTATTGTTATATTGTTGAAGTCTTATACATATTTTAGTTATTAGGATCTTGTCAAGTATATGGTTCCCAAAGATACTCTTCTAGTTGGTAGCTTGTCTTTTCACTTTTTTGGTGAAGTCTTTTTCTGAGGTCCCATTTATTTATTTTGCATTTTCCTGTTTATGCTTTTGGTATTATATTAGATAATCCATTGTTGAAAGCTAGGCCTGACAGCCTTGCCCCTGCTTTATCTTCTAAGAATTTTATGGCTTTAGTTTGCACATTTAGGTCCTTAATCCATTTTGAATTTGTTTGTGTGTGTGGTGTGAGGCGTGGATCCTGTTCCATTTCTCTGCATGTGGAAATCCAGTTTTCCCAGCACCATTTATTGAAGAGATTCTTCTTTTCCCACTGAACGGGCTTAGTACCCTTCACAAAAATTAGTTGACCATAGATGTGTGGGTTTGTTTCTGGACTCTCAATTCTGTTCCATTGGTGTATGTGGCCATAGTTATACCACTACCAAGCTGTTTTGATTAGCTGTATAGTCTGTTTTAAAATCATAAAGTGTGAGTCCTTCTTGTTTGTTCTTCTCTTTCAACATTGTTTTAGCTATTCGGGGCCTCTTGCCATTCAATATAAAGTTGAGAATTGGTTTTTCTAGTTCTGTAAAGAAGGCTATTGGAATTCTGATCGGGATTGCATTGAACATTTAGATTGACTTGGGTAGTACTGACATCTTAACAACAAGAAGCGTTCTAATCCATGAACATGGAGCATCTTTCTGTTTGTTTAATTAAGTCTTTACTCTCTTTCAGCAGTGTTTATGGTTTTCATTGTATAAGTCCTTCACATCCCTGGTTTGATTTGACAGTTTTTATTTTTAATACATATGTGTCTTAATGCATATTAGCAGGTGTGATCATAAACATATTTGACTACTGGTTCAGTAAGGCATCAACCAATCAGAATGGGCACTGACAGTGAATATCCTGTGAATGTCTCCAGCCATCCATAACTGAACCAAATGAGCCCTATCTCCCTCACCTGCCTAGTGATTGGGGACCCCCAAAAGTGGGTTCATGCTGTTTTCACTACACTGGCCACAGGAAACATCCCGCAGCAGGCCCACCCACCTCAGACTCAATTCAGAGCCTCGACTCTGGGGGCCCAAGGAAGGGTGAGAAGGAAGGAAGGAGAGTGGGAGAGTGGTGGGGCTGCTACCTGAGGATGGCCTCTCACACAGGGCCACCTGGGAAGCTCCTTGGTGAGCAGCCTGTTTCTGGTGCATTTGCCAGGTGGGGCTCCTGGGCCTGCCCAGCTGTCTTATCAAGGGCTCAGCAACTGTCTCACCTCTGCCCTGTGGCTAGTCACTGTCACTTCACTTACTTTCAGGTGTGCATTTTATAAATGACCTGTCTGTCACTGTTCATATTTTTATTTTCATAACATTTTTTATTGGGATATAAAATACAGGGCAAATGCGTATAAAACTCAAATGTCCAAGCTAACAAATGGTAGTAACCAATTCCCAGGTTAAGGAGGAGAACTGGCTTCTCCGGAGCCGCCATCAGCCCTACCCAGTCACAACCCCCATCTTTCTCCGGAGATGATCTCTATCTTGACTTTTATAACAGTCATTTTCTAGCTTTTCTTTATAGTTTTACAGCCTGGGTAAGCCACTGTGTATTTTTATTTGTAAAGTGGTAATCTTTTTATTTTTTAAAATTTCAGTAAACCTTGTTTTCTTTTTCATTTCTTAAAAACTCTGCATCTCTGCCCCATTTACATTACAGCAAGTGACACTCCCCTCCCCCATATACTGTGGGGATCTAAGTTCCCCTCCTAAAATAAATTATTTTACATAAATATCATTAGAGAAAAAATTAAGTAAACAACAGTTCAGTTAGTATATGAGTTGGGCAAGTGGTGAAGATGTTACCTAAAGAATTGAAGATTGGGAAACACTGATTATTTTCCATTTATGAGGAAGGAAAAAGTCTTGGAGAGGTCAGTGGAGGATCAGGGACTGGAACCCAGGCGTTCTGCCCCAGCAAACATGGGTGATGTGGACATTCCTGGCCAGCCAGAGGCACCAGGGACAGGTGTGCTCAGGGTAGCCCCATAGGTGCAGCACCAAAATACACCACCAGAGGGCAGCACGGCTCCAGCTTCTGGAGCCCCTGGCAGTCTCTCCGACAGGCGGCCCATGGGATTGAGACCTGGGTGGCTCATCCTAGGGATTCAGCTCTAGTCTAGGGATCTAGGGATTCACCCTAGTCTAGGGATCTTCAAATGGAGGTCTGAGACCACCCCTACTCTGTTCAGAATTACCTGGGTGCTTGTTAATGTAGATATTGGGGCCCTCCTGGACCCATTGAGCCATTATCTCTGAAGCTGGAGGATCTGCATTGTTAACAATGCAGTGGTGGGAAGTGTGGAGGGTTAGAGGGCAGGGTTACACACTGGGGAGTTTTGAGGAAGATTGTTCTAGGGAGGTGGGCATTGCCTCCCAGGGTCAGAGTAGAGGGGTTGTGTATGTGTGTGTGAGGGGGTGGGTGTGGTGGGGGAGCAGAGGACTATCACACATAGAGCAAGTGGGATTGACAATCAGAGATCCTGGGTTCCCATTTTGGCCCCGCTTCTTTCTTACCTAGATGGGTGATAAGATTTTTAGGATATCTCATCCACCCACCCACCCACCCACCCACCCATCCATCCATCCATCCATCCATCCATCCATCCATCCATCCATCCATCCATCCATCCATCCATCCATCCATCCATCCATCCATCCATCCATTGATCATCCATCCATCATCCATCTACCTATTATCTGTTTATTCATCCATCATCCATCCATTCATCTATCCTCCACCCATCCCCCGTCATCCATCTATTATTTATTTATTCGTCCATCATCCGTACATTCATCCATCCATCCATCATCCATTCATCTATCATCAAGCACCTATCCATCCATTTATTCATCACCCATTTACCATCCATCCATCCTTCCCCCATTCACTGTCCACCGTCCACCAATCATCTATTCTCCAATTCACCATCCACCATCCATCGAATATATAGTAACTAAATCCCTGCTATGTGTCCTTTCTAGGTGTGTAGATACAGTGGTGAACAAGATAGACATCATTCCTGCCCTCCTGGAGTTCACGCTTTTGTAGGGGAGCATGATAATAGCAAAGAATTCTGCAAATATAAAATTACAAATTGTAATAACTGCTTGGAAGGAGGAAGGATATAGGGTGCTATATTAATACCTTTAATGTCACATGCAAGTAAAATTTTGCTGAAGATAATTCAAAAATGTTTGCAGCAATACATCAACAGAGAATTGTCAGAAATTCAAGCCAGCTTTAGAAGAGGATGTGCAAGAGGGGATATCGTTGCTGATGTCAGATGCATCTTGGCTGAAAGCAGAGAAGACCAGAAAGATATTTCCTGTGCTTTATTGACTATGCAAAGCCATTTGACTATGTGGACAAATTGTGGATAACATTGCGAAGAATGGCAACTTCAGAACACTTAATTGTTTTCATATGGAAACTGTACATAGACAAAGAGGCTGTTGTTTGAACAGAACAACGGGATACTACGTGGTTTAAAATTAGGAAAGGTGCACGTCAGGGTCATATCCTTTCACCATACTTGTTCAATACATTGAGCAAATAATCTGACCGCATGAAGAATTTGGCATCAGAATTGGAGGAAGACTCATTAACAACTTCCAATATGCAGATGATACAACTTTGCTCGCTGAAAGTGAAGAGGACTTGAAGCACTAATTGATGAAGATCAAAGACTACAGCCTTCCATATGGATTACACCTCAACATAAAGAAAAAAAAAATCCTCACAACTGGACCAATAAGCAACATCATGATAAACGGAGTAAATATTAAAGTTGTTAAGGATTTCATTTTACTTGGAAATGTATTGCACTGGGAAAATCTACCGCAAAAGTCCTCTTTAAAGTGTTGAAAAGCAAAGATGGCACTTTAAAGACTAAGGTGCACCTGACCCAAGCCGTGGTATTTTGAATCACCTCATATGCATGTGAAAACTGAACAATGAATAAGAAAGACTGAAGAATTGATGCATTTGAATTATGATGTTGATGAAGAATATTGAACACACCATGGACTGCTAGAAGAATGAACAAATCCGTCCTGGAAGAAGTACAGCCAGAATGCTGCTTAGAAGCAAGGATGGTGAGACTTTGTCTCACGTACTTTGAACGTGTTATCAGGAGGGAACAGTTCCTGGAGAAGGACATCATGCTTGGTAAAGCAGAATGTCAGTGAAAAAGTGGAAGACCCTCAAGGAGCTGGACTGACACAGTGGCTGCAAGAATGGGCTCAAACACAGCAACGGTTGTGTGGATGGCGCAGGACTGGGCAGTGTTTCCTTCTGTTGTACACAGGGTCACTATGAGTTGGAGCTAACTCAAAAGCACCTAACAACTATAGCTGCTTGGAGGGAGGAGGAATACAGGATGCTATGTGAGCAAATAAGAGCTATAGGACTTTGTAGGAGGGTGTGAGGGGTTCTTCCTTTAGGAAATTATGCTTGAATTGAGATCTGAAGGGTGAATAAGAGTTAACTAGACAAAGAGTCAGTGCTGGGTAGTGTTTCAGGCAGAGGAACCTGCATGTGCAAAGGCCCTCAGTGGGAATAAGTTCACTGCCTTTGAGGAACTGCAAGACAGTAGCATGGCTGGAGTGCAGGGAGAAAGGGGGATAGCGGCTGCACCTGGAATTTGGGCACTAGGAAGGGGCTGGTCCCCTCAGGCTCAAATTTTTCATCTGGAAATGGAACAACAGTGTTTACCTTGTAAAGAATATTCAGTGTAATAATGAACCCAAAGCATCTATTACAGTGCCCAGTGCACAATGTCGTTGCTGTTAGGTGCTGTCGAATCGGTTCCAACTCACACCAACCCTATGTAAAAAAAAAAAAAAAATTTTTTTTTTTTTTTTTACAGCAGAACAAAACGCTGCCTCATCCTGCGCCACCCTCACAATTGTTGTTAGGCTTCAGTCCATTGTTGCAGCCACTATGTCAATCCATCTCTTTGAGGGTCCTCCTCCTTCTTGCTGACCCTCCACTTTATCAAGGGTGATGTCCTTCTCCAGGGACAGATCCCTCCTGATAACATGTCCAAAGTATGTGAGATGTAGTCTCATCATCTTTGCTTCTAAGGAGCATTCTGGTTGTACTTCTTCCAAGACAGATCTGTTCATTCTTTTGGCAGTCCATGGTGTATTCAATATTCTTTGCCAATACCACAATTCAAAGGCATTCATTCTCTTCCGTCTTCCTTATTCATTGTCCAGCTTTTTGCATGCATATGAGACGATTGAAAACACCATGGCTTGGGTCAGATGCACCTTAGTTTTCAAGGTGACATCTTTGCTTTTCAACATTCTAAAGAGGTCTTTTGCAGCAGATTTGCCCAATGCAACGCATCTTTTGATCTCCTGACTGCCGCTTCCATGGGTGTTGATTGCTGTAAAATGAAATCCTTGACAACTTCAATCTTTTCTCCGTTTATCATGATATTGCTTATTGGTTCAGTTGTGAGGATTTTTTGCTTTCTTTATGTTGAGGTATAATCCATACTGAAGGCTGTGGTCTTTGATCTTTAGTAAATGCTTCAAGTCCTGTTCACTTTCAGCAAGCAAGGTTGTGTCATCTGCATATCACAGGTCGTTAATGCATCTTCCTCCAACTTGATGCCCCATTCTTCTTCATATAGTCCAGCTTCTAGGATTATTTGCTCAGCATATGACTGAATAGGTATAGTGAAAGGATACAACCCTGATGCATACCTTTCCTGACTTTAAAGTGAGTGCACAATAGGCGTTAATAAATGTGGGGTGAACCTGAATGTGAATGAGTGTGGGGGAAGAGCACCTGGATGGAGGATACAGGCTGGGTAAAGAGTGAGATGTGGGGAAGCACCAGGCAGGTGCGGGGACCAGGCTTGTCTCAGTTGACTGCAGAGACCAGCTGAGAAGCATATTTTAACCGTGGTGAAAATTACCGTTGGCATCACTCTCTTGTTCAAAACATAGTGAAATTGGAGAACATACTGTTGTCTTTAACTAGGCCAGGATGACTAATTATTAAACTCATTTTCTAAAGGTTACCATATACAGACTTGCGATGAGATGGGGAGAGGAGAGTTTGGAAACCTGATTCATTCTGAAACCCTGATAGATGAAGCTCGTGTGCGATTTCTGAGTGTAATGACTGTGAATGTTCAGTTTAACTCAGCTGTCACCACAGGCTTGATACAAAACAAAATGTTTTGCATCAGCTCCATAGGGCATCTTGGGGCAGCTCATGACAGTGCTCAGGGTGATCTCTGCCAGATTGTACAGGGTTGTGCAACGTGGCAGCTAATGCTGGGTAGGGGACAAAGCACCAGACCCTGAGTCTAGAGACCTGAATTATAGGTATGGCTTTGCCACCTATTGACCACGTGGCCTTGGCTAACTCCTTCCTTCTTTGGGCCTCAGTTTCCCCATCTGGAAAACAAAGGGCTAGACCAGATGACCATTATGGGCCTTCCCAGTTTTGTTGTTCTATAACATTTTCCAGTGGTGTGATTTTGGAAAATCACCTTCACCTCTTTGGATTTCAGTTTCCTTTTGACCATCTCGAAGTTCCCTAGGAGGGTGGCTCATTTTAGTTCCCGTTAGACTGCCCCCCACCCACCATTGAATTTCAATGCCTCTAAGTCTCCCATTCCAGATCCCATTGAGAGACAGAGATGTTTCTTTGCCTGTGAGTCAGTGGGTTAATCTGGGTATACATGAGTCCACTATGGTCCAGTATGGAGGTGCATGAGCCCACTGTGGTCCAATGTGGGGGTACATGAATCCACTGTGTTCCAATCTGGGGATGCGTGTGTCCACTGTGTTCCAGTAAGGCAATGCATGAGTTTACTGTGGTCCAGTCTGGGGAACAACACTCACAGACCCATAGGTCCCTAAGCCGCTTCAGAAACCACTTTCTAACTCTAGGGCTTGCAAGGGAACATTCAGAGCTAGTGTCAGAGCCAAATACAGATCGGGGCTTTCTAAGTGCAGTGCTAGGCACTTGGATGTGCATAATTTTATTTCCATGTAGATCATATAAGGTAGGTATCATTATTCCTACTTTTGGAGGAGCAGTGGGGCTAAGTAAATTTTCCAAGGCCACACAGTGAATAAGGGGCAGAGGTTGCATATTTATTTAAGCTTATTTGATTCTAACTCCATGCTCTTGGCTCTGGCATCTTCACAAGGCTGTTTAGGGTTGGGGTATTGGATGTCCATCTAACTTGCCCTCCTTCCCCCCTTGACTTTGGAAACCACCATCTCATTTGATTCTTAGAGCAACAAACAAAGCTATTAACAGGTATCACGTTTTAAAGTCTTAATATCAAAACAGAGTGGAGGAGACTTGCAGCTAAGCAGGAAATCTTGAGATATCTCCACCCATCCTCCACTTCCTGGCCTGGGACTGAAGGCAGAAAGGTTTCATTGCCCATATGGCTGCATGGAGACTGCCCATTTGCCCATTCCTGTGGTCAGACTCAGTGGCACAAAAGCATGACTGCACAGGGTTATGTACCATGCTCAGTCTACTTTATTAGTTGTCTAGGGTTTAAGGAAACCTCGGTGGTGTAGTGGTTAAGAGCTATGGCTGCTAACCAAAAGGTCAGCAGTTTGAACCCACCAGGTGCTCCTTAGAAACTCTACAGGGGAGTTCTACTCTGTCCTACAGGGTCACTATGTAATCGACTGAATGGCAACAGGTTTTTTTTTTTTTTTTAGGCACTTTTAATGGTACTTTTGAAAACACACAGATTTTGCCTTAAGCGTCACACTAGGTGTGTACTCTCCTGGGTATCCTGGTCATACTGCCTGCCATTTGGGTATCTGACACAGAGTTATTGGTTGTATCTGAACTTAAGCCTCACTTCCAAACAGCAGGATTGCCCAAGGGTCAGTTACCCATGTCAGAGGTCAAAAAGACTCTCTTGCTCAAACAGAGTAGACTTGATGCACTTTAGGATTGGGTCTGAAAGTCCCCCAGACATGTGAATATGATTTTTAAAATATATCCCAAATATGACCGCTTCTTACTACTTCTACTTTACCATCTTCATCCAAGCCACTGGTAAACCACTTGGATTATTGCAGCCTCCTCCATGGTCTCCCTGCCTCTAAACTTGCTCTTCCTGCAGCCTGTTCCCCACAGGCAGCTAAAGGATCCTGTTAAAACCTGAGTCATATCACAGTGGTCCTCTGTTCACAAACCTCCAATGATTCCCCTTTGTGCTCAAAGCCAACGGCCTTACCTGTCTGGTCCCTGCTCCCTCTCTGAACACACCTTCAGCTGCCCCTCCCTTTGCTCACCTTGTTGCAAACTCTCTGGTCTCCCAATCACATCCCACCATAGGACCTGTGCACTTGTTCTTTCTGCCTGGAATGCTTTTTTTTCTCACTTCTTTTTGGTTCTGTGGACTGCCAGAAGAAGGAACAAATTAGTCTTAGAAGGAATATAATCAAAATGCTCCCACTTCCTCCTGCCTTTTATTCTTCATCTCATTATTTTTACATTATCAAGTTTTAAACATTTGTATTTTTTTTTTATTTATTCAAAGCAGTAGTTTGAACATATTTTTAGTGGAAGCTCTAATTTTAGGTGAATTCTTTGCACATAATCAGTTCTTTTGCTGTGATGCCTCCATCCCTGAGCTCTTTATTTTTACTTATCTCTTAACCAAATGGATTTTATTCTCATGTAGTTTTTGCAAGAGGGAGTCATAGGTGTGGTACATTCTGAGTTAGCACATGTTTATGAATTCTGCTTGTTGCCTTTATATTTGAACATCTATGCAGGTTATAATGATCTTGGGTCATGAATCTTTTCTTTAAAGCTAAGTATGTGTTTTCCCAAGATCTTCTGGCTTTAATTGTTGCTGTGTAGAAGTCTGATAATTTTTTTATTTGTAGATGATTTTCTTTTTCTACCAGAATGTTCGCAGATATATTGTTCAAAATTTTTATTTTTTCTAGAATATTTAATTTCTATTTTTAACAAAGTATGATACACATAGTTTCAAAAGTCAAATTGTACTACCAGGCTTATGAAAACAGCTGTCCCTACCTACCTGTCTCCATTCTCACCAGTCTCCTTCAGTTCTTTAAGATGTTTCTTTTAGTCTTAATTCTGTTTCTAAATAACATGGCTGTAATGTTGTTTATTTTTTTCCATTTTAGGAATCCTCTATTGAATTACTCTTATATTCACACGTTTCCCCCAGCATCCTCTTCCTGTTGTGTTAATTTCTTGGGAGTTCTTATTTTTTTGTTGGTTTTTGTTCTTTCTCTTTCATATTTGAAGTATTCTCCCAAGTGCCTGATGATCCCCGGCTTTCTGCTCATTTTTAAGAATGAGGCATTAAAAGGCTGGTAGAAGCTCTGAGGGAGTTTGGGGCATCTGTGCTTGTTGATTGATGAGAGTGGCTGTGGGGTAAAGGGGCAGATCAAGGTCTGCCATTGGGAGAACCCCAAATGGCAGCCTCTCTGTCTTTTCTCTTGGGCTAGTCAGTTTCCCCAGAGACGAATCCTCTATACTCTTGCCTCAGGGCACTAGATTATCTGCCAAACTCCTGGGGCCAGATAAAAGAAAGGACCTCTTTCTCACACTGTTTAGAGTACAGACTCACACTTAATTCTGGTGCTTTTATTACAGTGCTTCGTAGGCACCATTAGCTGTGAATGATGTTCAGTCTTGAGCCTCCTGGGTTCAACCTCTCTAGGAAGTAAGCTTCCCACCTTCTTCTGTTGTGAAAAGGGGCCTGGGGTTTAAATGTTCACCGAACAGACTCTCAGCCACTTCTGTTTCCAGCTTCTCTTGTACCCCAGCCTTCAGAGGGACTCTGGTTGACCTAGGGTTCTGAAACTTGAATCTGTTTTCTGTTTTCAGGTTCTTCACCTCGCAGACACACATAGGTCTTCATTTTCTCTGTTTTTCTGGGTCGATTACTACTCATCCCTTCAATTTTTATCTTCCAAATGTTGACAGCATCGCTTATCTGCTATTATCTCTTCTGTTGCATTCGTTCTTATGAGTTTATGCCTTTGGAACATTCTTTTAGTGTCATTTCAGTGGGATTTCAGGAAGGACTGAAGATATACACTGTGGTTGACCTATCACAATTAGAGTGTCCCAATAATTCACTCTTTATCCATGAAATGCAGTAACTTAATCAGGATATTTATTAGTGTTTTGTGTTACGTATAAAGTCTCCCAATCTGCAGTATCAGTTTTTCTTTATTTCAAGGAATGTTCTTTTTAGTTTTTAAAAAAGAGCTTTAGGGAAATGTCCTTTCATTGTAATTTTTAATTCTTTTTCTATATTATGTGTTGGTGCTGTATCAATTTTCCTGGCTCGTGTAAGAGTCATAAGAAGCCCCAGTGACACAGTCATTAAGCACGTGGCTGCTAACTGAAAGGTTGGCAGTTCAAACCCACCAGCAGCCACTCCACAGAAGAAAGATATGGCAGTCTGTTTCAGTAAAGATTACAGCCTTGGAAACCCTACGGAGGCAGTTCTACTCTTTCCTATGGGGTTTCTAAAAGTCAGAATTGACTCGATGACGATGAAGATGGATCATCTTTTTCTTTATATACATATCTCCTTTTTGGTTGCCTTCAGCTCTTTGTCTTTCTTATCAGCGTATATTGTGATTATCTGTCTAGCCATAATTTCATTTTCAGCAGATCCTAGTCTGTTTTTTGACATTTCTAGTTAATTCATGGGTTCTATCATGTTGTTGTTTTGGTCCTCCATTTGTTCCCCTAAGTCTCCTTGTTTTATGTCATTTTGTTAAGTATCTTACCTTTGAGGTTTTGATTTACCAAATCTGTATTCTTATTTTGTAGTTTTATAAAAGAAAACACACGTGAAATTTTCTTCAGGCTTTGGGATTATATTTCTTTCTAGACTAGATTCTTTGTCTTTTGGGTGCTTTCTTCTCTGGTTGGTGGTGGGAGTAGGTTTACACAGTTGCCATCTGTGCCTTACTTATATTTGGGCATCTCTATTCTTTTTGTTCTTATGTAGCGTGGCTTTTGGGTTCATTTCTCAGTGTATTTGAGACAGGTTTGCTTTTCTTGTCAAGCCATAGTTTGAGCTCTGGGTAGGTTGTGTTCTGAGGCCATGGTGGAATGAGGGGCAGGGGAGTTGAAAAGCTCATCCAGGACAGTTTACAACATTTGGAAGAATACCTGGGGACTGTTCTCTCTCTAGCTTCTGAGATTTTGTCAATAAATTATCCTAGGGTTATACCTCCTGTGGGGTGTTCTTTTCCTTTCTCTTTAGAATGTGGGAAAATTAATACTCATTGCCTCCAGCTTTGTTGGGGAAGAGGCAACAAGAAAAGTCCTACCCAATATCCTGAAACAAATGTGAGCCCAATGAGGAAGCAGATGGTGAGATGGAACAGCAGAGTCAAGCTGGGTAGGATGAGGTCTCCATAGCTTGGACCAGCCCTGGTCTCCTAATGACTGCCATGAAAATGAACAGGTGGGGCGGGAGTAAGATGGCTCAGTCTGGAAGTGCCACCAGTGGACAAGAGGCTCTGTGGCCAATTATGAAATGTGTGCCATGATTGGAGTCCTGTGGTTGAAGATCTGGAAGACTCTGACCAAGTGGCTAAAGAGTCCAACTCCATTATAATAGGGTTAAGTCACCGAAGACCATTTATCTATGTTTCCAGGGAGGAACACAATTGAATAAGAAGATATCCATTTATTTCATCTGTAATGTCTTTCAAGCCTTTGAAAAACACTCTTTTGTCTAATTAGTCATTGTGACCATGTCTCCATGGAAACCATTATGTTTGTACTCACAATAGACACGTGTGCCTCCATTAAAGGGACACAGTTGACAAATGTAAGCTGTGGGCCCAGAGCGGAGTGGTTTTTTACAGCACAGCCTTCAGAGCTGCTGCAAAGTGTCAGAAAACGAGCAAATGGCCGTCCCTGTGCAGGGAGAGAGATGCTGTCTCTGGTGTGAGGCTCCAGTCTTGGGGAAGTGTGAAACCCAGGACAACATAGTGTTCCCACTCAGGGGGAGAGCCCCAAAGGAACACAGTCACTTATTTATTTTATTTGAATACATGTCAAAAGATTTTTTTTTTACCCATTAATTAACAAGGGAACCAGTAAGGTGTTAAAAACTGGTTCAGAAGAGAATCCAGAGAGCAGACACACAAATAAAGATCATCAGGAATATGGATGTTAGTTGGTTAAGAGATGAAAAATTGGCTTCCTCCACAAGGGCCTGGGGTGGGGAAGATTCTGTTTTTTATTTTAAAGTATTGAGAGCCAACAAGGTTCCCAGGGCAGATGAGTAAGTGCTCTTATAGGGTATGGACAGGCTGCAATGGGGGACTAGAATGAAGCCACACTACCTGGATCTGGGCTGACAGGGAGGGCTGTGCAGTGGAGGGGCAAGAGACTCCACTGGGACAAGGCAGGATGGACTCCTGTCCCCAGTACTCAGTGCAGGCCTGGGGTGTAAAGGAATGAGAGAGGATCCAAGGAAAGGAGGGTTGGAGCAGATGGGCTAAAGCCTAGGGTTACAGGACACGACTTTGCTATGGGGCCAGAAGCCAGTCCCTTCTCCGTATCAATTCAGTACTCGTTTCTGCCTCAGAACTGAGAGCTGCAAAGGGCTTTTGTGTTTCTCCTGGCTCCTTTCTCCGACAGGGTTTCAGGACTGATAAGACCTGAGCCAACTTGTCAGGTACTGAGCATCAGCATGGGCTATAGACATGCTACAAGAGAAAGTGACTAGAGTGCCACCTGACTTACCTAGAAACTTAATCTCTCTGGAGCCAGGAAGCAAACAGAGGTGCAGCTATCACAGGTATCATTGTCTATAAACCCATACACTGGCAAGCGCTGGCTCATAGCCCTTTTCTCTTGTTTTGCACACCATTCTAAGAACACCTTTTTTTTTTTACGTCATAGTGGATTAGAAGTAAAGGAAGAGCTGTTGGTGCGACTGTTGGCAGGCACAGTGGGGTCAGGAACTGGAGAAATATAAAGAGTTACAGGAGGCCAAGACGTAGCATGCTGGACCCATTTAGTGTTGCAGCCAAAAGCACTCCACTCCCCCCAGCCTACCACAGCTATTGGTCATGCTCAGTGACAGCCATGAGTCATCCAGGAGAGAGATTCCTGAAAACAGCAGGAACCATAAAGTTCTAGGTTCAATTCTCTGCTCATGGGGTCCTACTGGTGGGGTTCTAGGCAAATCACTTACGATAACGACTCCTTCTTAGAGTATTGGGAGGAATCAATGAGCTCACAGGCACCTGGTAACGGCTCATTAAAAATGAGCTGTTGTTGGCAAAGAGGATGAATGATGGTTAACCACATGCAACAACATGGATGAATCTCAAAAACATGATGATGAGGGAAAGAAGCCAGACACAAGAGAGTACCTACTGCACGGTTCCATTACAGAAAGCAAAAAAACAGGCAAAAGCGATCTATGGTATCAGAGGTCAAGGTGGTGGTTAAGGGGGGGTAATGACTCAAGGGTGCCCTGCCATTTTTGTGGTAAAATAGGACACAGAAATCTACATGAAACAAAACTGCAGCAGCCTAGGGGATTATTGTAAGGCCACCCCAGAGGCTTGTCCCAGACACCCTCCTTCCTTATTGCCAATGTTTTGTTTCTTCAGCTGGGCGTTCAATGGATGTGCTCAATTTATGAAAAGTCGGGAAGCTGCATGCTTATGATAGGTGCACTTTTCTACATGTATATTAAGCTTCCATAAAAAGTTTAAAATGTAGCTGTTATTAATATTTTTTCTCGTGGTAAAGTGTATATATATAACCAAACATCTGCCATTTCAACCATTTTGCATAATTACCTTCACCATGTTGTGCAAACATCACTGCTGTTTTCAAATTTTTTCATCACCCTTAACAGAAACTCAATACCTCTTACCCAATAACTTCCTTTTTAGCTTCCCGCCTGTCGCTAATAACCACTAATAAACTCTGGTCTCTATGCATTTGCCTATTCTAGATATTTCATATAAATTGGCTTATAAGCATCTAACTTATTTCACTCAGTATGTTTTCAAGGTTCATAGAAGGTATTAGAACATTTGTTTCTCTTTATGGTTGAGTAATATTCCATTGTATGTATATACACTTTGTGGATCCACTCATCTGTGCACGGACACTTGGGTTGTTCCCACCTTTTGGCTCTTGTTAATAATGCTGCAATGAACTTTATGTGTAAGTATCTGTTTGAGTCCTTGCTTTCATTTCTTTTGGTGTATACCTCAGAGTGGAATTGCTGGTTCATATAGTAATTTTATTTTTAAATATTTGAGAAAAGCCCTGGTGGTGAAGTGGTTAAGAGTTGGGCTGCAAACTCAAAGGTCAGCAGTCTGAATCTACCAGCCGCTCCTTGGAAACCCTACAGGGCAGTTCTACTGTGTCCTATATGATTGCTAAGAGTCAGAATCGACTCAAGGGCAACGAGTTTGGTTTTTTTGGTTTTTGGGGCAAACGGTTAATGCGCTTGGCTGCTAACCGAAAGGTTGGAGGTTTGAGTCCACCCAGAGGCACCTGGTAAGAAAGACCCGACGAGCTATTTCTTGAAAATCAGCCATTGAGAACCCTATGGAGCACAGTTCTCCTCTGACACACATGGGGTCACCACGAGTTGACAGCACCTGGGGTTATCATTATTACAGTAAACCTGTGGGAGCCAGAAACTGTGTAAGGAGGAAACCTGTCAGAGAAGGAAGACTCAAGTATTTTCCAATAGACAGTGACAGAAAAGTGGTGACTGCACCCTGTCAAAAGCAGAAAACTTGCAAGACATGGAAAAATGCGGCAGTGCTGTGGAGTTCAGGCTTTCACAGGTTTCACTGCACTATTAATATTATCATTATTGTATTAGCTTCTTTGAGCCTTGAACTCTTCATCTGTATAATGCGGATGAGAGCTCTTTCTTTGCGGAATTGTTATAAAACGGGTGTCCCTAGCACATTCATTTATTGGTTCATTCCACAAATATTTACTGTGTGCCTGCCGGCCCAGGCACTGTTCTAGGTGCTGGTGATAAGGAAGTGAGCCAAACAAATAACAATCACGGGGCTTCCATGCTGGTGAGGGGGGAGAGACATGTGAGGCCATCACTTATGGGGAACTACTAAATTCTGACAGCACCCTCTGATTCAGAAAACAAAAGCCTGGAACAAGTAGCTAAGTTTTGGTTTGTTTGGTTCGGTTTTGACTTAGCTCCTTAAATCATTAGCTTCACTTGTTCTGAATCTTGATTAGAACAAAGGCAATGAAGGCTTGCCTATGCTACTCTGAGATTTCTTCCTTTTTCAGATTTCTGAGTGCAGTTAAATTGTGAATTAGAGCAAACCACCCCTCACAAGCTGCAGCACTGAATAGCCTGGCTGAGAAGTGCTTTCTCCCCTCCTGCTTTGAGGAACTTGGGTTTCTAGACCCTGAACCCTGCAGGCAGGAAAGCGTTAAGAAAGAAATGTGCATTTCCACTGAACAAGAAAATCAACTTAGAAAAGAAATGTGTATTGGAAAATATCTATTTGCCTGCAAAATAATGTAAAAATAATGAGCCCCTATTCCCCTTTGATGTGCAGCGCACACTTTTAAGGAAAGATTCTGCATTTCTGAGATACTGGGCCTGCCCTGTAATGAAGTGGTTGTTATGGCAACAACTTTCAAAAGCAAGTATTTTCTGAGAGATGTGCTCCACACAGCCAGCGTGAGCGAGGAAAACATGAAAACAGAGACAGGGAGATGAGCTAAACAGAAGGCCTCAGATGCCGAGATCATCCACTCTGCGTCCAAGGGGGAAGGAACTGTGCCCCCGCCCCCACCACAATCTGGCTCTGCAAACCTGCAGGGGAAGCTGGGTCCCTGCCCTGGAAGGGGCCATGTGAGAAATTGGGGGGCATCAGGGGAGTGGGCCTGAGAGAGTGTCTCTCACTTGGAAATGCAGATTGTAGAGGGCCACAGTGGCTTGCTCCACCAACCTTCCTTCTCCTAGCTGGCCTCCTGCCCCTCCCAACCTCCCATAAGCACCAAAGTCACCCCCCCTTCTTCATTACAGAGCCCAGTTCTTCCCACTGGCATTCAGGGCCTCCCCATCACGTAACTGGGAGTCCAGCCAAGCTGGTGCCAACTGATGCCAGACATGGCCATGAGGGTTAGCACGGGCTTTCTCATTTAATCTTCACAACACCCCCATGGGCTCAGGATAGTGCCCGGCACATAAAAGGTGCTTAATATCTATTTGTTAAGTTAATGGTTGGTCCCTCTATAATAGATACTGCTAGCATCCCCATTTTATAGATGAGAATATTGGAGCTTGGAGGTGTTGAGTGTCTTGCCCAAGTCCCACAGCCAGTGAGCAGTGGAGCTAGGCCACACACCTACCATCAGATGCCAGAGCCTCACCCCTACGTGGTGCTGCCACCAACATCCCATGTGTCCCACCCACTCTGTCTTTGTCCAGGCAGTATCTGTGCCTGTGCCCCTGTCCCGTATCATGTAAGGGCGGCTTCAAAGACTACCTTGACGGTTGTTTAGGTTCTGACTCATAGCAACCCCATGTACAACAGAACTTGAAACACTGCCCAGTCCTGCTCCATCCTCATTAATGTTGCTATGTTTGAGCCCATTGTTGTAGCCACTGTGTCAATCCATGTTGCTGAGGGTCTTCCTCTTTTTCGCTGATCCTCTACGTTACCAAGCATGATGTCCTTCTCCAGGTACTGGTCCTTCCTGATAACATGTCCAAAGTATGTGAGACAAAGTCTCCCCATCTTCACTTCCAAGGAGCACTCTGGCTGTACTTCTTCCAAGACAGACTTGTTTGTTCTTCTGGCAGTCCATGGTATATTCTTAACAATTTGTCATGAAAATGTAACCACTAAACCAGACCCTTGGATGTGTCAGAGTCCAGAACGGGGCCTTCACTGCTGTTGGTGAGTCTGGGCTTGGGCAAATGCAGGGCCTGGGGCCAGGCACTGGGAGGACTGTATCTGTCTCCTTCACCGCCCTGGTCCCCATACAGTGCCTGGCACAGAGGAGGCTCCTGGAAGCCCTCAGTTAAATGAAAGAAACTTTGAAGCCCAGATAGTTCTGGAAAATCCTGGTGGGCCAGTCACCAGGTTTCTGAGTGCAAGGGAAGGCCTCAGGCTGTCTCAGCCAGAGCTTCCTTGTGATTGGGAAACCAGTTGGAACACAGTACAGGGGTTCCCCAAGATTACATTCAACAGTGACTGAGGAGAGGAGGCCATGGGTTTGTGAGGCTGAGTGCTGTGTAAGTGTGCGTGTGTGTCTCCATGGACTCCGACTCATGTCGACCTTGTGTATCAGAATAGAACTATCCTCCATACGGGTTTCAATGGCTGGTTTTTCGGAAGTAGATTGCTAGACCCTTCTTCCGAGGCACCTGTAGGTGGACTCGAACCTCCAACCTTTCAGTTAGCCACTGAGCACAGTAAACTGTTTGCACTGCCCAGAGACCCCTGCTACAAGGAGACGTTTGATAAAGTGTGTGTCTAAGGGGTATTGGGGAAAGTGTGGATGGATGTGTGGGAAGAAGGGTGCATACATTCACCGGCTGCTGCATTTGCCAGGTAAAGCCAGAGGGAGCCACAGAAGAAGATGGTGATCATAGACAGAGGACTATACCACCCAAGTGCTCTCTGAGTAAGAAAATGTAAGAGTTAGAGCTGCAAGCAGCCTCAGAAGCCCCCTAGTTCTGTCTAGTACATTTATAGCTGATGAGAAACAGAGAGGGGCAGCAAGCCCCCAAGATCACACAGCAAAGTCAGACTGCAGGCAGAACTTGGACTTGCGTCTGGGTCTGGTGCTCCCCCCACCCCCTATTACCTACTGCCAGGCTGGTGAGGAGGAGGAAGAGGGCTAACCACAGAGTAATTAATATCGGACACCAGAGTATTATGAAATTCCATTCCCTTTTAATTAGGGGAACCTTTTTTTTTTTTTTAATAGAAGTCTTTGTTGTGTCAATTAGTTGATTGACTATCATTGGTTTCTGGGTTAGAGAAACTTGATCTGTGGTGAATGAATTTGTTTATCAGGGAAAAGGAGCCAGGGGATGGAAAAAGAAATTCAATTAAGTGTCAGGCTGCTGAGTGACAGGCTGCATTTGATAGGACTTTTAGCTTAATTGCTTGTATTTCATTAAGAGATTTATTTATCAAGAGAATTCTTCATTTCAAAATCTTGGGCAGTGTCTGACTTTTGGCTATTTTTCTATATTGACTGAGGATGCTGAAATGGACTTGGAGAATGATCTGGGACCTCAGAGGCCTTCTTGTTGGTGCTAAGATCCTCCCTTAACCTGGTACTGGGGTGTAGAAGCCCCTCATCCCTCGCATCCCAAATTTATATCCAAAGTTTGCTTGTTGTTGTTGTTAGGTGCTGTCGAGTCGATTCCGACTCATAGAGACCCTATGTACAACAGAATAAAACACTGCCCAGTCCCGTGCTGTCCTTGCAATCATTGTTATGCCTGAGCCCATTGTTGCAGCCACTGTGTCAATCCATCTCCTTGAGAGTCTTCCTCTTTTTCTTTGACCCTCTACTTTACTAAGCATGATGTCCTTCTCCAGGGACTGGTCCCTCCTGATAACGTGTCCAAAGCACGTGAGACAAAGTTTGGTAGTGTCTATTTCTCTGAGCAGGAAAGTCCATATTTCATTTTAGATTTTCAAAGGAATATGACAGCCATGGGAAGATAAGTAACACTCAGCTGGGCTGATCACTTTGTTTTGTTTTTTGTTGTCATTGTTTTCCGTCACAAAACCAGATTTAATTGTATGCAGATTTGTAAAATTGTACATCAAGGCAGTGCTAGAAACTAAATTAATATTATTCTACACGAACAAAAATGACTTTCAAAATAAGTATCCTGGGGAATAAAAACACCCCTTAAAAACACCCCTACAAGATTTAATTTAGTTACAGGAGTGATAACTATTCGTTTTTTCAGGAATGTCACATAAGCTAAAAAATCAGCGTGTTCTAAATCAGGTGAGCCTTGCTAGCCCTCAGGTACGTCAGTTGTATGGAGGGCTCAGCCTTGGAATTTGAGTTCTTCTTTTATCCTTCCTGTAAGGAGACCTGCCCAGTGCATAATCTGCAATAGTTACAGGGAGTGATCACCCTGTTTTAGAAATGAGAAAACTGAGGCTCAGAAAGGGCAAGCAGTTTTTCCAAGGATACACAGCCAACCAGGGCAGAATCGGGACTAGCACCTGCTCCTCCTGTTTGTTTTCCAAAAATCTGGCTGTGTGTGGGGCCTCTAGAGTCTCTGGGCTTAGGGTCTGCAAGGGCAGTTCAGCTGGCAACCCCTTCTTTTCCTATTTGATCTATCAGGGCAGGACAGTAGAGTGGTTGAGGCTGCCTTCATCACCTGGGTTTAAATCCTGGCTCTCATGCTGATTATGTGACCTTGGACAAGTGCCTAAATCTGTTGGTAAACTGAAGATAGTAAGAGTATGCGTCACACTGGGCTGTTGGGATGTTTCCTGGGCATATTCCATGTGATGTACTTAGACTGTGCTGAAAAGAAAAACCATTCCCATTGCCGTACTTAGTAAATGCTCAATAAATATCAGCTATAGTTATTTTTTTTTATAGTTATTATTCTACTTCCCAGTAAGATTCACTTGGAAAAAAGTTTTCTGTTTTTAAAAAATAATTGAAAAGCATTGTTCTGCACTATGTGCACTTTCCCCTTCACCCTGCCATCCCCCGATAATTTACTCCAGAAAATGAGTGATTTCAGTCCTAGCCCATGACGAATGTTGGTGAATCCAGGTTTTCTGCCTTCTCAGTCTTTGTTCTTTCTGGCAGTCGCTTGGTCCCTGAGTATTTTCTTCTCTAGGACAAACATTTATTCATGGTTTTCCTTTCCTCCTTCTTTCTTCCTCCTCCCTCTGTTGTTTCTATTTTCCTTCTTTCCTCCCATCCATTTTTATAACCATCCAACCATCCAGGCAACTATCCATCCATCCACCTATCTGTCCAATGGGGTACAGGAGCTGGCTCCCACAGACTCACAAAAGCTGATAGTGTACATCTCTTTTCAACTCCATATTCCGTGTGCTACATTGGTGGGAGTATTTACACCATGGAAATTAGAGGACACAACAAATTAGGGCTTTTTTATTGTTTGTTTTTGAGAGCCGTTTGCCAGTATGCCATTGCATCCCTCTGTCCCTCCATCATCCAGCCATTTCTCTGAATGTCCAGACATCCATCAAACCACGACCCATCCATCCATCCATCACTTATGCATCCACCTAACACTTATTAAGCACTTCTTACATCCCAGACCTTGTACCAGATCCACTGGGAGAGCCAGAATTGGCCAGAACCTGCTCCCTGGCCTTGAGAAATTGACAGTCTAGTGGAACAGACACCTTACATCTGTCTCACATTCAAGGACTGTCCTGGACATCAGCTAATTTGATAGTCATGGTCAATATTGTTATCTCAGTTTAACAATTGAGGAGATTAAGGCTCAGAAAGGTTAAGTGAATTGCCTGAGGTCACACAGCTGGCTGTACATTCAATTGTTTGCCGGTATGACAAGGCATGATATTCAGTTTACCAAGGTGCTCAAACCCAGCCAGAATGTCAAGGTGAAAACAGATTTTTAAACCCGTCCTTCAGAAATAAGCCTTCTTAAAAAAAATAATAAAAAGAAAGAAAAGGAAAGAATAGGGAAAGTTATTTTTCCATCTTGCTTAGATGGGGACAGTTTTGAATTTATTTTTTCAGATTGAACAATCGTTCCTCAAATGGATAGTGATAGGTGATCTAAAAAATAATCTTTAAAAACGTCGCGGAGTTGGGCATTTCCTCCGGGTGACATAACTCACTGTGACAGAATGCATTTAAATTCACGGAAAAGAAATTGAAAGGAGTGCAATGTGGAAGGTGTTTGTGTGGACTGCCAGCTCCTTAACCCTCTCCTTCCACCATCCTCACCCTTTTTCTCATTTGCCCAGGGACCTGTGGGTACTTTCTTCTTCCCTCACTACCTTTCTCCCCTTGACTCCATAGACTCCAAGCCTTGAAAACACTTGTTTTGTTTTCAGATCTCAGGTTTCATGATGTGGCCTTTAATATCCAGCTGATGGGTCAGTGGTGGGATAAGGTGTAGATTTCCTGATGGGCCAAAGGAAGAGGAACTTGGACCTCTTGGGAGATGATATTCTCTCTGGATTCCTATCTGTTCCCCTTCCATTTCTTTTCCCCCACATGGCTGATGTGGTAACAAAGAATAGCGTTTGCCCTTGGAAGGCCAAGGTGAGGTCAGATGGGGCTCAAGGACAAGTGCCTGCTGTCCAGCTCAGCTCATATTGTAGAACCTACACCTGGTTTAGTGGGCGGTCTCCCTGCAAGAGGCAGAGCTCCAGGACCATGCTAAGGCTGCTACTAAGAATGTTGGTGGGTGCTACGGTGTTCAAGGCCCTAGAGTCTGTTTTGTGTATATTTTAACAGTACTTCCTGAGGTTCCTGCAAGCTGATTTCTCTATTCCTGCATCCATCTGCCATTTGATTTAGGGGAGTGTTTTAGGTCAGGTTCCCTAAAAGCAGAGACTGGAATAAGGGCAGATGACCATGAAACGGGGTATCTGACTTGGTCTGGGGATCAGAGAAGGCTTTCTTGATGAGGTGACATTTAAAATGAGAACTGAAGGGGGAGTAGAAGGCAGCCAGGTGAAGAATGGGGGCAGCACAGCTCTAGGCAGAAGGAACAGCCCGTGCTAAGGCCCTGAGGCAGGAGGAATGTTGGAGATAATTGCATGTCATTGCCCTGGACATGAGAAAAGTGAGAGACAGAGAGAGTGGAGTGGGATAGATGGAGAAATGGAGGCAGGGCTGAGACTGTGCAGGACCTGGTAGGCCATGGCAAGGAATTTGGACTTTACCTGAAGAACAAATGGGCATCCTTGGAGAGAATATTTAGAGTAACTAAGTATAGGAAACCCTAGTGGCGTAGTGGTTAAATGCTACGTCTGCTAACCAAAGGGAGGACAGTTCAAATCTGCCAGGCGCTCCTTGGAAACTCTGTGGGGGCAGTTCTACCCTGTCCTATAGGGTCGCTATGAGTCAGAATTGACTTGACGGCACTGGGTTTGGTCTTTTTTTTTAAGAAGGGTATGAACTCTGGAGTCACACTGCCTGAATTTAAATCCTGGCTCTGGTGCTTACTAGCTGTGAGACCTTGGATAGCTTACTTAACCTTTTGGCGCCCCAATTTTCTCATCTGTAAAAAGAGGGCAACATAGTGCCTATCTTCTAGGATGGTTTTTAGGTTTAAATGAGTTGATATATGTAAAGGGCTTAGAACAAAGAAGAGCATATAAGAAGTTCCTATTATTTGTTGAAGGATTTTAATCAGGAGAGCAATGTGATACGATTTGTGCTTCGAGAAGTCATTCTGTCTACTGCATGGAGGCAAAATAGACTGCTGAAGGAAAAGAGTGAAAGCAGAAAGACCAGTTAGAAGATTGTTACAGTTACCCAGGAGTGAGATGATGGTATCTTAGATCAGGGTGGAAGCAGTAGAGATAGAAAGAGGATGAATGAATAGGACTTGTTGATTTATTGGCTATGTATGTCGGTGCCTTAGTCAATGGTCTCCAAAAAAACAGAACCAGTAGGAGATATATCTATTTCCATCTCTTTCTATATGTCTGTATCATTGGTATCTATCTATCTATTTCTGTCTTTCTCTCTTCCTATCTGTCTCTTTGTTTCTTTCTCTCCTCTCCCTCCCTTCCTCCCTTCCTTTCTTTCAACTACCTACCTACCTAGATTTATTTTAAGGAATTGGCTCATGCACCTATACCCAACCTATAGGCGCTGGCAAGTCCAGGTGACAGGCTTGAAACTCTGGCATCCTTGTGCCTGAAATTGATAGGCCAGGCAGTGGGCTGGAAACTCTGGCAAGAATCTAAGTTACAGTCTTGCATTAGAATTCTCTTTCCTTCGGGAACCTCAATTTTTGCTCTTAAGGCCTTCAACTAATTGGATGAGGCCCACCTGCATTATGGAGGGTAATCTGCTTTACTTAAGGTCAACTGATTTAAATGTTAATCACATATAAATACCGTCATAGCAACATCTAGACTAGTGTTTGACCAAACAGCTGGGCACCATAGCCTTGCCAAGTTGACACATAAAATTAACCATCACATGGGCAAACGGAAACTGGGAAGCCAGGGAGGAAATCGTAGAGTGCTGTCATGTTGAGGGGATTGCAACTAATGTCACAAAAAAAGTGTATAAATTTTTGAATAGGTAACAAATTTGCTCTGTAAACTTTTACCCAGACCACAATAAAATGTAAAAAAAAAAAAAAAAATTAACCATCACAGGTGGGGATGGGATAAGAGAGTGGGGGGTAAGGGAGAAGAGGAGTCAAGGATGACCCCAAGGTTTCTACTTTGGCCATCTTGGGGGATGGGAGTGCCAGGTTTTTAGTGGAAGTGATGAGTTAAACTTTGGACATGTTAAATTTGAGGTGGTGGCGCAGTGGTTAAGAGCTCAGCTGCTAACCAAAAGGTTGGCAGTTCAAGTCCACCAGCCACTCCTTGGAAACCCTATGGGGCAGTTCTACTCTGTCCTATAGAGTCGCTATGAGTTGGAATCAACTCAGTGGCAACAGGATTGGTCTTCTTGGTTTTGTGAGGCATTAAAATGAAGGTATTGAACAGGATGCTGAGATACTGGGGCTGGAGATGAAGATTTGGGAGCCACTACCATATGGCAATTAAAACCATGGGAAGAGATGTAATTACCCAGAAAAAGTAACTAGAGTCACATAGACTCCACCACATGCCAGCTGTATGGCTTTGGGAGAGTGACTTAGCTTCTCTGAGACTCAGTTTCTTATCTTAAAAATGAAGATATTATCCCTACACCATAGAGTTGTAGGACATAAATGAAATAATGTATATGAAACACCTGGCACTGAGCTCAATCAATGTTAATCACTTTTCTCCTTTCATCTCCCCTTCCTCACCCACCCCCCCCCCCCTTTTGTTTAAGCTTCATTTCTGAAACATCATCTAGGGTACGGACATGCAGGTCTGCTTGCACCTGTTGTCCAGGTGCTGAGCCCAAAGTAGTCAATGTCCAGATGGGAGCACAGCTGCACCAGAGATGCCACATGGAAGAAGAACGAAGCATTTCTGTTCACTGAACGCTGGTCTCTGAGTCAGTTGGACCGTGATTCATGTCTCCTCTCTGCTGTCACTGGCTGCAGCCCTCAGGGTCCCTGTACCTTCCGGAGCCTCAGACACTTCATCCGCAAGGTGAACATTTAGGTGATTCTGCTCCTAATCTCTCTCTCTTTTTTTTTTTTTTTCCCCTTTCAATTTGCAGAGAGTAAGGAAAAAAAAAAAAATTCCCCAGAGGGGAAAGCTGGGGAATGTTAATTATATTTTCATTTGTTGTTAGAAAACAGTTTTCTGACTGCTAGAAATAGATGTTCTCTCTGTTAATTACGGTCTCCTTGTGGCAGGTAATCATTGCAGGCTAAAAGGCTTCTCATCGAGAGAGCAAACAGGAAGGTGTGATGTGGACCCGGCTGTGCATGGGGAGAAGAGAGTCGTGCTGAATCAGGAAAGATAAACTTTTCCTCCCCTCTATGCTCTCGGCACACCTTTTCTCTTGGTTGTGCACTGCAAAAACCCAGAGGGGACCATTCAAATGGCCTAAAATGTGACTGGTGCCCTTGAAGTTGTACAATGCAACATCTCTGCCTGGACAGTTAGGCATGAGATGACCAACCCCTTAGGGAAGTTGTACCAACATGTCTAAGGGAAGGCGCATGGCAAGCTGACTCTGATGCGTGGGGTCAAGATGGTGATAATGCCAACAACAAAAATAACATTAATTTTGCGTGTTCAAGCATTGTGCTAAGCCTTTTACATCCATTATCTCAGTTAACCCTCACAGCAACCCTGGTTGGTGGTGGTAATGTTATACCCATTTTAAAGATGAGGAAACTAAGACTCAGTGAGGTTGGATAACTTGCCAAGGACAAACAGCTACAAAGTGGGAGCCAGGGTTTGAACACTTGCAGTCTAACTTCCCAGCCCTTGTTCTTAAACATGATCCAACACAAGAGCATCCCTGATTTCTTCAAGACTGGGAACTGGGTCAGCCCAGAAGAACCTAAGACCTTGCCACTTACTGGGTGCCATGCACTGCTAAAGACTGAGATTCAACCACATGACCTCGCTCGGTCCTTACTATGTTTCCTCCTGGGCCCTTTGCATGGGAACCTAGCCTGGAGTGGTGTCCAGATAAGAACACACAAGTTCACGGTCAAGAGTGATAGTTGCTAACTCTACCAGGGCCCTGACTTGCACTGGGTTCTCTGCTAAGTGCTTTCCATGCTGCCTCTCAAGGGAGTACAAGGGAGGTACTGCTGTTATTCCCACTTTCAGACGAGGACACTGAGGTTCAAAGACATGAAATAACATTCCCTAGCTCACAAAGGGAAACCCTGGTGGCGTAGTGGTTAAGTGCTACGGCTGCTAATCAAGAGGCCGGCAGTTAGAATCCACCAGGCGCTCCTTGGAATCTCTATGGTGCAGTTCTACTCTGTACTATAGAGTCGCTATGAGTCGGAATTGACTCAACGGCAGTGGGTTTTCATGGGTTGAATTGTGTCCCTAAATAACACATGTCAACTTGGTCCGGCCATGATTCCCAGCATTGTGTGGTTGTCCTCCATTTTGTGAATGTAATTTTATGTTAAGGAGGAGTAGGGTGGGATTGTAACACCCTCACTAAGGTCACGTCCCTGATCCAATGTAAAGGGAGTTTCCCTGGGGTGTGGCCTGGACCATCTTTTGTCTTACAAGAGATAAAAGGGAAGGAAAGCAAGCAGAGAAGGGGGACCTCATACCACCAAGCAGGCAGTGGTAGAAGCAGGGTGTGTCCTTTGGACCTAGGGTTCCTGCAAGGAGAAGCTCCTAGTCCAGGGGAAGATTGATGACAAGGACCTTCCTCCAGAGCTGACAGAGACAGAAAGACTTCTCCTGGAGCTGACATCCTGAATTTGGACTTCTGGCTTACAAGAATGTGAGAAAATAAATTTCTCTTTGTTAAAGCCATCCACTTGTGATATTTCTGTTATAGCAGCACTAGATGACTAAGACAGTGCTCTTCCCTTCAAGTGACAGAGCCCAGAGGCTTCTTCGGAGGGCCTTGCCTCATTGGCCCTGCCTACTTACCTTTAGTTGGCACGTGAGTGGGATAGGGGAGGGGTCAGGAGACCTAGAAAGGAACCAACTCATTATAATCACATCTGCAGCCTACAGCATCTGTGTGATTGGTCTACAGTTGCTCCCAAGGGTGGTTTTTGTTGTCCCCCATGACCCAGAAGATCATTTGGGGATTACAGTGAGTGCCAGGGAGGCCAAATCTGTTGAAACAACAACTTGGGCACAAGGGGGAAGCCCTTGGAAGGCTGAGTTTTCTCTTCTGTCATTGCCAAGGGCTCCTTTCTGATTTCTTCTTCATTTGGGGCCATTGAGAAGGAAGAATGAAGTTATAAAAAGACTTGCTTCCAAGGCATGTCATTAAGGCAGGCTCTTTGTTTGCCACCTTCTCCTACTGGATTTTAATGGTGGCCTTTATCCACTGGAAGATTTCGGCAGTGACTGGGGCCTTGAGCAGAGCTCTAGAGGAGGCCCCAGATACCTACTTGGCCCTGGACAGCTCTGGAAGATACCTTTCATGCCAGTTTGGCCACTTGGAGAATGAGGACAGATGCATCTGGCAGGGTTCTTGGTTATACTCTGGGGAATTTCTCTTAAACGGGACAGAAGCGTGGATGATGGGGAGCCCAAAATCAACAAAGGAGTACTACCCAGGAATGAAGACTTGACCTTCAGTCCAGACTTGGATCCTAGTAGGCATCTGCTGCAGGCTGTATGCTTTCTGTGGGTGGGGAGCGCTGTGGAGTCAGTTCTGGTTGAGCGTTAGATGCCTGGGCCATGGTTAGGTTTCTATCTGCTCACCATGTAACCTTAGGGAGTCCCTCAATCTTTCTGCGTTGGTTTCCTCATCTGTTATGGAGACAAAGAAAGTTATGAAACCATCTGTAGGCATCTGTGGAAGTTAGTGTTTGCCTGCCAGCCTTTCCCCCACCTCCCTTCTGGCTTGTCTGGCAACGACTTTTTCTACCTGGTATGGTGCTCATGGGGCTTCCAATCTCATGGCCAGTGTGCAGCGCAGTGTCTGGCCCAGAGTAGGTGCTGGTAACGCAAACCGAATTAACAAATTAGTGAAGATATCAACGCTGATAAACAGACCACCTGTGTGGAAAGAAGATAGAAAGAGACATGTGGCCTCCACACAAATGTACAAGAGCCCCTTGGGAGACCAGTGATTCTATCTGTCTTGGGGTTTTCATATTCCCATGATTTACTTAGTGTGCTGAGTGACCTTTAGCCCCTGAAAAACTATAGGCTCCAGCAAAAAATGGTCAGGCAAATGTTATCCATTTGTATGGCAAAACAAAGAATTTCTGTTATCTGGGTAATTAGAATTTATTCTGAGCATTTATTCTATATATATACTCTGGTTGGGTAGGGCAGCAGCTGCCAGAGCAAGATGACCTCCTAGACCAAGCCAGTAAGGCTCTAAGAGCTAGAGGAAGTGCAGGAAAGGCAGCATCAAGTGGGCATCCTGAGAGGGTTGTGTTGCTGACTGTGTGCACCTCCAGCAACTTATTTTCTAAGCCTTGGTTTGCTCTTTTGTAGAATGGAAGCGTTGGATTAGAATCTCGGTGGCTCCAAACTGCCAGAGGCACCAGGGAAGTATTTTCTGCTTATCAGCATTCCAGACCTGCTGCAGTCGAATCTAGTCCTTGTGCTGGCATTCCGCAATATTGGTTTTACGATGAGGTAGCCTCACTTAGAACTAGATGAGAAAAGTAGCCAGATTTCTAGGGTCTTGTAGGCCCTTGTATGGGCTTTGTTTTTTTCTGAGAAGGGGGCCAATGGAGGGTTTTGAGCTAGGAGTGATTTGATTCAATTTAGGCTTTAACAGGATCCCTCTGGATGCCATATTGAGGATAATATGGAAGGGGGCAAAGATGGAGGCAGGGTGAGCAGAGAAGAGGCTGTTACAGTGGCCCAGATGAGGAATGAGAGTGGCGTGGACCAGGGTGTTGGTAATGGAGGCGGTGACAAGGGTCAGATTTTGAATTTGTTTTCAAGGTTAATCCCTGCAGGATTTAGCGTCAGAGAAAGAAAGAAGTTAGGGATGACACCAATGTTTTTGCCCTGAGCAATGGGAAGAGTGGAGTTACCTTTCCCTGAGATGGGGGCAGCTCAGCAGCAACAGCTTTGGGGCACAGGGGGCAGTAGGAGTCGGAGTTTGGTTTTGGGCGTGTTAAGTTTCAGATGTTGGTTAGATATTCAAGTGGAGATGCAGGGCCTGAGGCAGTCGGATATCTAACTCTGGAATTCAGGCAAAGTTCTGGGCTGGAGGCATAAATGTGAAACTCTTTATGTACATGAGCCATTTGAAAATAATTGTCAAATTCCCTTTCAGAAAGGTTTATGAATTAACATTCTCCAGAAGATAGGGAAGCTCCCAAATGTTGGGTATTAAAAATAAAACAAAAAGATGGCAGTTTGATCGGTGAAAAATGATGCCCCAATATTATTTGCATAACTTGGATTGCTAGCGAGATCAACTTCTTAACATGCCTTCTGTCTACTTATATTTCATCTGTGAACTGCATGTTCACATCCTTGGTGCATTTAAAAATGAGAAGGGGGTGTTCTCTTTATATTGATTTAGAAGAAACTTCAGATATGCTCTTCATTACGTGACAAATAGTTTTCCTGAAATTTAATTGTGTTTATGGTACTTCCTGATTTATAAAGGTTGGCCTGTTTGTGTTGCCTAGGGTATCAGTCTTTTCCTTTATGAATCCTTCCTTTTGCTTTTTTTCTTCATTTTTGGAAAGCAATTCTTCACCTGATATCAGAAAAATATGAATCTACATTTTACTCTCATTTTTTATGGTTTAATTAAAACAACAACTCTTCGCTTCACTTGAAGTTTATTTTGATGTGTGGTTTGAGGCCCTGAATTTGTTCCTACCCCAAATTGTTAATGAATTGTTCCCACATCATTTATTGAACATTTCACAAAACTGCCTATTAATTTAAATGCCACTTTAACTGAGACTAAATTCTTACATATACTCTGGCCTGTTTTCAGGCTTTTTATTCTTTCATAGCTATGACTATTCTTCCACACTGTTTTAATTATTATGATTTTATAACCTGCTTAGTATCTGGTAGATAAAATCCATTATTTATTTGTATTTTAAGATATTTTTTCTTTTATTCACTTCTTTTATTTTTCCAGTTGAACTTTAGAATAGCATTTTTAAGTTGCACAAAGTTTCCAGCCATTATTTTAATTGCAATTCCATTAAGCTTACATACTACTTTGAGCAGAGTCAAAGGATTTGTAATACTGTTTCCCATCCTTGAATATGGTGTGTTCTGTAACCATGTGTCTTAGGCTGGGCTCTCTCGAGGAGCAAAACCAGTTCATCATATACACACACACACTCACACACACACACATATATATGGAAAGAGAGAGAGAGAGATTTCAAGGAAATGGCTCATGCAGTTGTCGAGGCTGGCAAGTCCCAAATCCATGGATCAGACATCAGGCTGGAGGCTTCTCCTGACTCACTTGGTTGCAGGGGCTGACAAACCAAAAATTAACAAGGCAGACAGCAAGTTGCTGGCTCATGGGGCTGCAGGAGCTGGCGAATCCTAAGATCTGCAAGTCAGATGGCAGGCTGCTGACTCATGTACTAAGAGCCAAAGGTCAGAGGATGACGAGTCAGATGCAGGATCCAGAGAGGGCAAGCTTTACCAGAATATCTATATATATTAGATGTAGGCCACACCACCAAGGAAACTCCCCTTTAAACTGATTGGCTGCTCACATCAGATCACAAAATGAAGGATGATTGTATAATATCTGTCAAACCACTGAGAATCATGGCCTAGCCAAGTTGACACATAACATTAACCATCATAACATGTAAGTCTTCCTTTAGGTCCTCTACAGAGTTTTGTCACTTCTTCAAATACTTCTGCATATATCTTAATGATTTTATTCCTAGGTAAAAAAAAAAAAAAAAAAAAAAGTACCTATCAATCATCTATCATTATCTATCTCTAGCTAAGAATCATCTATCTATCACAGGCTCTCAACTGGGATTGATTTTGCCCTCTTCCCCCCCCCCCCACAGGACATTTGTCAATGTCTGGAAATATTTTTGGTTGTCACCACTGGGGACAAGCTACTGGCATCTAGGGATAGAGGTCAGGAATGCAGCTAAACATTCTACGATGCCCAGGACAGCCCTCACAAAAAAACAGTTACCCAGCCCCAAATGTTAACAGTGCTGAGGTTGAGAAATCCTGATGTTTCTATATTGTGAACAGAGTCTTTTCTCCATGGCGTTGTCCTACAGGTTAGGTAATAGAGGAGATTCTGTTAAATGTCATAAGGGGTTGGGTGCTGTCCTCTAGGTGTCCGCTTTGTGCCCTGGGAAGAGCAATCTCCTGTTAATACTATACTCCTAACTTACATGGAATGCAGGAGCACTGAGGGTGTGTGGTCCTCAACCGTGGCTCCAGCTGGTACAGGCCTGTTTGGGAGATTAGGAATCCTAAAGGAACCCAGTCTTGTGAGGGAGACCAAGGAAAGCCTGAAAGAAAGTCCCCATATATACACAGTTCAAGAACTGACAACACTAATCTCTGGTGTTAGAAATCAGAGAAGTGGCTGCTGGGGGTGGGGATAGAGGATTAACTGGAAACGGAACTTTCTGGAGATTATTTCTGGTACACCGAGCCTGCTTATCAGATGGAGAGTATTTTCGCCAGAACTTTTTATTCCTTAAAAAATAAGGTACAACTATAACTGAAGCCCGTTTGTGTCCCTCCCCGGTCTTATTGCTCTCCATTTCTCCCCAGAGGCAGCCAGCGTCCAGTAAAGCCAATGAAGTTGGTATGTATCTTTCACATCCATATATCTATGTGTTTACAAATGATGTAGTTTAGTGTGTTTTTTAAATATTGCATTGAAAGTACCACACCGTGTACATTATCCTGCATTTTCTTTTTTCACTTAATATTTTTATACCTGCCTAATTCCTTTTTTTTTTTTTTTTAATTCCTTTTAGGAGCCCTGGTGGCACAGTGGTTAAGAGCTATGGCTGCTAACCAAAAGACTGGCAGTTCAAATCCACCAGCCGCTCCTTGGAAACCCTGTGGAGCAATTCTACTCTGTCCTATAAGTCACTAAGAGTTGGAATCAACTGGAAGGCAACAGGTTTGGTTTGATTTTGGTTAATTCCTTTTAACTGCTATATTGTATTCTATTGTGGCACACACTCCTATTTATCCTATCCTTGGACATTTAGGTGGTTTCCAGTTTTTCATTATGACAAACAATGTTTCTGTGAACATCCCTGCTTAAGTATGTGTATTTATTTTGTAATCAGTCATAATACTGTTTTTCAGTTGGCTTTCTTGAGTTCTCTAGAAAGACAGTACCATTATGGGCTAAAAATGGTACTTTTGTCTTTCTCTCTTATAGTTATGACTCATATCTATTTCTGGTCCTTTTATGCTGACTAGAAACTTCAGAACAATATCAAATAATAGTGGCAACAGTGACCATCCTCGCTTTGTTCTGGACGTTAACGAGGTGGCCTCTTGTTTCACCGTTAAAGATGATTTGGGTTGTCGGTTTGAGATAGAGGTCATTCATCATGTTGAGGTATAACCTTTTTCTTAATCTGAGCTTATCAGAACATAGAATCGAGAATAAATGAATTTTATAAACTGATGTCAATATTTTTATTATTTTTTCTTATTTGAATTATTATAATAATAGACTTCTAGTATTAAAACCACCTTGCAGTTCTTTGCTGTATTATTTTCTAATCTATTGCAAGATTATATTTGCCTATATTTTGGTTATTATTTTTGCACATATAATATTTTAAGTGTGATTAGCCTGTTATTTTTGTTGGCTATATTTTAAGCCGTGGTTATAAGGTTTTTCTTTTCTAACAGTACATTACTGGGATAAAATTATGTACAATAAAATGCAAAAATCTTAAGTGTACAGCTTGGTGAATTTTGACAGATATGTACGCTTCAACACCATCATCCAGATCAAGATATAGAATGTTTCCACGACCCCAGAAAGTTCCCTTTTTGCTCTTTCCAGTCAATCCTCCATTCTCACCCCCAGAAACCACTTCTCTGATTTCTATCACCAGAGCTTAGTTTTTCCTATTCTTGAGCTTCATATAAATGGGACCATATTGTAGTTTGTACTCCTGTGTCTGGCTTCTTTCATTCAACATAATGTTTTCAAGATTCATCCAAAACATTATGTCGACAGTTTTGCTCGCTTCATAAAATGAACTGATAATATTTACATCTTTTTTCATGCCCTGAAGGAGTTTATGTTTCAGGGACATTATTTGTTCTGTGAAAGGTCGAAGTAGCTCACCCGCGAAATAATCCGAGGCTAGAAGCCTTTTAAGAGGCAATACTTTAACAACTTCCTTTGAATTTTCCCTTTACTACTGGTCTATTCAGGTAGTCTCTTTTTTTGTTAGGCAATTTCAGTATGCTAAGTTTTCCAAGAAGACAATCCATTTTATGGAGGTTCTAAAATTTATTAACATATAATTATGCATAGAGTTCTCATATAGTTTTAAAATCTGTGATTTCCTTTTTTGCATCTTTAGCATTTATTTGTGTTTTCTCCAATGGCAGAAGCAAGGCTATTTCATGATCTAGCTCTAAAATTTATTAATTAATTCTACTGTTTTTCTGATTATTAAGATTACTAACCAATCATGTTTGCCTTTAATTTTATTTCCTATCTTTCTTTCCCTAGTTATTTTGATCTTTTGTAAAACTCATATTGTTTAGATGAATGTTTATTTCCGTGGTGTTTTCATTCTTTTCTCATTAATCCTGAAGGCATCGGGATTATGAATTCGCCTATGAATCAGCTTTGTCTTATCCCATAAGATCTGATATATAATTTTCTAGTTTTTAGTGTTTTCTAATAGTCTGTTTACAGCTTTGGTTTTTCCTTTTTAGCCTGAATGTCATCCAGGAGAGCACTTAAAAATATCTAAGTGATTGGGTTTTTTTTGTTTGTCTGACAGGAAAAAGAAGTATTTATTATTTATAATTTTCCACTGCCTTTTAGTGAAAATGGTTCCTGTCCCTTTAGGGTCCTTTGATACATGTGGTGATGGGTATGGGCCTAAAAGCTTTAGAGGTGCCTAATATGAGCTGAATTACTCTGCATAAGAAAGTGAACAAGACTGATACCTCTTGAGAATCATCAGGGAGATTTAGCAATAGCAAGAGGAAAGGTGCAAACGGGAGTTCTGATAACTTGTAGCTGAAACATATGAGGCTTAGAGAATCCATGAGTAACTGGGCCTAGCTGGACGGTCTGTAGGAAGTGAGTGGGTTGAGGGTTAATTTTGGAAAAGCGGGTTGGAGCCTGTAGGACTGAACTCCTCTAGTTTTGCGGACTTTCATCTGTAGATGGGGGGGGGTACTTAGGACTTTTGTCATGGGAGTGACATAATTGAGATTTTTACTCAATGTTAAGGTTCTACTCATCTTCCCAGAATGCTGGCAGCCAAGCAGGAGATGGGAAGGTTCTTAGAAGAGCCCTAGAGATAATGACTTTGGAGTTTTCCCAACAAAATGGCCGAGACAGATCTCCTTGGATGAGTCTCACAGTTGAAGCTCAGAGGTCCTAATCAGTTTTTTAGTGCCCTAATGTTAAATATGAGAAGACAACTAAGGATCACTTAACGTTTGAGGAAAACCTCTACCATGAAGGAAAGAAACTCAAACAAACAAGCAAAGAAACAAAAGCAACTTGGAAGAGATAGAATATGTAGGGAAAAGAAGTTTGAAAACATAAAATTAACATTCTCAGAGAAGCGATAAAAGAAAAAAATATATGCTATGCATAAACCAAGTAAAGAACGTTAATAAAAAGAATACATGACATCCAGAGAAAAAAATGAAATGACAGGAATTCATGGAAATAAAAAATGACAAATCTTCAGAATTGAAAAATTCAATAGAAGGGTTGAATGATAAAGTTTAGCCAATGTCTCAGAAATACAAAGTGAACTGTACAGAGAAATGGAAAACAGGACAGAAAAAGATAAGAGAATTAGATAAGCAGTCTAAGAGGTCCAATACCCAAATAATAGGAGTTTAAGACCGAGAGAACACAGAGAATGAAAGTTATCATGAAAGAAATAATTTAAGAAAAAATTCTAGAAATAAAGGACATGGAATTCCAGATTGATAGTGTCCATCAACTTCTCAGTAAAATAGACCCACACCAAGACACATCATTGTGAAAGTTCAGGGACAAATTGAAAATCTTACAAACTTCTAGAGAGAAAAATAAATATCACAAACAAATGATCAGAAATCAGAATGGCTTTGGATTTATTGTTGTTGTTGTTAGGTGCCGTCGAGTCGGTAAAACACCGCCTGGTCCTGTGCCATCCTTAAAATTGTTGTTATGCTTAAGCCCATTGTTGCAGCCACTCCGTCAATCCATCTTGTTGAGGGTCTTCCTCTTTTCAGCTGACCCTCTACTTTACCAAGCATGATATGTCCTTCTCCTTCTCCAGGGACTGATCCCTCCTGACAACATGTCCAAAGTATGTAAGATGTAGCCTCACCATCCTTGCTTCTAAGGAGCATTCTGGTTGTACTTCTTCCAAGACAGATTTGTTTGTTCTTTCGGCAGTCTGTAGTATATTCAATATTCTTCGCCAACACCACTATTCAAAGTCATCAATACTTCTTCAGTCTTCCTTATTCATTGTCCGACTTTCACAAGCATATGAGATGATTGAAAATACCATGGTTTGGGTCAGGCCCACCTTAATCCTCAAGGTGACATCTTTGCTTTTTAACACTTTAAAGAGGTCTTTTGCAGTAGATTTACTCAATGCAATACATCATTTGATTTCTTGACTGCTCCTTCCATGGGCATTGATTGTGGATCCAAGTAAAATGGAATCATTTATCATGATGTTGCTTATTGATCCAATAGTGAGAATTTTTGTTTTCTTTATGTTGAGGTGCAAGCCATACCAAAGGCTGTGATCTTTGATCTTTACCAGCAAGTGCTTCAAGTTATCTTCAGTTCCAGCAAGCAAGGTTGTGTCATCTCATGATGCAGGTTGTTAATGAGTCTTCCTCCAATCCTGATCCTGCGTTCTTCTTCATATAGTCCAACTTCTGGAATTATTTGTTTAGCATACAGATTGAATAAACATGATGAAAGAATACACTGTGATGCACACCTTTCCTGACTTGAAACCACCCAGTATCCCCTTGTTCTGTGTGAACAACTGCCTCTTGGCCTATGTGGAGGTTTCTTATGAGCACAATTAAGTGTTCTGGAATTCCCGTTCTTCATAATGTTATCCATAATTTGTTATGTTCTACACAGTTGAATGCCTTTGCATAGTCGATGAAACACAGGTAAACATTTTTCTGGTAGTTTCTGCTTTCAGCGAAATCCATCTGACATTAGCAATGATATCCCTAGTTCTATGTCATCTTCTGAATTCGGTTTGAACTTCTGGTTGTTCCCTGTCTGTGTACTGTTACAACCGTTTTTTAGTTATCTTCAGCAAACTTTTACTTGCATGTGATATTAATGATATTGTTCAATAATTTCAGCATTCCATTGGATCACTCTTCTTTGGAAGAGGCACATATATGGATTTCTTTCAGTCAGTTGGCCAGGTAGCTGTCTTCCAAATTTCTTGGCATAGACAAGTGAAAGCTTCCAGTGTTGCTTCCAGTGTTTGTTGAAACATCTCAGTTGGTATTCCATCAACTCCTGGAGGCTTGTTTTTCGCCAATGCCTTTGGTGCAGCTTGAACATCATCCTTCAGTACCATCAGTTCTGGATCATATGCTCCCTACTGAAATGGTTGAACGTTGACCAATTCTTTTTCATACAGTGACTCAGTGTATTCCTTCCATCTTATTTTTTGATGCTTCCTGTGTTGTTCAGTATTTTGCCATAGAATCCTTCCCTATTGCAACTCAAGGCTTGAATTTTTCTTCAGTTCTTTCAGCTTCAGGAATGCCCAGTGTGTTCTTCCCTTTTAGTTTTCTAACTCCGGGTCTTTGCACATGTCATTATAATACTTTGTCTTCTTGAGCTGCCCTTTGTAATGTTCTGTTCAGGTCTTTCACATGATCATTTCTTCCATTTCCTTTAGCTACTCTGCATTCAAGAGCAAGTTTCAGAGTCTCTTCTGACATCTATTTTGGTCTTTTCTTTCTTTCTTGTCTTTTTCATGACCTTTTGCTTTCTTCATGTATGATGTCCTTGATGTCATTCCACAAATCATTTGGTCTTTGGTCATTAGTGTTCAACACGTCAAATCCATTCTTGAGATGGTCTCTAAATTCAGGTGTGATATACTGAAGGTCACACTGGCACTTGTAGAATTGTTCTAATTTTCTTCAGCTTCAAGTTGAACTTGCATATGAGCAATTGATGGTCTGTTCTGCAGTCGGCTCCTGGCCTTGTTCTGACTGATATTGAGCTTTTCCATCATCTCTTTCCACAGATGTAGTCAATTTGATTCCTGTGTATTCTGTCTGGCAAGGTCCACATGTATAGTTGCTGAAAAAGTTATTTCCAATAAACAATTCATAAGTCTTATAAAATTCTATCATGTGGTCTCTGGCATCATTTCTGTCACCAAGGGCATATTTTCCAGCTACCAATCCTTCTTTGTTTCCAGTTTTCACATTCCAATCACCAATAATTATCAATGGATCCTGATTGCACGTTCACTTAATTTCAGACTGCAGAAGTTAGTAAAAATCTTCAATTTCTTCATTTTTGGCTTAGTGGTTGGTGTATACATTTGAATAATAGTCATATTAACTGATCTTCCTTGTAGGCGTATGTATATTACTGTACCCCTATCAGAATCTACTGTCGTATTTCAGGATAGATCTTGAAATGTTTTTTTAGAGGATGAATGTGACACTGTTCTTCTTCAATTTGTCATTCCTGGCATAGTAGAACATATAATTGTCTGATTCAAAATGGCCAATACCAGTCCATTTCAGCTCACTAATGCCTAGGATATCTATCTTCAAGCATTCCATTTCATTTTTGACAACTTCCAATTTTCCTTGATTCATACTTTGTACATTCCATGTTCCGATTATTAATGGATGTTTGAAGCTGTTTCTTCTCATTTTAAGTCATGCAACATCAGCAGATGAAGGTCCTGAAAGCTTTACTCCATCCACATCATTAATGTTAACTCCATTTTGAGGAGGCAACTCTTCCCCAGTCATCTTTTGAGTGCCTTCCAACTTGAGGGGCTCATCTTCCCACACTATATCGGACAGTGTTCTGTTGCTATCCATAATGTTTTCACTGGCTAACTTTTTCAGAAGTAGGTCACCAGGTCCTTCTTCCTAGTCTGTCTTAGTCTGGGAGCACAAGTGAAACCTGACCATCGTGGACGACCCTGCGGGATTTTGGAATATTGGTGGCATAGCGGAAACCCTGGTGGTGTAGTGGTTAAGTGCTATGGCTTCTAACCAAAAAGGTAGGCAGTTTGAATCCACCAGGCACTCCTTGGAAACTCTGTGGGGCAGTTCTATTCTGTTCTATAGGGTTGCTTATGAGTCGGAATCGACTCGACAGCAATGGGTTTGGTTTTGTTTTTTTTATGGTGGCATAGCTTCCAGCATCACGGCAACTTAAAAGCCATCACAGTATGACAAACCAACAGACGAGTGGTGGGTCAGCAAAATAGCTAGATATATATCATGAGCCAGATTTTTAAAAAATTATTTATCCAACTGGCTATTTTTAGTATATAGGAAAACTGTTGATTCCCACAAACATACTCTGTATTAGACCATTTTACGATCCTCCCTTATTAGTTTTAATAACTTTTCTGTGATTTATTTTTTGTTTGTCTGATACATAATATATTATCTACAAATAATGATAAATGTGCTTCTTTTTTCCCAGCAATTTTACTTCTTATTTCTTTTTTCTTGTCTTATCTCATTGACTGTAGCTTACCTTCTTTTATAGCTACTTCTAATGGTAAAAATGGTATTGATATTTGAGCATCCAAAAGAAAGATGATTTTAAGACAAAGGAAGCTAGAGGCTGAGTAGCCAGCTAATGAATTATGACAATATTTAGGTGTGTTGTGATAATGTCTTCAACTAGGGTGATAAATGAAGACATAGAAAGGGGTAAAAATACTAACTCTCTTCCTTTCACACTCACAGACAAAAGAAGCTTCAAACCTAAAGTCTGGTGGTTTGATTGGCAGGAAATAAAAATATCTAAGTAGTACGTGTTAAGATTAACACATACTGGAAAAGAGGACAGAAAGGAAATTTACCACTATTCTAAGCTTATAAACAGCTCTAAAATGGTGAGATCTAAAGAAATGCGAAAACCAAAACCAAAAACCAAACCCATTCCCGTCAAGTCAGTTTCAACTTATAGTGACCCTACAGGACAGAGTAGAACTGCCCATAGAATTTCCAGGGAGCGCCTGGTGGATACAAACTGCTGACCTTTTGGTTAGCAGCCATAGCACTTAAACACTACACCATTTTTTTCCCCCTGATCTATGTTCATGGTTAAAGCTTAATTCATCTTCTTTCAAAATGCCTTGTAACAACCACAATTTTTGTAATGCAAGCATGCGTATGACGTAGCATTTGGTTCTCCAACACCCCTGTGATATGGGTAGTAATTCAAACACTTTACATTTTTCTAGGACTTGACATTTGCTAACATGCTTAGATTACCTCGTTTGATGTTTGTACTCCCAGGACTCGCTCTCTTGCAATTCAGGCACCAATAAAAATCAATCTATTGCAACCAATGTCACGAAACAATTTTGTGTATAAATTTTTGAATGCAAAACAAATTTGCACTGTAAACTTTCACCTAAAACACAATAAAAGTTTTTAAAATAATTTTTATTGTGCTTTAAGTGAAAGTTTACAAATCAAGTCAGTCTCTCACACAAAAACTTAGATACACCTTGCTACATACTCCCAATTACTTTTCCCCTCTCCTAATGAGACAGCATGCTCCCTCCCTCCCCTCTCTCTTTTCGTGTCCATTTCGGCAGCTCCTAGCCCCCTCCACCCTCTCATCTCCCCTCCAGGCAGGAGATGCCAATATAGTCTCAAGTGTTCACCTGATCCAAGAAACTCACTCCTCACCAGCATCCCTCTCCAACCCACTGTCCAATCCAATCCATGTCTGAAGAGTTGGCTTTGGGAATGGTTCCTGTCCTGGGCTAACAGAAGGTCTGGGGGCCATTACCACTGGGGTCCTTCTAGTCTCAGTCAGACCATTAAGTCTGGTCTTTTTACGAGAATTTGGGGTCTGTATCCCACTGTTCTCCTGCTCCCTCAGGGGTTCTCTGTTGTGTTCCCTGTCAGGGCAGTCATTGGTTGTAGTCGGGCACCATCTAGTTCTTCTGGTCTCAGGATGATGTAGTCTCTGGTTCACTTGGCCCTTTCTGTCTCTTGGGCTCATAATTACCTTGTGTCCTTGGTGTTCTTCATTCTCCTTTGATCCACATGGGTTGAGATTCATTGATGCATCTTAGATGGCCGCTTGCTAGCGTTTAAGACCCCAGATGCCACTCTTCAAAGTGGAATGCAGAATGTTTTCTTAATAGATTTTATTATGCCAATTGACTCAGATGTCCCCTGAAGCCATGGTCCCCAGACCCCTGCCCCTTCTACACTGGCCTTCGAAGCATTCAGTTTATTCAGGCTTCTTTGCTTTTGGATTAGTCCAATTGTGCTGACCTTGCCTGTATTGTGTGTTGTCTTTCCCTTCACCTAAAGTAGTTCTTATCTACTATCTAATTAGTGAATACCACTCTCCCACCCTCCCTCCCTCCCCCTTCTCGTAACCACAAAAGAATGTTTTCTTCTCAGTTTAACCTATTTCTCAAGTTCTTATAATAGTGGTCTTATACAATATTTGTCCTTTTGTAAGTGACTAATTTCGCTCAGCATAATGCCTTCCAGGTTCCTCCATGTTATGAAATGTTTCACAGATTCATCAGTGTTCTTTTTTGATGCATGGTATTCCATTCTGTGAATAAACCATAATTTATTTATCCATTCATCCGTTGATGGGGACCTTGGTTGCTTCTATGTTTTTGCTATTGTAAACAGTGCTGCAGTAAACATGGGTGTGCATATATTTGTTCGTGTAAAGGCTTTTCTTTCTCTAGGATATATTTCGAGGAGTGGGATTGCTGGATCATATGGTAGCTCTATTTCTAGCTTTTTAAGGAAGAGCCAAATCGATTTTCAAAGTGGTTGTACCATTTGACATTCCCACCAGCAGAGTTTAAATGTTCTAGTCTCTCCACAGACTCTCCAATATTTACTATTTTGTGTTTTTTGGATTAATGCCAGCCTTGTTGGAGTGAGATGAAATCTCATTGTAGTTTTGATTTGCATTTCTCTAATGGCTAATGACTGTGAACATTTCCTTATGTATCTGTTAGCTACCTGAATGTCTTCTTTAGTGAAGTGCCTGTTCATATCTTTTGCCCATTTTTTAATTGGGTTATTTGTCTTTTTGTAGTTGAGTTTTTGCAGTGTCATGTAGATTTTAGAGATCAGGTGCTGATCAGAAATGTCATAGCTAAAAACTTTTTCTCAGTCTGTCTGTAGTCTTTTTACTCTTTTGGTGAAGTCTTTGGATGAGCACAGGTGTTTGATTTTTAGGAGCTCACAGTTATCTAGTTTTTCTTCTGCATTCTTAATGTTTTGTATACTGTTTATGCCATGTATTAGGGCTCCTAACATTGTTCCTATTTTTTCTTCCATGATCTTTATCGTAAAACACAATAAAATTTTAAAAAATCAATCTGTTTTTAGTTCTCTGACTACAATGGCCTGTGTTCCTTCTACTGTGTCTTTGTACATGTGGTCCTCCTCCAAAACCCAGTTTCCTCCTCCAAATGCCTGTTCCTCCTCCAAAACCCAGTTTAGACCCATGGAAAGCCCTTGGTTCCTTTGTGGGAAGGGAGAGGTGAGTGTGGACAGCGAGGTCCCTGACAGACTCCCTACCAACTGGCCAGAGGGTACAGTAAAACCTCATACTTGCCGCAGACACAACATACCCTGTTGGCCCAGGTTTTGCCGAGCTCTGTCACTTCAGGGAAGAGAAGAAAAGAAAATGTCTTCCTTCTTTAGTGAAATTCATTTTCCTTTTCACACTTTCAGGGCATATCCAGGAGAGGGTACACATTAGAGTATTAATTGGCCCATCTTTACTAGTCATCCTTCTGTCTGGGGCAGATGTGAAACCATAGGTCTTGTGGTGCAGGAGACACACGGGGTAAAGATGGGGGGTAGGAGCTGTCCCAAAGGGAAATGTGTCAAGCCTCCAGGGTCTTGGACATTCTGAGGTCCTCTTGCTGAGTGACTTAAGATTTGGGGAAAGATGGAGTATGCTTGTTTAGATCTGGAATTTTCTGCAGATAATTCGGTTGGGTGGGAGGGAGGCTTTAGGTGACCATATTAGTTTCCTAGGATTGTCCAACAAATTTCTACAAACTGCGTGGCTTAAGACAACAGAAAGTTATTCTCTCACCATTCTGGAGGCTAAAACAAAGACAAAACGAAAAACAAGCCCATTGCCTTTGAGACAATTCCAACTCAGAACAGAGTAGAACTGCTCCATAGAGTTTCCAAGGCTATAATCTTTACAGAATCAGACTCCCACCTCTTTCTCCCTCAGAGCACCTGTTGGATTCCAACCACCAACCTCCTAGTTAGCAGCCAAGCACTTTAACCACTGTACCAACAGGGCTTCTGGAGGCTACAAGTTCAAAGTCAATTATCAGCAAGGCCGTGCTCCTTTCTGAAGGTTCTGGGGAAGTGTCTATCTAGTGCTGCTATAACAGAAATACAACAAGTGGATGGCATTAACAAAGAGAAATTTATTTCCTCACAGTAAAGTAGGCTAGAAGTCCAAATTGAGGGTGTCAGCTCCAGGAGAAGGCTTTCTCTCTGTCAGCTCTGGAGGAAGGTCCTTCTCATCAGTCTTCCTCTGGACTAGGAGCTTCTCTGTACGGGAACCCCAGGTCCAAAGGACATGCTTTGCTCCCGGTACTGCTTTCTTGGTGGTATGAGGTCCCCCTATCTCTCTTCTTGCTTCTCTCTTTTAAATCTCAAAAGAGATTGCCTCAAGACACAGTGCAATCTTGTAGATTGAGTCCTGCCTCACTAACACACTGCCACCTATCCCGTCTCATTAACACCATAGAGGTAGGATTCACAACACATAGGAAAATCACATCAGATGAGAAAATTGTGGACATTCACACAATACTAGGAATCATGGCCTATCCAAACTGATACACTACTTTGGGGGGACACAATCCATAAAAGGAAGAATCCTTTTTTGTGTCTTCATAGCTATTGTCAGTTGCCAACATTCCTCGGCATTCCTTGGCTTGTAGCCACATCACTCCAATCTCTACCTCTATCTTCACATGGCCCTTTCCCCGTGTGTCTCCGTGTGTCTTCTCCTTATAAGGACACCAGTCATTGGATTTAGGGCCCACTCTAATCCAGTAAAACCTCCCCTTAATTAATTACATTTGTAAAGACCATGTTTCAAATAAAGTCACGGTTTGAGGTTCCAGGTGGACATAAATCTCGGGGAGGAGGGGGAGACACTATTCAACCAACGACAGTGACCTGTTTCTGGATCTCTCAGATTATCTGAATTGTCAATGTTGGTCACTCTTCAACACATTCCTTGAGCTACCTACTTTGTCAGGCCGTGGAATTGTTGGGGGTGTAATCTGGCTCTACACCACATCTCGCCCAGAGTGCCTTGTCCAGTGCCTGTCACACAAGGGCCTCAGTGGATGCTGGTTGAAGTGAAAATCACAGTTGGGCCTCCCTGAAAACATTCTCTTCTCTTCTCCTCCTGGCCATCTTCTCAGCCATTGCTCCTTAGCCTGTCACGTGGCTGCCTACAAAAGCAACAGCAGCTGCAGAATCCCAGGTGACTTGATGGGTTGAAGAGGCTTCAAAGCTCTTGCTTTAGAAGCTCGAGCAAAACTTTTACCCTGTGTTGACTGGATAACGCATCCTGTCAGGGAGCCTGGGTTTGCCTGGGGCTGGGGGCAGGGGAGACGGGAGAGCAATGTTGTCACTTTAATTGCATTGGCATAAATATTTGATATTCAATAAATTAGATCTGGAGCAAGGAAAACATTCTTGCAAATGGATTTTTTACCTGAAGCCCAGCCCCATTAGCAGAGGAGAGGAGGGCAGCCTGCCCCAGGGCCGGTAATTAACTCAAGTGGAGCAGAACTAAGCATTTTTGACAGCCTTCCTGGTCTGGAATTAACTGTCATCTCAGAGGGGAAAAGAACCTGCATTGTCACATCACAGTTTATGTGAGGCTTCCCAAGGCTGCCAGCCAACTGAGTTCAGTTACGTCTCCCCCTTCTGCCCTGCAATGTTTTTTCATCATTAGAGACAAGCTTAAAAGCAACTAATGATGTATTTTATATCCACATATCTGAATCACAGATTTCACCAAAAGAGAAGGCATTAGCGTGGTAATTCAATCCCCACCCCCCGCCCCCCCGCATTGGCAGTTGCAATGAAACAAGATACAGTGAACGCTGTTATAAGTCACAACACTGTGATGTTCGAAGATAGTACAAACTGGATTTTTTTTTTTTTCCTCTGAATCAGGACTTGCCTACAATGAGCAATAGTTTAGCCACTGTCTGTCTGTGCTACCTCCCCCCTCTCCGCAGCCAGTGTTTATGAAAATAGCAATTGCTTCTTAGGAAAGGCAAAAGCATTGGAGCTTGAAGCTCCTTCTAGAAGCCACTGCTTGTCTTGTTCTGTGGAAACTGATACAGTGGAAATTGGAGCTGTGCCACGCCTCACCTTGCCCATGGTATGTGCAAGCAATTTTTTATAAGGTTAGAGACCTCTCAGCCAGATTGAGTGCCCTGGGTGTACGTGTACAGTGTGCCGTGATGGGCAGCTGGCTGCAGGGAGGAAAGCTGGTGTATGTGTGTGTGTGCCCTTGTGCATGTGTGTTGGGAGGGGTGAGTTGTGCAGCATGTCTTCACAAATCACACACTCCTGCTTCTTTGATTTTTCTGCCTGCTTCAAATGGAGTGGAACTATGCACTCACCCTCCCTACCACTCAGCCTCAACACCGTTCCCCTCATTTCCTATACACAGTGGGAGCCCGAATCTTTCTTGACTCTGTCCCTTTTTTGTCGTCCTAGTCACGGCTACCTGAATCTGGCCCTCATCCCTGACCTGGACTCTTTGCCTCTGACTGCCTCACTCCCTGCACAGCATCAGATCTGAACTTTCTAAAATGGAGATGTGACCATGTCCCACCCCTGCTTAAAAATCTCCCTGGTTCCCTGCTTGGGGCTCCTGAATTTGGCTCATCATTAGAATCTTGGGAGCCAATCCAGCTGGACCAGAGCCCATGAAGTTGGGGCCTGGGCAATTCTGATGCTTGAGCAGGGCTGGCAGTCCCTGGCTTACAGGATCAAGCCCTACCATCTTAGCCTAGCACATCTGGACTTAGCACCCATCTCCCTTTGGGCCCTGCTCCTAGCCCTTCCCTCAACAGTGCACCTCCCCCTGTACTCCTTGTGTTTAGCTTTACTCGTCATTTAAGGCCCAACAGGATGCCATCTCCTCCTCTGCTAGGCCTTCCCTAACTCCCCAGGCAGAACTATAGTCATTTGCTCATTCACCCTCCCATTCATTCACTGAGTGCGTGCTGGGTCCTGAAGACTCAGCAGTGAGTAAGACTGATGGGAGGAAGACCAGGAGACAGGGAATCACTGTGCATTGTGCACAGGCTCTGAGAGGGGCAGGACTGGGGAGTCAGGGAAGCCTTCCCAGAGAAAGCAACACTACATTTCAGGGTCATCTGATGGGTGTGTAGGTTTTAGCCATGAGAGAGAGTGAGGAAGTGGGAGGAAAAGGAACAGCATGTGTGCAGGTGAAATGGAATTCAGTATGTAGAGTATTGGGAGGACAGGAAGTAGTAGGACCTAAAAGTAAACAGAGGCCAGATTGTATCTCATTTCACTGTGGTGTACCTTCCCAGTGGAAGAGTATTAGTTAGTGAAATGAATGGCCTTATCCTGGAGGGAGGGACCACAGCAGGGAAGGAGAAGGAGGGATGAAGAGAATGCTAGGAGTGAGTCAAACACAGAAAGAACACATGTGGGAACAGGTGACGAGGTGTGTCCTTGTATTTTGAAGATAAAAAAACCCAAAACCCAGTGCTGTCTAGTTGATTCCGACTCATAGCGATCCTGTAGGACAGAGTAGAATTGTCCCCTAGAGTTTCCAAAAAGCACCTGGTGGATTTGAACTGCTGACCCTTTGGTTAGCAGTCATAGCACTTAACCACTACGCCACCAGGGTTTCCACTTTGAAGATACATACCTACTATATATATATATATATATATATATATATATATATATATATATATATATATATATGTTGTTGTTAGGTGCCATCCAGTCGATTTTCAACTCACAGCATCCCCATGTTTCTTAGGCTGGGTTCTCTAGACAAGCAAAACCAGTAAAGCGTATAAATATATAGAGAGAGAGGGAGAGCAAGAGAGAGAGATTTATACAAAGAAACAACTCACGAGATTGTAGAGGCTGGAATGTCCCAAGTCTGTGGATCAGGATAGGACTTCTCCTGATTCGCTTAGCCGCAGGGGCTAGTGAATCCAAGATTGGCAGGTTGGAGAGCAGGACCCTTGCTCATAGGCTGTGAAGATCCACGAATCCCAAGATCGGCAGGCAAGACTGCAAGGCTTCTCCTGATTCATGTAGCTGCAGGGGCTGGAGAACCCAAGATCGGCAGGTAAGCTACTAGCTCAAGCCCCAAGTACCGGAGGTCAGACGAATAAGAGGCAGCTGCAGGATCCAGAACAAGCCAAAAACCTTGGCAAGGTAAGCAGGAAGAAAGTAGGCAGCGGAGGGAGAGAGATGAAGGTTGAGGGAGTGGTGAGCTGCCTCAGGCCCCGCCCCTACCTGTACCACTCAACAGATTCCATCATGGAGTGATCACATATCGAATTTCAACAGGGAAGTGATCACAGCATTACACAACAGCCAAAATGCTGAGAATCATGGCCCAGCCAAGGTGACACACAATCATAACCATCACACCTTGTGACAAGGTAAAACTGCCCCAGAGGGTTTTCTAGGCTCTAGTGTTTACAGGAGCAGATCACTAGGTCTTTCTCCCTTGGAGATGCTGGATGGGTTTTAACCAAAGACCTTTCGGTTAGCAGCCAAGCGCTTAACTGTTGCACCTCCATACAGCCCTGTTTATTCTCATTTCACAGATGTAGAATTTGAGGCACGGATAGTTAGCTATATGCCCATGTTCATTCAGTTAAGGAATAGGTCGAAGGGCTGGGATTTGAACCCAGGCAGCAAGACTCTGACATCCATACTTTTAATCACTTTGCTACACTGCCTGGGCCTGACCTGCCTTCTCTCACTCTCTGATCAGTGGGAGGTCTGGCTCAGGGCAGACTCCTGGGGGCACTAGAGGCTGTTGGACCTCAGCAGCGGCCTCTCTCACTGACTGCTGACGTCTCTGCCACACCCTAGGGATTTTAATTTTCAACTATGACGTTTAAGAGGGAAATAGGATTTTTGAAAATGGAGTCCAAGTCTCTTTAAGAGAATAATATGAGGCATCACCACCCTGCATAGGGGAAAGGCAGGAGGCACCGGAGGAGAAGTCAGAGCCCTTTCCTGAGAGCCAGGCCTGGGCAGAGCCCAGTGAGCAGTTCAGTGTCTCCATCAAGCCTGATGACTGGCTGGGCTCCCAAAGGCTGGCTGAGTGCCAGCTGGGTCAGAAGGCATTTAATATGCTTCTATTTTCACCCCCAGTATTTTACTGAGAGATGGTTTACATATAGTAAAGTGCACAAATCTAAATATTTGGCTCGATGACTTTTTTTTTAACTTACTAAGTTTATGACCAATTTTACTGCTATAAAGGATGCGTAACACATAATTTACAAATAATAATGAAGTATACAATATTATTTTTAATAATTTATTTCAGTTTAGTTTAGTTTGTTGTTGTTGACAGGATACACAGCAGAACATGCACCAATTCAACAATTTCTACACGTACGATGTAGTGACGTTGATTATATTCTTCAAGTTGTGTAGCCACTCTCACCCTCCTTTTCTGAATTGTTCTTTCCCCACTGACATAAACTCACTGCCCCCTAAGCTTCCTATCTAAACCTTCCAGTTGCTGTTGCCAGTTTGGTCCCATATCTACAGCTCTTTAAAAAAGAGTATAATGCTCAGGGCAGATCAATGACTCCTTTTTAAGCTAAATTTTATTTTGGAATAACTTTATATTCACAAAAATATTGCAAAAATAGCACAGAGAGTTCCCATATACCCCATACCCAGTTCTCAAACGAAGAAACCAGCTCTGGCACATTGTGGTTGTTAGGTGCCGTTGAGTTGGTTCTGAATCATGGCTACCCTACGCACAACAGAACAAGACACTGCCCGGTCTCTGGTACATTACTATTAACTGAACTCCAGACTTGACTTGGATTTCCTCAGCCTTTCCAGTGATGTCCTCTCTCTGTTCCAGGATCCCATCCAGGAGAACACATTGCATTAAGTTGTCATGTCTCCTTTGCCTCTTCCTGTTTGTGACAACTTCTCAGTCATTCCTTGTCTTTCACAACCTTGACGTTGACAGGAGTACCGGTCAGGTATTTTGTAGGATGCCCCTCAATTTGGGTTTGGTTGATGTTCTTCACGTGATTAGACTGGATTTATGGGTCTGGGGGAGGAAGTCCACAGAGGCGAAGTGCCCTTCTTATCATATATTGGGGTGCTTGGTAGCCACATGACTTATCACTGGTGAGCAATCACGTTACTTACAAATGTATACAACTGCTAACCACCTCCCAGATCTAGATCTAGAGCATTTTCAGCTTTCCAGAAACTTCCCTAGGGCCCCTTTCCAGGCAATCTCTCCCTCTCATCTCTTGGTAACCACTATTGTGCTTTTTATCACTATACATGAAATTAATCGCACCTGTTCTTGAGTTTCATATAAGAGGAATCGTATAGTATGTACTCTTACCTTGTCTGGCTTTTCTTGCACACCATGTTTTCCAAAAGCATCCATGTCGTTGCTTGTAGCAATAGTTTTTTTTTATTTTTCCCAATATTCCATTATAGGAATATACACTATTTATCCATCCTACTAGATAAATAAATTCTACAGTTTTGGTTTATTATGTATAAAGCTGCCACGAACATCCTTGTGCAGGTTTTTCTATGGACACACCATGCTTCAGTTTTGAAAGTCTGGGTAGTGGGAAGAACTTTCACCTAATATCTTTAGCTCTCAATCCTGAAGTCTTTCTAAAAATACCCCCATTTCCTCTCTCTACAAATGGATTAGGGAAAACTAAAAGCCTCTCAAAGGAACAGAGGAAAAAGCTCTTGCTAAAAGATGAGCATTCTCTGCTTCAGCAAATCTTATCAGCTCTAGCTCCAAAGTATTTCTTAAATATGCCCACTTGGCTCCATCTTCCTGGCTCCCGCCTGGGACAAAGCCATCTCCATCTCTTTCCTCCTCACTGATCTAGTCTTCTTGCTTCTACACCCTCACCTCCCAGTCCATTCTCCACACCATAGCCGGAGTTGTCTTTTCAAAACACCAGTCACCTCTAACTGTTCCCATACTACTAAACCAGTTGCTGTCGAGTTGACTTGGACTCCCGGTGACCACATGTGTGTCAGAGTAGAACTGCATTCCCTAGGGTTTTCAGTGACCTATTTTTATTTTTCAGAAGTAGATCACCAGGCCTTTCTTCCAAGGTCCCTCCGGGCGGACTCAAATCGCCAGCCTTTTGGTTAGCAATTGAGCATGTTAACCATTTGTACTACCCAAGGACTCCCCACACGCCATTAAGGCCACCCAAACTTCACTCTGTCTTAGGAGAGTTGAAATCTTTTTTAAAAATTGAGTCTTCCCATTCAGAAATATGGTATGTCTCATCATTAATCATGTCTTATTTAATACACTTAGTAAAAATGTATCATTTTACTATCATTTTACTGACATAGATCTTGTATATTTATTCCTAAATATTTAATATTTTAGGTGCTATAATGAAAGTAATATTTTAAATAGATTTTAATTTGGTTATTGCTGTTAATATCTAATAACTAATTGTTACTAAGAATATTCTCTTATATTCCTTTCAAAGAATCAAAATTAAAAATTGAAGTTGATTTTTATCAAACATATTTTTGACATTATAGAGGGTCCTTTTTTTTTTTAATTCAACCCCATTTGGTCCTCAATGTCTTCATACCTTGCTCTATTTGAATTGCTTAAATTTTGTTCACGATTTTTTTTTTTTGCACCTGTTTTTTTTTTTATTTAAAAACGAGGTAAAATGTAGCTGAGTTTTCAAAATACATTCTATAGCATACTCTTTTGTCAGATGTTGACTGATGTGGAGTAAAAAATGGGTTCCATGAACACATTGTTGTTGTTAGGTGCCATGGAGTTGGTTCCGACTCATAGCGACCCTATGTATCACAGAACGAAACACTGCCTGGTCCTGTGCCATACTTACAACAGTTTCTATGCTTGAGCGCATTGTTGCAGCCACTGGGTCAATCCATTTCGTTGAAGGTCTTGCTGTTTTTTGCTGACGCTCTACCAAGCATGATGTCCTTCTCCAGGGACTGATCCCTCCTGATAACATGCCCAAAGTATGTGAGGCATAATCTCGCCATCCTTGCTTCTAAGGAGCACTCTGGCTGTACTTCTTCCAAGACAGATTTGTTCGTTTTTTCTGCAGTCCATGGTATATTCAATTTTCTTCACCAACGCCACTTTTCAAAGGCATCAATTCTTCTTCCGTCTTCCTTATTCATTGTCCAGCTTTCACATGCATATGAGGTGATGAAAAACACCATGGCTTGGGTCAGGCGCACTTAAGTCTTCAAAGTGACTTCTTTGCTTTTTAAAGCTTCAAAGATGTCTTTTGCTGCAGATTTGCCCAATGAGATGCATTGTTTTCTTGACTGCTGCTTCCATGGGTGTTGATTGTGGATCCAAGTAAAATGAAATCCTTGACAACTTCAATCTTTTCTCCGTTTATCATGATGTTGCTCATTGGTCCATTCATGAGGATTTTTGTTTCCTTTATGTTGAGATGCAATCCAAACTGAAGGCTGTGGTCTTTGATCTTCATCAGTAGGTGCTTCAGGTCCTCTTCACTTTCAGCAAGTGAGGTTGTGTCATTTGCATAACTTGGGTTGTTAAGGGGTCTTTCTCCAATCCTTTTCATATAGGTGTTTACCTGTGTTTTATTGACTATGCAAAGTCAATGCAAAGACTATGCCTTTGACTGTGTGGACCATATCAAATTATGAATAACATTGCGAAGAATGGGAATCCCAGAACACTTTATTGTGCTCATGAGGAACCTGTACGTGGATCAAGAGGCAGTCGTTCAAACAGGACAAGGGGATACTGCGTGGTTTAAAGTCAGGAAAGGTGTGCGTCGGGGTTGTATCCTTTCACCATGCTATGAACACACAGTTTTAGGAAAAACTCAGTTTTTCTCTTAAATATTCACAATGCATATTACACTGAAGGCTTTTTGTGGTCTTGCAGTTAAAAATGCTGCTTAACTTAATTTACTCATGATTTCCAAAGTTGTAAAATTTTAACTTATTTATTAGTGTTACTATTTAGCCTAGAACACGTTTTTCAAAACCCACCTAACAATGTCTTGTAAAACAATGTTTCCTGGGAAATGTTGTGTAGGAAACGTTGGCTCACAGTTTTCTTCTTGTTAGCATTGCTAAGTTTTTGAATCAGTATTTTTGCTTGTTTCATGAAATTATTTAAGGAGCTTTCCATCTTTTCCCCAATGTTCTGCATAACTTCGAGTCAGCCCAATTTACAGAATACACTTTTGCAAGTATGTATGGAAATCTAACATTGTAAAGTTCAACAATAGGCTTAGAGGCTAAAAAAAGTTTATCTTTTTCCCTAAAGAGGATATAAAAATATAAAATTACTAATTATGATATGGAGCTTTATTTTTAATCCCTAAGTGAACACAACGATGTAGTATGTAAGACGTATGTTGTCAGGAGGGATCAGTCCCTGGAGAAGGACATCCTGCTTGGTAGAGTACAGGGTCAGTGAAAAAGAGGAAGATCCTCAACGAGATGGATTGGCACAGTGGCTGCAACAATGGGCTCAAGCATAAGAATGTGGGCATGGTGCAGGACTGGGTAGTGTTTTGTTCTGTTGTACATAGGGTTGCTATGTGTTGGAACCAACTCGATGGCACCTAACAACAACAGGTGTACACATGACTGTTCAAAACATTAACATTACATATGGACAAAATTAATTTCCCAGAGAACTTTCTTACCTTAATTTCTGGTTCTCTTTGCTTAGTTGAAGAGATATTTAGTAGTCAGAAGAAATTTACTTCAATGTTGGAAACCATTAACGATGGTGATGTAGCACAGAACTGAGTTGGAGACTGTGATGTTGAGTTGGATGGTGTCTTATTAACTTTCACAAGTGTCTAACAAGAGGAATATGAACAGCAGTCTCCCTCTTCTCTGGAAACCGGAAGCTGTATATCTGCATATGAATAATCAAAATGTTTCTGCTGGTGCTGGTCCTCAGGGGATCATTTGCAAAACCTCTCCATTGCCCCCAGCATTACTCATCTTTCTGACAAAATCTTCCATTGTAAGTTTTCACATTTACACATATTGTTCAACTTGGTTCTTCCACAACTAGACACATGGTTTAGTTATTTATTTCTTAGTAAATACTCACATAGTACTGGATGCTAGTAGCATCAAAAGTCCTCTAACTTCACGAGGCAGGAGGAGAACCACCATCAGCATTAGCAAAAGCTGATTGCTCTGTGGTGGAGGTCAGACGTACCTCCACTCTCCAACCTTTTTACCAATTCTGAGACCAGCTGTCTTCCCCGTGGCACTCTACTTCTCTGCTGGGTTCAATAATTTGTTACAATGGCCACACAGAACTCACAGACCGTATTCACGATTATGTGGTTTATTAGGGAAGTAATAGGCTACAATTCAGGATCAGGATCAACTTGGAAGTAACAGGATGCAGTTTGTCAGTCAGAACAGCTTCCAACCAAGACAGCTCTCAGCTCCTTTTTGGCCTTGCCCACAGGTAGGCCAGGCTTCTCAACCTGGCCTCTGCCACCGGGCCTCGCTTTTGGCCCCTGCCCTACTAGGGAAAGTGTTACAATTCTTTAGCTTTGTGGACAAGTACCCGGAGGCACCCCACTCTGCCAGCAAGGCTCCTGCTCAGTTTTCTTGTTCCGTGGTGGGCCGGGAAGCCCATTGCAGCCATCGTGCACTAGTCTCCTGGTTCCCACCTCTCCTACTCTTACCACCATTTGGCACCGTTTCTCACCGTCTCTTACCGTCTTCAGTGTTACAGCTCTCCTCCTGTGCCTAGGAAGTTCTCAGAACAGAGACCCTTGGTCCAAAGGCATGCTCTGCTCCAAGTTCTTCTTGATGGTAATAAGGTCCCCCTCAACCTCTGTGAGACAGGCTCTTTTATAAGCCTACTCTTCCCACCAAGACCACAAACTGACCAATCCCCTAGGTAGGCCACAGTCACCTAATTTATATAGTCATTGACCAATCCCTGAAAGGGTTTTATATACCTTATTTACATAGTAAACTGTCCAATCCCTGCAAGGTATGTAAAATAGACCAATCACAGGGAAGGCTGTGACCCAACCAATTATTTTAGGTAGAATTATGGACCAAAGGCCAGAAAGGCCTTATATGTGAGAAACCCATTGCCCTGCAAGTGCTAACCATGCATGCTGCATGTATTTCTACAGATTTTCACAAATATTAACTTATTTAATTCTTATAACCCAACCGATGAAGTACTGATATTCCAATTTTACAGATGAGAAAATTGAGTAACCTGCCCAAGGTTCCACAGCTAGGAAGTGGTGGATTTGAACCCGGCAGACTGGCTTGACCAGTTTTGTTCTGGGGGATGTCTAGTGCAGCCTGTAGATTTGTTGAATTAGCAAATGTATTAGCACTTTCATTTTTTATAATGATGAAAACATACAAATAAATGTTTAAAATTTAAATGTTTAAAAATTGCATCCCATACCATGGCTGTATGATGGTGACAGGACTGTTGGGGATGAAATGTTCTTTGGCCAGTTTAGTTCCAGCGTGTGACGTAGGTGTGGTTTGTATGAAAGAAGACAACATAGAAGCCAAAGACAGTCTGTAAATAATCTAGAGGAGAGTTCATAGATCCCTCCTATAAATCTGTCTGCTTCTAGTGCCTTTTTAAAAACTTTTTATTTTGCAATAATTTTAGGCTTACAGAAAAGTTGTAATGATAATTCAGAGAGCTCCCTTATACAACTCGCCCAGTTTCCCCAAATGTTAGCATTGTACATTACCAAGGTGTGTTTCTCAAAACTAGGAAACCAACATTGGTACATGACTTTTAACTAAACTCCAGACTTTATTTGGATTTCTCCAGTTTCACTAATGTCCCTTTCCTGTTCAGGATCCAGTCCACCATATATTACTCGGTGCCGTCAAGTCAGTTCTGACTCATAGCGACCCTATAGGACAGGGTAGAACTGTCTCATAGGGTTTCCAAGGAGCGGCTAGTGGATTAGAACTGCTGACCTGTTGGTGAGCAGTGGAGCTCTTAACCGCTTCACCGCCACTGCTCTTTTGCATGTGTACAAAAAAAAAACAAACCTGTTGCTGTTGAGTTGATTTTGACCCATAGTGACCCTACAGGACAGAGTAGAACTGCCCCATAGAGTTTCCAAGGAGTGCCTGGTGGATTCAAACTGCGGACCTTTTGGTTAGCACCCGTAGCTCTTAACCCCTACGCCACCAGGGTTTCCGTGGTATGTATAATGAATGAAATTATTAACTATGTTTCATTTTTGCAAACTGTTTCATATTTCTTATTTGTCTTTTATTATTACTTACTGAGTTTTTTGATGTACAGAAGTTTGAAAATTTTTGTGTAGATAAACTTAGTTTTTTTTTTTCAGGGTCACCAGGAAACTTTTATTGAAATGCAATTCACTCTTTTAAAATGTATGGTTCAGTGGTTTTTAGAATATTAACAAAGTTGTGCCACCATTAGCACTATCTAATTCCAGAACATTTTCAAATGAAACTTCATTCCTTTTAGCAGTTATTTCACATTCCCTCTTCCTCCTAGCCCCTTGCAACCACTAACCTACTTTCTGTCCCTATGTGATTTTTTATTCCGGACATTTCATGTAAATGGAATCATAGAATTTGTGGTCTTTTGTGTCTGACTTTTTTTAAGGTTCATTCACGTTGTAGCAGAAATCGGTAGTTCATTCCTTTTTATGACTGAATTTAATTGTTTATGTATGCCATGTTTTATTTACCCTTTCATCAGTTGATGGATATTTGGGCTATTTCCATTGTTTGGCTATTATGAATACGCTGCTATAAATAATCACGCGTGCATTTTTGGGTGGACATGTGTTTTTAGTTCTCTTGGGTGTATACCTAGGAATGGAATTGCTGGCTTATACAGTAATTCTATGTTTAACTTTTTGAGGAATTGCTAAACAGCTTTCCAACGTGGTTGGTTCCCATCAACAATGGGTAAGGGTTCCAATTTCTCCACACCTTCACCAACAGGTGTTAGTCTCTATCGTCTTAATGATAGCCATTCTAGCTGGAGTGAAATGGTATGTCATTGTGGTTTTGGTTTGTATTTCCCTAATAACTGATGATGTTGAGCATCTTCCTGTGTGCTTCTTGCCCATTTGTATATCTTTGGATAAATGTCTATTCAAATGCTTTGCCCATTTTTAAATTAGGTTGTCTTTTTATTGTTGTTATAAGAGTTCTTTATATATTCTGGATACTAGTCCCTTATGAGTTATATAATTTGCAAGTATTTTCTCCGATTATGTGGGTTGTCTTTTCACTTTCTTTCTTTTTTTTTAAATAATATTTTGTGTTTTTGGTGAAAGTTTACATAGTAAATTTAATAATTTTGACACATATTGTCCAGTGACATTGGTTACATTCTTCACAATGCATGAATATTCTCATTATTTCTGTTCTGGTTGTTCAATTTCAAGCAATCTGTTTTCCCTGCCCCATTACATTGTCATCTTTGTTTTAAAGTAATTGCTGACTGTTCGGTCTCATATAGATTTTTTTTTAACCCTTTCATGACCTGCAGGATATATATTGCCCTCCTACATTTTGCACCTTGGGTTTACTGGGAAGCTGCTTTTCCACTGACAGCACGTGCTGTTGGCACATTTGAAACAGAAGAAATAGACGTAAATTACCATTTTTATAGGGTATTGTATGAGGCGATGCACGATGGATGTGCGATTGTACAAGACTCTTGTCTGTTTTGGTTTTTATACAGCAAGATAAGCCTTGTAAGTATATTTCCAGGTTCCTGTGTATTTTTTGGAAGTTGTGTTTCTCACAATGATTCCATGTTCATTTTCAGGTCAGCACGAGATGCAGTGCAACCAGATAAGATGCAGTGCACCTGATGTACCACCTATCCTACCTGCAAAATCCAGAGGGACGTATGTGTCCCACGTAATCCTACCCCTAGAGTCCAGAGGGATATATGTGCTCCACCAGCATGAATCAAAATCTATATTTCCTAACTAAATTTCAGAAATGTTTCGATTCAGCATGCCTTCCATTAATGAAAACATATGCTATCAACTACAAAAATTTTTTTTAAATTTAATTGGGTCATGAGGGGGTGGGATACTGCTTATTTTGTGAATCAATCTGTTAAATTTAGCTAAAAGGTCTCAGGGGCTAGTTTCAATTCAAGGTTTAGAGATCATCTCAGGGCAATTGTCTAGGGGAGCCCTCTAGTCTCAACCAGTCTGGTAAGTCTGGATTTTTTAACGATTTTGAGGTTCTATTCCACAGTTATCTTCTTTCTATCAGGATCCATCTATTGTGACCCTGATCAGAACAGTTTTTAGTGGTAAATGGGCACCATCAAGTTCTGGTCTCAGGGTAGATGAGATTGTGGTTCATGTAAACAGTCCTATAGACTAGTTTCTTCTCTGAATGTTGGGTTTCTTTCTTTTTCTTTTGCTCCTGCTAAGTGGAGATGAATAGTTGTATCTTAGATTCTTTTCACTTTCTTGATAGTGTCCTTTGAATTGTGAAAGTTTTAGATTTTGATGAAATCTAATTTATTTTTTCTTTTGTTGGCATCTAGATTACCTTTTTTGTGCTATATAGGTAATTTCTTGTGTACTATTTTAATTCCCTTGTTCTTTCTTTTATATATACACACATTTGAGTTATTTTCTTGATTGTCCTGGGGAGTAAAATTAACACCTTAATTTATAACAATCCAGTTTGGATTAAAAAAGCCTTGGTCGTGCAGTGGTTAAGCTCTCTGCTGCTAACTGACAGGTCAGCAGTTTGAACCCACAAGCTGCTCTGTGAGAGAAAATGTGGTAGTCTGTTTCCATAAAGATTATAGCTTTGGAAACCTCATGTGGCAGTTCTACTCTGTCCTATAGGGTCACTATGAGTCAGAACCAACTCATTGGCAACAGGTTTCAGGTTTAGTTTTAATTAATGCCAACTTTTTAATTTCAACAGTAAACAAAACTTTGATTTATTATGACTCTGTTTCATTTTTCGGGGCCCTGGTGGCACATTGGTTAAGAGTTCAAGCTGCTAACCAAAAGATCAGCAGTTCAAATCCACCAGCCACCCCTTGGAAACCCTATAGGGCAGTTCTACTCTGTCCTAGAGGGTCATTATGTGTTGGAATTGACTGGACGGCAACGGGTTTGGTTTTTTGTTTGTTTGGTTTCATCTTTCCTTCTTTGTCTTGTTATTTTCATATAAATTACATTTTTACATATTGTATGTCCACCAACACAGATTTATAATTATTACTTTGTGCAGTTGTTTTTAAAACAGGAGAAAAAAATTACAAGCAAAAAATACATTTATACTGTCTTTTACATTTACCTATGCAGTTATTTTTACTGGAGCTCTTTATTTCTTCATGTATATTTGAGTTACTTTCTGGTGTCCTTTCATTTCAGCCTAAAGGACTCCCTTTAGTATTTCTTGCAGAGTAGGTTGACTAGCAATGAATTCCCTTAATTTTTTTTTTTTATTTATCTGTGAATATCTTAATTTCTCCTTCATTTTTTTGAAGGATAGTTTAGCTGGATATAGAATTTTTAGTTGACGTTCTTTGTCTTTCAATGCTTTGAATATGTCATCCCACTGACTTTGGCTTTCATGGTTTCAGATGAGAAGCCAACCATTAATCTTATTGAAGCCCCTTTGTATGTAATGAGTCCCTTCTCTATGGATGCTTTTGAGATTCTTTCTTTGTCTTTGATTTTTACCAGTTTAATTAGAATGTGTCTAGGTGTGGATCTCTTTGAGTTTATCCTACTTGGAATGCATTGAGCTTCTTGAACGTGTAGATGAATGCTTTTCATTAAATTTCAGAAGATTCTGGCCATTATTTCTTCAATTTTTTTTTCCTGTTGCCTTCTTTCTGTCTTCTTCTGGGGTTCCCTACATGTATGTTAGTATGCTTGATAGTATCCCATAGGTTTCTGAGAATTTGTTCATTTTTCTTAATTCTTTTTCTTCTTGTTTCTCAGACTTGCAAATTTCAATTGGCCTATCTTCAGGTTTGCAATATTTTTTATTTGTTGAGACATCATTCTCATACTTTCCTTTTGTTCTTTAGATATGGTTTCCTTTGATTCTCTGAACATATTTAAAAGAGCTGATTTAAAGGCTTTTGTCTAGTAAGTTCAATGTCTGTGCTTCCTCAGAGACAATTTGTAGTGCCTGATTTTTTTTTTTTTATGGACCATACTGTCTTATTTCTTTGCATTTCTCATAATTTTTGGTTGAAAAATGGACATTCTAAATAATATAACATGACATCTATGGAAAACAGATTTTCCCTTCTCCATAGAGTTTGCTGTTCTTATTTTTGTTGCTGCCACTGTTTGGTTGTTTAATGACTTTCCTGGACTAGTTCTGTAAAGTCTGAATTTTTTGTTCTGTGTGGCCACTGAAGTCTCTGCTTGATTAGCTGAATGGTTAGCTTAATGATTGGACATAGAGTTTCTTAAATATCTGGAACCAATCAGTCTCCCAGTCTTTACTGAGAGACTCTGTGTGCATGTCAGGGCATGCTTTCAATACTCAGACAAGCATTTTACAACCCCAGCTTAGCCTTTACTTCCTCCCTGCAGAGAGCTTCAAGGTCAGCCTGAGGTGAGTGCGTAGGGCCTCCTCATGTCTCTCCTGATCATTCACACAGCCCTAGGCATGTACCCAGCTCTGTGCATATGTGTGACCTTCTTCTGTTCCAGTAATATGTCAGAGCTTTTCACAATCCCCTGTGGAATCTCATTCCTCAGCTTTTCCTTTTAAGTTTTTTGGCTTAGCTTATTGTTTGTCTCAACTGGTATAACTGCCTCAGGCAGTTACAGTGTTAAATAATTGCTGCTGATTGTTTTTGACAAAAGCCCCCAGGGAAAAGACCATTCACACAGTGAGCCCTTGTTAAGCTAAAGAAAAAAGAAACAAACCCATTGCCATCGAGTTGATTCCAACTCATAGTGACCCTATAGGACAGAATAGAACTGCCCCATAGAGTTTCCAAGGAGCACCTGGTGGATTCGAACTGCTAATCTTTTGGTTAGCTGATGTACGCCACCAGGGTTTTCTTGTTAAGCAAAGCCAGGTTAAATAAAGACAAGCCTTGTGAGTGGGATTTTCCAGGGGATTGCCAAATGACAGTTCTCTGAGAATGGGACTTTGAAAGAGCTCCAGCTCTGCTCTGACTGCTTCAGTGGCTGCTAAAAACCAAAAAACCAAACTCATTGCTGTTGAGCTAGGCTGCTAGTTTTGTCCATGATCATGGACTGCTAGTTTTCAAGGTTACTTTTGAGCTGGAGATCAGGGGACGGGACTACAACAAATTAAAATGTCACAAAGCTTGCTTTTCTTATTAAGATTTGATTTTTTTAAAAATAAATGCCCCCCAAATTGCTGCAAGCTTTTGATTAATTTCCGGAGTTCTGAAATTGCTGATTCTGACCATTTTTGCTGGTGTTCTCATTGCCTTTATAGAGGAGAGAATTTTTGGAGGTCCTCATTCCATTGTTTCCAGTGATGTCACTTTTTTTGTAGACAAACTTAGCATTTTCTTCTTTGTGACATCTGTCATGGTTTTTTGCTACAGTTAATGTCCTCCAGCTATACAAAACCATGAGTATATCTGCAGTTGAACAAAGTTGGGTTAATAGACTCTTGTCAGTAAGAGAGATCACACATCATGGGAAAATGTGGGACCTCTCAATAAAAGGTGTTACAAACAACTTATTGTAGGATTTAGACATGTTAAGTGATTTCAGGGAGGTTTCAAGGAAGCAAGACTTTGCTCTGAATTGAACGCTTTCTGGAAGTGGAGTTTGGTATTTAAGTAAGAAGAATGAAGTGAGATTAAAGCTATAATTGGTAAAGAGGCACAGTTGTCATCATTAACAAGGATAGAGGGGTGTAGTAGGCTGAATAATGGCCCCCAAAATGATAGTCCTAATTTCTAGAACCTGTAAATGTTACGTAATATGAGGAAATGGTCTCTGCAGATGCGATTAAGGCTCTTGAGATGGGGGATTACTCATTACCCAAGTGGTCCCAAATACAATTGCAAGTGTCCTTACAAGAGAGAGATAAAGGGAGATTTCACACACACACACACACACACACACATACACATGATAAGGTGATGTGAAGATGGAGACAAGACAGATTTGAAGATGCTGGCCTTAAAGATAAGAGTGAGGTGGCCACAAGCCAAGGAATGCTGGCAGCCAACAGAAGCTTGAAAAGGCAAGGAATGACTTCTTTCCTAGAGCCTCTGCAGGGAGCACGGCACTGCTGATACCTTGATTTAGGCTCTGTAATGCTGATTTCAGACTTCTGACCTCCAGAACTACAAGAGAATAAATTTCTATTGTTTTAAGCCAGCAAGTTTATGGTAATTCATTACAGCAGCCATAGGAATCTAATACAGGGGATGTTTGGTCATTTTTGTGGTTTGGGCAATACACTTGTTTTTGCCTAAGTTTGGATATGATTATAGAGAGTTCTTGCTTTTTTCTTGCTCTATCACTGTCACAGGGTGGTTCGGTCTGATGATAGTGTTCTAGACAGATGTCAGGAGCTGCTTTTCTCCATCTCGCTACAAAGTCCTTACTCATCTGATAAATGTTTTCCTTACTCTGTCTTTAAGGTTTTATCTAATTAACGTTTTAAACATTTCAATCTTCAATTCATTTATTTTAGAGTAGGGGATGGGGCCAAAGGTATATGGCCTCAGGTAGAGGGCATGAGATCTGAAGTGATTCAATGAGTTTTGAGGCTGAAATTGTTGAAGTCTTCATGAACCTGGGCTGCCCAGTAGGCAAGTATCAGGCTGGCTTAAACCAAACAAAAAGCCAAACCCACTGCCGCTGGGTTGATTCCAATTCATAGCAACCCTATAAGACAGAGTAGAACTGCCCCATAGGGTTTACAAGGAGCAGCTGGTGGATACAAACAGCCAACCTTTTGGTTAGCAGCCTTAGCTCTTAACCACTGCACCACTAGGGCTCAAACCAATCATTTTTAATTCCCCTCAAGTTGGTTTGTTTATAAAGGAAACCTCAGGACAATCATTCAGAGTGTTTAGGGAGTTGTTTCTTTCTCTTTTCTTCGTTGTTTTGATGGAATGAAAAGTGCCAGGTCCCCTTTAGTTATAACATGTCATGGCTGTGAGTCCCTTCGCACGACAACCATCAATTCAGAGAGTAGGCTCATTAGCAGAAAACCCTCACCGAGCCCCACGTGACACAGGCATCTTCTCCACCCATTTGAGTAAGTGCAGCTCAGGATCAATTATGAATGAGGCTTCATAGGAGTCGGGTAAGTGGGCTGTTGTCTACTTTGAAAAATTAATGGGATCTGATTAATACAGGAGCACACTCCCTCTCCCTCAACCCAGGAGAGACTCAGATCTCTGCGGAAGCTCAGGGTGAGGGCAGCAGCCTCCTGGGTCTGTGTGATGTTAAGTTTGCTTAGATAATTCCAAATACTCAGAGAATAGTACTTTGGAATTATCTGGCCCTTTGACAGATGAGGACACTGAGGCCCATCAAAGTTAAGCAATTTTCCTAAATAGGAAGAAGGTAAGAGAATGGTCAATTCTTATCATTTAAAAATTAAAAAAAAAAAAATTTTTTTTAATATGGAAAATTTAAACCATATACAGAAGTAGAGAGAACAATATAATGTAGCCATTCTCAAACTTTTTAGTCTCAGGAACTTTTTACGCTCAAAATAATCAAGGACCTCAAAGAGCTTTTGTGTATGTGGGTTGCATCTGTTGACATTTACTGTGCAGTTGTTAAAATTGAGACACTGAAAAATAGTAACTCATTTAAACATAACAATAAACCCATTGCATGTCAACATAAGTAACTTTTTAATGAAAAAATGACTATATTTTCCCCAACCAAAAAGTCAGTAAGAAGAGAGGCATTTTGCAAATCTTCTTAACGTCTGTCTTAATAGAAGGCTGGATTCTTGTATCTGCACCAGTACTCAGTCTGTCGTGATGTCACATGCTATGTAGCCTGTGGACAACTCCATGGCTCCCTTGTGAGAGAGGGAAAGAGAGAAGGACAAATTACATCTTAGTATCATTAGGAAAATAGTTTTGACTTTGTTGATTTCCGTTTTAATTATCAACTCATGTCAGTCTTGCGTCATCCATTCTGCCTCCTTCACCACCCTCCCCATCATTATTTTGAAGCAAATCCACAACCATCAATTGCCAGCATTGTGTTGGGTGCTTTCCCACCTTATTGTCTTCTTTTGTTTTTCAAATTTTTGAAATTTTATTTCATTTTTGTTGTTGCTGAGAATATACACAGCAGAACATACACCAATCCAACAATTTCTACATGTAGAGTTCAGTAACATTGATTACATTTTTCAAGTTGTGCAACCATTCTCACCCTCCATTCCCAATTGTTCCTCCCCGATTAACATAAACTTACTACCCCCTAAAGGTTCCTATCTAATTTTTTTCAGTTGCTGTTGTCAGTTTGATCCCATATAGATGGTTCTTAAGAGAGTACAATACTCAAGGCAGACACTGTTTCCTAAAAAAAAAAAGCTAAATTGTTGTTTGGTTGAAAGAAGACTTCAGGGGATATTTTTGGTTTAAAGTTTAAAGATTATCACAGGGCAATAGTTTCAGGGTTCATCCAGGCTTGTTATGAGGATTAAGAAGCTAATGTGGGTTGGGTGAAGCCACATTATCTTCTTAGTCCTCCTAACAAGCCTGCTTTACTAGCAGGTATGAGTACCTGGTTTTTCACTTGAGGAACTCAGGGCTCAGGGACATTAGGAAGTTTTCCCAAGTTCACACAGCTGGAAGCTGATAGCATACAGGGTGGAACCAGATCAGATTTTAATTAATTACATTGTCTTCCAAATTTGACTTCAGATCATGAGAGCTGCCAGGGCTGCCTGCATCTTTTTCCTGTTGGGACTTTGGGGAAGGTTTCCTCCCTGCCTCTGTCCCTTATATGAGGTTGCTCTTTGAGCAGATCTATGAGTAGCCCTTGTATGCCGGGCCTTGTGCAGGCTGAAGGATACAGAGCTGAACTCGATTGCTGCTGTTTGAAGCAATTCTGGGTCATTTCTTTATGCGTGAGCGGAGAAAGCATTTCCACTCCTCATTCTGAGGTCCAGCCCCTAGAATGGAGGCAAAATGGCTGAAGGACCCAGGCTGCTAGGGTTTTGTATGTTCTGCTCTTGGATGAGCTGGGGATGTCTCCACTCACTACAGAGTTACAGAGTCCAGGGAAGATGGAGTTCCAAGGTCATCTAGTCCTGATTTCTGCCTAAGGTAGAAATTTTCTCTGAAATCCCCTACCCAAAGATTGCCTGGCCTCTGTGCATCTCCAATGACCAGGGAGTCCACAGATGGTGCTTTCATTGTTAGAAAGCTCCACTTATATCAAGTAACTATTCAGAAAAAGCTTGGGTTTATGCTGTGATAGGAAGAACCTAGGTTGGAGTTGAGATTCCTGAGTATGAGATTGGGGGAATTATAGGTAACCCACATCCCATTTGAGGGTTTCGATTTCTTCCCTGTGAAGGAAGCTGAGTTCTGGTCCCTTTTACTGCTAACATTCTTATTTAGTTCTAATTTGACCTCCTTTTCTCCAGAAGAGACCTTCAAGAACTTGGAGAAGCTGGGGTCCTCTTTAAGTCTGGACATCACCATTCCTCTTGGGGAACATCTCCAGCTGCCCATCCAAGTGGTTACTTCCAGAAACACCTCAATCCGTCCTGGCTCTCTCCGTGGAGCCTGACCCCAGCACAGAGCTCTAGGGATTTCCAAAACAGTCCTGGGTTCCATAGAACCTGCTGCATCCCTGAACATCCAAAGCTGCTTCACCTACCATCTGTGACCCTCCAGCACCAACATAAACTGTCCTCTGACTTTATAAAGACTTAGTAATTGTACAGCCCACAAGACTTTCCATGTCTTTGTCATATGTCCCAATCAATTTTCAAATAGTGGAACCCTCTGACAGGAAGAAGAGGGAAAAATAAAGTGGCAAAACCCTCCATCAGGTAACTGAAAAAGAGCTGGGGCTCAAGCTGCCTTCTTGGTTTGCAAAGGGTGTGGATATGGCTAATCTGGTCCTGGTCTCAGTGTATTTCCAGGCTGGCAGGCTGGACCGCCCGTCTCCATGGAAACCGTTGTTACTGGTAACTGAATAAGCATCCTTGAGAACAATGGCTGGAGCTGCTGATAGTTTTTCCTTCTTGTTGAAAGTGAGCAGCCAGGCCCTTTGCTGATGGATCCTAAATGCTGGGCTGTTTGGCCCTGTTTTGGGGTCTTCGTTTGGTATCGGCAAGCTGGAGCTACCCTTCTACTTCCCCTCTGACTTCTGCTGCATAATTGGTGAAACAAATGGACTCAGAGCACATTTTCCAGTCTTCTTGAAGAGGCTGAAAAACCAGCTCAAGGGCACCCAGCTAGGAATATCCAGAACTTGAACCTTGATCTGCCTGATTCTGGAAACCATACTTGGAACCACATGGCTATTCTGCGTCTGTCCTTTTCCTCTGAGATCACATGGCAACCTTATCAGCCCTCCCTTGTGACACTATTGGTCTGGCTAATTACATGTGAGAATGGGTAGCATCTCATGGTGATCCACAGTCCACAGAGGGCTGTCCACAGAGGGCTGATCTAGAAGCCTTTTCAGTTGATTGTCCTGCAGACCTGTGGGATCAGTGGGATTCAAGGTGCCATAAACCTATTGCTGTCGAGTCATTCTGACTCATAGCAACCCAGTGAGACAGAGTAGAACTCCCCCATAGGGTTTCCAAGGAACGGCTGGTGGATTTGAACTGCTGACCTTTTGGTTTGCAGCCAATCTCTTAACCACTGTGCCACCAGGGCTCCCAAGATGCCGTAGCCCTAGGTTTATTAGAGAAGCAGGGCTTAGAGAAGTAATGGAATCTGCTTATCCAAATACCCTGCTCTCCCTACCACACACTCTTCATGTTGGAAGGTAATGTGCAGCAAAGCAGACCTCGCCCCCTGCCTGTAGAAGTGAAATTCAGACCACTCTTTTTAGCATTATAAAAGTTTTACCATCTCTCTTGAGTGCTCTTGTTTTGCAAAACATTTCAAGCCATTTTCGTTAGTAATTTTCTCAAGTGAACCTTAGAACTATTTTTGTCAGGACTCAGAACTAATGCTGCTGAGGTTTTTGACTGGAGTTGTACAAAGTCCACAATTTGTGAAGGCCCTTCCACATGGAGGTGAGGAAGAACTCAGAGTTTGGCATCTGGCAAACTATGTTCAAATTCTAGTACCACCTCTTGAAAAGGACCCTCATCTTTCTGGATCTCTCGGTTGCCTGACCTGACACCACTCCCTCTATCCTGAAAATTCCTTGTTCTTGGCTTCTGTGACCCTACCTTTCCCTGGTTTCCTCTTGCCTCTCTGGCTGTTTTTCCACAGTACCTTTTGCTTTTCTTTCTCTATTTGACTTTACATGTTGGAGTGGCTCAAGGCTTGGTTCTTGGTGACATCATCTACCACATCGATGGCTTCAATTGCCATCTACATGTTAACGATTCCCGAAGTGAAATCTCTGTCTCACACCTCTCTTCTGAGCTCTAGACCTGTATTTCTCATGGACCACTGGGTATCTTATCCTGGATACTCCCAAGACATCTCAAACTCAACTCATCCAAAATTTAATGTTGGTCTTCTCTACCAAACTTGCCACCTACCCAAGTCCCGGTGTTTCCCATCAGCAAATGATGCCCCAGTAGTTAAGTCGGGAACTTGGGGGTCATCCTTAACACTTCCTTCTCTCACCCCTTACATCCAATCCATCACCAAGTTCTGTTGATAGTGTCTCCTAAAAAGTCACTAGAATCTGCCCCCTTCTCTCTATTTCCATTGCCATTGCCTTCCTCCAGCCACCACTATTGCTTACCTGGCTAACTGCAAAAGCCTCCTTACCAGTCTCTGCCTCCACTCTGCCTCTGGCTATCTCTTTCTACTGTGGTTAGGATGACCTTAAAATACAAATAAGATCATATTACTCCCTTGGTTTAATTCTTTCATACACATCTCCTGCTATCATGATAAAGATCTGTGTGTAAATTCTGTTCTTTGTCTTGAATCTAGGCAGTGACTGTGACTTCTGAGACTAGGTCATGAAAGACCATGTACCTTCTGCCTTGGTTAGTGGAACACCAGCACTTAGAGCTCTACAGAAGCCACGTAAGAAATCTGATTACCTTGAGGTCACCATGATATGTGGGAGCCCAAGCCACATGGGGAGTTTGCATATTGGTGTTCTGGTTTACAGCCACAGCTGAGCCCAGACTTTGAGTCATTCCAGCCAAAGAACCGGACATGTGAATGAAAAATCCTCTAGAGGATTCTAGCCCCTCCAGCCATCAAGTCATCTCCAACCATTCATGTGTTCCCAGATGAAGTCCCAGACATTAAGGAGCAGAAATGAGCCATCCCCATTGTTTCCTGTTTGAATTCCTGACCCACAGAAGGCACGAGCATAATAAAATGGTGATCATTTAGGGTAGTTTTATTAAGCAGCAATAGATACCTGAACAAGATCCAAATCCTACCCACGACCTCAAGGCCCTGCAGGGCTTTATCTCATATGCTTCCCTCCCTTGCTCTCTGTGCTTCAGCCACACCAATGTACCATGCATCTTTTCACCAGGGCCTTTGTACATGCTCTTCTCTCTGCCCAGAATGTTCTTTCCTCCTTCTCCCTATACCCTCATCTTTCGATCTCAGCTAGAACATCACTTACTTCGGGTACCTTTCATGATCCCCCAGGAGCCCCATCATGGGCTTCCAACACATGCCAAACTTCACATGAGCATGACCCTAGTGACCTTTGAGTCACTTGTCTTAATTAGAACTTCCCCACTAGACCCTGAGCTCATGAGGGCAGAGTCCCTGCCTAATTCCCAGCTCCTGGTGGAATACCTGGCACATAGTTGGCACACAATGAATGTTGAATGAATGAAAGAATGGATATAGGTACTATTATCACTGATGTTGCTTGATGACCCTATTTTAGAGGCAAAAGGGTTTCTGTTATTGGTTCCAAATGACATGGGGCTCTCTTGATTAAACTTCTGTGACCAGGGAACAGACAGAAAGCAAAGTCCCTGGCCTGTGTGGGTTTCAGGCTTGGTGGTAGCTAGATGGGAGGAGAGTCTTGTTAGGAAAGGAGGGGAGGAATGGGGTTTTGAAGCCCCTGTTCCCTGTTGTAGGGCAGGCCAGGGCTGGGGATGGAGGTGGTCAGGCAGGGTGAATACTTCCATGCGTGGACTCTCAGGAAAATCAGCCATGGTAAGGGGAGGCAAAGTCCACCCCTGACTTGATGGAGAACCTTGAATAAGTCACTCACCCTTTCTGGGCCCCAATTTTGACCTGCGAAGTGTATATGTTGGACAAGAGCCCAACAAAAGCCTTCTCCAGCTCTGTGGATTTGTATGTAAAGACAAGGTGGCTTACAAAGGGCTCTATGATCTTGGGAAAGCCAATAAGGAGGTTTGCAATTTGTAATTTAAAAAGAAAAAATTAACAAATTACATCCTCAATATGTTCAATTCCTAATCCTCTTGAAAAGGATTTTCAGGCATCTAATTGACATATTCTAAGAGAGTGATGACATATGGGCTAGTTAGATATCAATTGACAACCTTATTAAATATCAATTAACACATTCCCTAACTTGATACTTAATTAGCACTCTGTAGCAGTTCTTTTAAAAGTCAATTAAATGCTTGGAAATTCTTACAACTTAACTCCACTGATAGCGATTATAGCCGAAATCCTGTCAGAAGTAGCTTTCAGTTAATTGTAGGACAAGCTGATTCTGAAAATACATATCAAGTTTTTCAATAAGAATTAAAAAAATCAGCCATTAGGTATCTAATGGACCCCCTTCTCATTTCCTGATTATGAATAAAAAGTGTGTTTGGCTCTGGGATTGTGGTTTATTGTCTTATCATATGATGTAGAAACTCGAGATTTGGAGATGCCTTGGTAGGTCAGAAAGTCCATGCCCCTGGCTTTGGGTAGAGATGTGATAGATTGATTGATCGATTGAATCATTCATTCAATGCATTTTATTGAGCACCTCGGACTAAGGGAATTTTCCTGAGATACTGGAGCTCAGTCTAGTGGGGTGACAGCCCCAGGAGTAACCCCAACACAGTGTGGCTACTGTTGTGGTAGTAATGCTCATAGCAGATAGTGTGATTGGTACCTTTTCAATATTGTGTCATGGAAGAGGTGTAGTAGAGACACAGTGAAGGAGAAAGGGAGGAGTTGGCTCTAAGGGAGGTGTTCAGAAAACAGTTAACGTAGCAGGCCTGAGACTGCTCTCCTTAGAAAAGCCTGCTTGCAAGGTTGACGCTAGGCTAGTGCCTGGGAATGTGGCTTTGGAGAGGATTCTGGCATAGTGGTTAAGAGTTCGACTGTTAACCAGTAGGTCAGCAGTTCAAATCCACCAGGCGCTCCTTGGAAACCTTATGGGACAGTTCTATTCTGTCCTATAGGGTCACTATGAGTCGGAATCAACTTGACGGTAACGAGTCGCACCACTCTAACTGATAAGAGTGGCTTACTGTGCCTAAATTGTTTCTACAAACATTGTAGTTTATGCTGAACACTTGCTTTCCTTCTGGGAGTCTGAATTTTGATTTATGCTCAGAGAGAGTGCCTACATGACCAGCCCCCAATAAAAACCCTGGGCACTGAGTCTCTAATGAGCATCCCTGGTAGACAACATTTCATACGTGTTGCTGTCAGAACTCGTTGCTGAGGGAATTAAGCCCGCCCTGTGTGACTGCACTAGGAGGAGGCCCTAGAAGCTTGTGCCTGGTTTCCTCCAGTCTTTGCCCCAAGTCTTTTTGCTGATTTTGCTTTGTACCCTCATACTTGTAATAGATCATAGCTGTGAATCATCAAACCTGGGGGTGATCCTGGGGACCACTGACACAGGAGGCATCCTGTGAAAGGCCTCACAGAAGCAGATGGAACATCCAAGGTGACTCCTGATGGACAAGAAAAAGTTTATCATGTGGACAAGGGAAAGGCAGATACCCAGGCCAAGGGCAGAGTGTGTGCAAGGGCACAGACGCTGGAGAAGCGTAGCCTGGAGGGGCATCTGTGGCTGGCGTGGAAGACATGTAGGAGAGAGTTTGGGGAGGCAGGAGGCAATGGCAGGCTGAGATCTGGTCAGACATGAAAGCATTAGCCTCACAGCTGAGGAGATGGTACTCTGTCCTCAAGGCAGTAAGGAACCCCTGCAGGGTTATTGAGTAGAGGTTAGAGGATGAGGGTTCTATTTAGAAGTCCCCATGGATGTAAGATGTAAGGAGAGAGAAGTGAAAGAGAAGGAAAACAGAGGATGAGCAAAGAGCTAACAGTGGGCAAAGGGGGTGGAGAAGATGGAGGAAAAGGAAAGGAAGAGGGAGGGAAGGAGGCATTTCTACCATTGGCCCAGGATGTGGCCACCTTCACTCCCCAAGTCCTCAGAGGATGTCCTCCAATGTCTCAAGGGAGAGAGGCTGTTCTGGCTCTGTCGGCTGAGGCAACTGGGGCAAGTAATGCAGCCTCTCTCAGCCTCAGTTTGCTTCTCCATTAAATGGGAGCACAATGATACCTCCTTGAAGGTTGTTGTGAGGAGTTTCTGGAATAATGGGTGTGAAGATGGTTTCTATCCCATATTGTGATTCCCTCAGGTAGAGATGAAGGTGGAGGCGATTTCTAACTCAGACCATAAGCCAGGTTCAGAAGGAGACTCTACATGTCGCATCAGGTCAGACAGCACTTGTGGCTTTGTAGAAGGAGCCAAGATATTGGAGACATCCATTCCTCCTTTGGGAATGTGATGCAGCCTATTTGAGATTAATTTAGTCCCTCTCAGGACACCGTACCTTGGCTACAGAGATGAGTCTTCACTCTGGTGCTGGGACTTAGGGGAGCAGGTGGTAGGGTAGGGTGGGACGGAGTCCATCCCTGGACAGGGAGTCAGGGGCCTGGTTCTGGTGCCTGCTCTGCCATTCATTGGCAGCTCTCTCTGTCTCCTCTGTGACATGTGCATTGGACAACATAACTGCTCCATGTCTGGGACCATTTTCACCCCAGAAAGAAACCCCAGGACTGTCCATTCTGCCTATTGCTGGTCTCCTGTATACAAGATAAAAGCTATGATTCTTAGCTTGGCATTCAAGGCCCTGCATAATGATCCCTGAGGCTTACTTTCAGTGTCTTCTCTGGTTACTCCCCATGGCCATACCCATTGCTGTAGAGTTGATTCCAAGTCATAGCAACTCTATAGGACACAGTAGAACTGCCCCACAGGGTTTCCAAGGATATAATTTTGTGTGTGTGTGTGCTTTAAGCGGAAGTTTACAAATCAAGTCAGTCTCTCATACAAAAGCTTATACACACCTTGCTATGTACTCCTAGCTCCTCTCCGCCTAATGAGACAGCACAATCCTCCTCTCCACCCTGTATTCCCTGTGTCCATTCAGCCAGCTTCTGTTCCCCTCTGTCTTCTCATCTCGCCTCCAGATAGGAGCTGCCCACATAGTCTCATGTGTTTACTTGAGCCAAGAATCTCACTCCTCAGCAGTATCATTTTCTGTCTTATGGTCCAGTCCAATCTCTGTCTGATGAGTTGGCTTTGGGAATGGTCCCAGTCTTGGGCTAACAGAGTCCAGGGACCATGACCTCCTGGGTCCCTCTAGCCTCAGTCCTACCATTAAGCCTGGTCTTTTTATGAGAATTTGAGATCTGTATTCCACTGTTCTCCTGCTCCACCAGGGATTCTCTGTTGTGTACGTTTCAGGGCAGTCATCAGTGATAACCACGCACCATCTAGTTCTTCAGATCTCAGGCTGATGTAGTCTCTGGTTTATGTGGCCCTTTCTGTCTCTTGGGCTCATATTTACCTTGTGTCTTTGGTGTTCTTCAGTTTCCTTTGCTCCAGGTGGGTTGAAAACCAATTAACACATCCTAGACAGCTGCTTGCTAATGTTTAAGACCCCAAACGCCAAGGCTGTAATCTTTAGGAAGCAGACTGCCACATCTTTCTCCTGTGGAGTGGCTGGTAGGTTTGAACCACCAACCTTTCAATTAGCAGCCAAAAGCTTAACCACTGTGCCATCAGGGGTCTTTCTCTCCATGGCACCATCCCCATATCCCCCCATTGCACTTTTTACCCTGTCCCTGATACATGTCCACACTTACGTAAATCTTAGCTGTTACTAGTATTCTTTCCTTTCCAGCTGTAGTGGATTATATTTCCCAAAGAAGGCTGTAACAGCATCTCCCATCCCACATGCGCTTCTCACAATGTGACCTGGACACATCAGGAGTAGAGTTCATGTCCCTTACCCTTGAAGCTCAACAGATGTTTTAGTGCCTTGATCAGTAGAGAATGGCAGAAGAGCTATGGTTGGACAGGGGTAGCTGGAGTTTGAAGAGTTAAAGATAAACAAGAGCCAAATATTCCTCTGGGCAATGATCATCACTGCTTGATCAGTGTAAAGGATGAACGAAAGAGTGGCGTTCCCTGGACTGCATTAAAAGAGGCATGATGCGCAGAGTAAAGGGGAGAGTCCCGCTTGTTGGAACTCTGGTCAGACCTCATCAGTTCTGTTTTCACAGGATGAGAAGAATATGAACTCACTGGAACAGATGCCATGGAAAGCAGCTAGGATGCCTGTGGGCCGTGGCTGAAGGAGTACGGTGGTGCACCAGGCAAAGAGATCAATGCTTACCTGGAGTATCTTTGTCGTTTTCAGCTGCCTAAGGCTGTCTTGTGGATTAGCTTAGAGTAACTCAGGTGCCTTAGGGTCGTAACTTGAACCAGTTAGTGACGTTACAGGTTTTATATGAGAAAGAACTTCTACCCGGCAAGGTCCCGAGCAACGGGGTGGGCAGTTCCTAGAGGCAGTAGTTCCCTGTCACCTAAAGTATGTTAGCAGAAGCCAAAGGATCATTTGACCAGGGTTCTTGGGAAGGGAGGTGGATTGGGAGAATTTCAAGTTCGTGCCTAGGGTGTTTGCATTTATTGTTCCTTCTGCCTGGAAGATTTTTCATATGGCTGCCTCCTCATCTTTCAGGTCTCAGCTTTAATGTCACCTTCTGGAAGAGGTCTACCTGACTTCTCTCTCAAAATGGGTTTCTTCTTCCCCCACCCCCCATTCTTTATTTCAGAGACTAATATGACCCCTTCAGAGCATTTTTCGCAACTTGTAATTATTTAGTTTTGCTTGTTTAATGCCTGTATCCTTCTAAACCCAACTTCTAGAGAGATGGAGATGCAGAAGAGTAGAGACCAAAGTGTCTTGTTAACCATGTGTATCCCCAGTGTCTGGCATTTCTTGAATGGATGGATGGACAGATAAATAGATGAATAAATGAATAAATGGATGGATGGGTGGGTGGGTGGGTAGGTGGTTGGATGGATGGACGGATGGATGGATGACTGGATGGATGGATGACTGGATGGATGGATGAATGGGTGGATGGGCGGGTGGGTGGGTGGGGGGGTGGGTGGGTGGATGGATGGATGGATGGATGGATGGATGGATGGATGGATGGATGGATGGATGGATGGATGGATGGATGGATGGATGGATGGATGGATGGATGGATGGATGGATGGATGGATGGATGGATGGATGGATGGATGGATGGATGGGTGGGTGGATGGATGAATAGATGGGGAAAGAAATGGTTGGATGGATGAATAGATGAATGGATAGCTCCCAGCTCCAAGGTTTTCAGATGCAAGGTTCTTTTCTGAGTGTTCAGAACATATCTTATATGCAAAATTTTCTGCAGAGAGCTGAGTTGGGTGTTTGTCTCATCTCCAGTTCATGTGGACAAAAATTATGACTTCTCTTTGTGGAGTCACTGTAGTGAACTTGTTAGGAGGTAATTAAAAGGAGAAATTTTTGTGTTTTTGACCCCAGAATTAACAATATGAACTTTGATGAACAGGAAAATCAAGGATTGAACAAATTCATTTGATTCTAGTTTAACATGTCCTTTCAGCATATGAGACAAATGAATACCTTTCGTGTCCAAATCTCCTCTGAAAGCCCTCCCAGCCTCCAATGTCTCAGAGTTACTGCTGCTGTCCTTAGAGTGTGGCCCAAGGACCCCTGGAGACACATTCATTCTGAGCTTTGTTAAAATGTAGATTCTGAGATCTACCCCAGACCCGGTGAATTAGAACTTTGGAAGTAGGCCTTGGGGTGAAGTATTTCTAAAGTACCCTGAGATGATTCTGGTTCTAGTGATGTTCATCTATGCCTCCAGGAAGTGTCAGAGCTTAGGCACCTGGGAGATCATCCAATCCAGACCCTGGCAGATGGTGAAACTGAGGCCCAGAGGGGAGAAGTGACCTACCTAAAGTCACACAGCAAGTGCATGGCAAAGCTCAGACTAGGGCCTTCTCATTCCTCTGCTACATGTACAGCCTCTTCTTGATAGCGGGTGAGAGAGAATGGGATTTAGGTTTAAAATAATCATAGCGCTTCCAGCCTTAAACTTATATTTAACAGTTAGTCCCAATTTTCTGCAAATAATGTTCATTAAATAATTAACGTTCCTGAAAATAGCCTGGGCTCTCTCATGCCTTTTTATTCCTGGAACATCAAATCCTTTCAGATCATAATTAATTAAGACTCTTGATGGCCCCAAGAGGTAGACAGACACCCTCAGAAACTTGGTAATTTGTTCTGAATACTGAGAGACACAGTCTGCATTCCAGAATCTTCCCAGTTTAGAGGACTGCTTAGGGCATGAAGAGAGGATGGGACTGGAGACAGGCTAACATGGATCAGAAGCCTTCCATGCACCAAGCAACATGTAAAGTTCTTTTCTTACATCCTCTCGTTTTATCCTCACACCTTGTGAAGTGAGTGGAATTATCCCCATTTTTTAGATCAAGGAAATGGAGGATCAGACCACAACACAATCTCTTTAGCGTGGTGGCATTTGTTGTAGTTAACTGTTGGCAAGTAGGCCCCCAACTCATGGTGACCCCATGCTCAATAGAACAAAATGGTTCCCAGTCCTCCATCATCCCCATGATCAGTTGTGGATTGGACTGTTGTGATCCCATGGAGTTTTCATTGGCTGATTTTCAAAGAAGATTGCAAGGCCTTTCTCCCTAGTCTTGGTCTGAAAGCTCTGCTGAAATCTGTTCAGCATCATAGCAACACAAAAGCATCCACTGACAGATGGGGGTAGTGGCTGAGCTTGAGCTGCACTGGTGGGGAATTGAACCCTGGTTTCCCTGTGCACAAGGCAAGAATTCTACCACTAAACCACCACTGCTCTCCTGGTGACATTCTGAGAGGGTGGTAAATCTGTGTCACAGAACTAATCACACCCCACAAATTGAGGTCAGGGGGGTGATTTTTCCTATTCTGTTTTTAACAGCATGGTTTGTCCTAGTCCTTGACCAGCTTGACTGAGGTGAATTTAGAGTCTACGCTTGGGATGAATGGTGGGAGAAATGAGGCAGAGACTACAGAGCTGGGGTCTTAAGTTGGGCAGAGGCCAAGCTGTAGAGAACCTCCTCAACGTTCAGCCTCTGATTCACACATTCAGCCCTGTGAATCTGCCTTGTGTTATTTATAAACAACTGCCCCTCATCTTCACCAAGGCCTTCATGGGGCACCAGGTACCATCACCGGTAGTTGTTCATTCACATTCATTTATTCAATAAATATTTATTGACTATCTACTACTATCTCAGGCACTGGGGAAACAGCAGTGAAGAGGACAGATATTGTGGGTGACACAGACAGTAAATAAACTAAGTAATCAATTACCCATGGTTACTAATGCAACAACTATAACAAGGCTTCTCTGAGGGAGCAACATTTTAGGCTGAGAGCTGAAGGGTGGTGAGGAGTGGCTGCTTGAAGATGGAGAGGAAAGTGTGTTGCAGGTTATGTGCTAAGGCTCAGACATGGGAAATATCGGATGTTTGTGGAACTAAAAGAAGACTAACATCCCTGCTGAGGTATGGTACTGGAGTCGGAGTGTGGGGTGGTGGGGGTGGGGGTGAGATGATCCTGTCAAGGTCAACAGTGGTCAGAGTGCGAAGGACTCTGGGTAAGGAAATGGGGAGCCATCGTAGAGATTGGAGTAGAGGAGTAACATGGCCTGACGTTGTAGAAGGTCCTTCCGGCTCCAGAATAGATTGAAGGTGAGGGTCAGGGTGGATGCTGGAAGCCCAGGTAAGGGATGCTGGCTGTTTGGTCTAGGATGAAAGCAGGGAAGGTGGGAGCCAAAGTTAGACTCAGATATATTTGGTGGCAGTAAGGACAACTCCCACAGCTGACCTCTGGGGATATGGAGCTTCCTTCTTCCCATTTGACAGGTGAGCTCCAGGGGTGAAATGATTTGCCTGAGTTCTCTCAAGCATGTACAGTTGAAAACAAGGCCTCTGCCTGCCCTTGTGGCTCTGCTGGTCCCAGGGACCTTGTCTCTTAGGAAGTGGGTGAGACTGGCTCGTGAGAATCCCCATTCCTACAGTTGCTAATGGCTGGCACAGCTTTTGTTTCCAGTGAGCCCTTCCCCTGGGCTGGACAGTGAGGGCTCAGAGAGGGGTGAGTTCCAGTAGGGCTCTGGAGGAGATCACAGTCCAGCGAGGGGAGGCAGATGAGAGGCCCAGGCATGACACAGCTAAATAACTACACTCAGCAGGCAGCAAGGATTGGGATGAAATCTGATGGTGGGTAGGGTGGTCAAAGAGGCCATTCTGGAGGAGGGGAGGGAGCCATAGGACCAAGGATGTGCCCGTTGGAGCTGTGAGAGATGCCAGTGAGAGTGGCAGGTAGGTAGAAGAGACCCTCTAGGCTAAAGACTGGGGGGAGGAGAGAGGGGTTTTTTAGAAGGGGATTAGGCTCTGGGCTAGGCAGCAGGTGACCTGGCTTGTGGCCCCAGTTCTGCCCAGAGTGACCAGCTGCATGAAGTGACCTGTCACACCCTCTCTGTAGGCTTCTTTCCCCCGACTCCATTTTGCATTCACAGTAAAAACAACCCCTCCAACCCTCTTAGAGGGAGCCCTCATTGCATAGTAGTTAAGAGCTACAGCTGCTAACCAAAAGGATGGCAGTTCGAATCCACCAGCTGTTCCTTGGAAACCCTATGGGGCAGTTCTACTCTGTCCTATAGGTTTGGTTTTTTGGTTTTAACCCTCTCAGAAGAGGTAGAATCTGTTTATTTATTTATTTTTTAAAATAAGGTATATTTTCTTTTAGGAAGTAAATTATTTAGATCAGCTTTGTATTACAAAATTAATTTTTAATACAGCATATACAGTATAAAAAGAGACATTTTTATCTCACCTCTTTAAAAAGAGATACAGTAAATTTATTTGTAGTTAATTATGTAGCAAACTGCACACTTTGCTGATAAATACATTTTAAAAGGAACATACCGTCTTTTATTTGGGGAACAAACACATATTAGAATGTAGATTGACATTTAATTGTGTGTTCGGCATCGAAATAGAGAAACTGCTTTAGTGGTCTGGTGTTAGGGATTGTGGCATTTTGTGCCTAAAATAAAAACCATCGGCTTATTGGATAATTTTAAGGTTTTGTTTCAAATAGGCTAAATAGGAGAGAAGGCTTCAGGTGGTGTTGGTAAGCCTTTGTCAAAGAACACATCAGGGGTGTGATAGCTTTTTTTTCCCCCTCCAATAAATGAAATCCAACTTGGTGTACTCATCCCTGTATTTTCTGTCTTTCTAATTGGTTTTTGAGGTGCTAGAGGCATACAGATGAACTTTATAAGGACTGTGATCAGATGGCACCACAAGGGACCACAAATGTAGTGACTTTTCATTTCAGGGAGGCTCATTAACTTGTATTTCAACTTCACTGTCCTCAGGCTTCCTGTCCTTAACCAATATTCTGTTGTGGTTATAAATAATATGTATGAGTAAGAACGCAACCAAATTGGACTGTTATCCTCATCATTATCATCGTTGTTATTCTCGTAATTAGTCAAGGAAGGCTTCCCAGAAGAAGTGAATTTGAGCTGAGCTGTGAAACGTGTCAACAATAAGCAGGCAACAGTAGGAGGGACAAGTATTCCAGGCTGAAGGAACAACATGTTTAAAAGCCCTGTGGTGGGAAGGATGGTGGTGCACTTGGGGAGCCCACCAAGGCTAGTGGGCCTGGGACCAAGCAATTGAGGGGGAATGTGTTGAGAGATGAAGCTGGAGAGATCAGCTGTGGCCAGAGCAGGTAGGAGCTGGGAGATGTTATTAAGGTTCTTGGTCCTTATCCTGAGAGCAGTGAGGGCTGATAGAAGGCTTTAAGCTGGAAAGTGTCAAGATCTAATTTGTGTTTTGAAAAGCTCCCTCTGGTAGCTGTGGGGAGAATAGATGGGGAGAGCTGATCATGGCCTGACTTTGATGGGGTGGGGCTGGTAGATGTGAAGAGAGGACCGGAGAGAGGAATCAAAGAGATGGGCCCCACAGGAGTTGGTGATGGGTGGATGTGGGGGTGAAGAGAGGGAGGAGGCAAGGGAACCAGCACCCCCGTTATTAGTTTGTATAGCCACTGGGTGGATGGTGGTACCTGAGAATGATGGTTATGTGGATGAGACTACTTCCCTCTCTGTACCTCAGTTTCCTCCTGTGTACCCTTCAGCCTGTCTTGAGGGTTATTAGGTGAGAGAATGCATGAAAGAGCAGCCAGCACAGCCCCCAGAATGTGTCTTCTTCCTCTACACCCTTCACTCGGGACCTGCCTTTTTGCTGTTGTGGGTGCCCATGGAAATAGGAACAGGTAGTGCCTAATACCCAGGCTGATGTCTTCTGGGTCTCATTTTCCTTATCTATAAAATGGGAGCCAGAACCCTTACCCCACAGGTTTCTATGACGTCCTGGAGGGATGGTGGAGGGCCATTGCATGTCAGTCATGGTAGGGGAGCCAAACCCTGAACTATGACACTTCTCCAACATCATCCCCTCTGCACTATGACCTAACACGTATGTGCGTGTGTACATAACATACATGTGCATACTTGCACTCACCTCCTGCCAATTTCACACTTCAGCCTACAACACACACACACAGTAGCCACATTCACATACTCCTTGAAAAATGTAAAGTTGGAAGGTCTCCAGGGCAATGCTATCCAAAAGAAATATGAGAGCCACATATGTCATTTAAAAATTTCTAGTAGTTACATACTATAAAGTAAAAAGAAAATAAAAACCACCACATAAATAGACATATGCACACCCATTGCATTGCATCATTATTCACAATAGCAAAAAGATGGAAACAGCCAAGTACCCATTACCAGATGAACGGATAAACTATGGTGCGTACACACAACGGAATACTACGCAACAATAAAGAACAACAATGACTCAGCGAAACATCTCACGACATGGATGAATCTGGAGGGTGTGTGCTGAGTAAAATAAGTCAATCATAAAGGGACAAATACTGTATGAGACCACCATTATAAAAACACACGAAAAGTTTCTACAGAGAAAGAAACAATCTTTGATGGTTAAGAGAGAGGGGAGGAGTGAGAGGGAAAAACACTAGATAGTAGATAAGTGGTAAATACTTAAGTAAAGTAAAAAGGAACAGGCAAAATTAATTTTAATACCATATTTTACTTAATCCAGTATACCCAAAATATTATAATTTTAATATGTAATCAATATAAAAATGTATTAACATAATTTTTTTTTTTTTTTTTGGTCCTCAGCCTTGGAAACCCAGTGTGTGTTTTACACTGACACCACATCTCAGTTTAGAATAGCCACATTTCTAGCGCCCCTTAGTCACATGTGGCTGGTGGCCACCATATCGGACAGCACACTTCTGGGTTGTCCGCTTCAGCACCCTCATTCAACAAATGGGGAAACTGAGGCCAAGAGAGGCGCAGTGACTGGTTCCAGGGAATGTAAGCTGCTGGATTCATCTCACATCACCCTGCCATGTAAAATATCCAAGATCTCCCACTGTCTGTGGAGTGGCCCCAATACAGCTCCCATCCCTGGCCTCTTTGGAAAGGTGCTGCCTACACACAGGAGTCAGACTTTTGGTGGGCACGGGCGGTGGCCTGCCCAGGCTCTGCTTTACCCCACTGGCCTGCGACCATCCTCTGAGGGAATGTCAGGGGGATGCTTCAGGTCTGCTCCCTTCTCTTGCAGCCACCACATTGGGCGGCTGGAATGGGGCCATGCTGAAGCCAGGCAAGGCTGAGACAGGTGTAAGTGTGGTCATTCTGTCTCCCTGCTGGACATGGTGCTGGGGTCAGTAAATCCATTCTGCTGGCCTGGTTCTACCATTAGCTCACTGAGGCAGAGTTCACTGGCAGTGGGTGGTGGACACAGATCCCATCTCCTCCCATCTGTGAAGCTTCTCTGCTCACCAGTGCCAGAGTCTTCAAGGGTAAATTAGAGGTAATGAGCCTGCTGGAAAAATGGGTCAGAGGCCCATTAACTCAGGCTCAGCGGCTGCTGCAAGCCTCCACCCCCAACGTCTGCTTTATCAAATGGGATCTAGAATGGGGCACAGCTGGGGTGTTGGGCTCACTGAGACAGGGGTTGGGAGGCTGCACTGTGCAGGGACTGGGGGGTCAGGGCTTTGAGAGAACCAGAGTCCTCGGGCCCTGCTCCCTCCCCTGCCACCTGGCCCAGTGCTCTGAGGATTATCTCATTTAATCCTCTCAATAACCCTCTGGGGGAGGTTGTACAGTGACTGTCCCCATTTTATGGATGGGAAACTGAGGCTCAGCAAAGTGAGGTAGCCTGCCTAAGGTCTCACAGTCGGTAATTAGTGGAGCTGGGACTCAAACCCAGGTATGTCTGGAGTGGAATGGAGATGTACTCTCTGCTTTAGTTTGTCATTTGTGCCAGGCTCTTTGTTCAGCCAGACCTCTTCCTGACTCCTGCCTGGAGAGCCAACCACCTTCGGAGGTCTCGCCTGTGGGTCCTGGGTTACCTCAAACACAACACACCTAAACCTGAGCACACTTCTTCCTTTGTCTCCCTGACCTGCGGTTGCTATGACCCTTCTTGGAGAAGGCCCCAGAGGACTTGCAGAACCTGAGACTGGACTCCTGGAAGCCATCCTGAACTCCTGACCCTCCCTTGACCACACACCCAGTGATTCATTCATCCAACAAGCATTTACTGAGCACCTACCATGTGCCGGGCACTGTTCTAGACTCTAAGGGGAAGCCAGTAAACAAGATAGAACTGGTTATATTCTATCTCAAAGTGACAGACTCAATAGTCAGCATAAAAAATAGCAAATGCTACATGTTAAAGGACGGTGTTAGGGAAAAACAGAGGGAATCTTGGAAGTGTAGAGCAGGCTGCAGTCATAAATAGGGTGGCTGGAGTATGCCTTATTGAGAAGGTGATGCTTGAGCAGGGACACGAAAGGAGTGAGAGAATAAGCCATGGGGATATCGCGGAAGGAGCATTCCAAAGAGGGGAAACAGCCAGGGCCAAGGCCTTAAGGAAGAAATGGGCCTTGCATGTTTGAGGAATAGCAAAGCTTGGGAGTGATAAGAGTAAGAAAACGGGAGAGAAGTTAGTAGGAGATAAGGTCCGAGAGAAAACAGGAAAGGGGAAGAGCATTGCAAGACCTGGCTTTTACTCCAAGTAGAATGGACAGAGGAGTGATGTAATCTGACTCACCTTCTAAAAGGTTTGTTCACTCAGTCAGGGAGGCAGGAAGACCCATGTGGAGGCTGCTGCCAATTCCAGGTGAGAGGTAATGGCAGCTTGGACCAGGGGTGGGTAGAAGTGGAGCTGGTTATAAACAGTCAGGTTTAAAAAAAAAAAATTTTTTTTTTGGTGAAATTGTACACAGCCAAAGAGACACCATTTCAGTAATTTCTACGTGCACAGTTCAGTGACATTGGTTACATTCTTCAAGTTGGGCAACCATTCTCACTATTCTTTTCCACATTATTCCACCATCGTCTTAAACTCACTGCCCTGTAAGCTTCCCACCCAACCTGTCGAGTTGCTATTTTCAGTTTGATTTCACGTAAATTACTCTTTGAAAGAGCACAATGCTCAAAGCAGACATACTTTACTCATTAAAATAAGCTATATTTTGTTTCAGTGAAGACTTCAGGGGATGGTTTCGGTTTAAAGTTAAATATTATCTTAGGGAAATAGTCTCAGGGGTTCACCCAGCCTCAATGGCTCCAGAAAGTCTGGATCTCATTGAGAATTTGAAATTCCGTTCCGCAAAAATGGTGAGATTTTGTGAGGCCCAAGCCAGCAAGGTTTCTTGATGGATTGGATGTGGGGTGTGAGAAAAAGAAGCCCCCAAAGATAGCAGGTCCTAATCCCTAGAACCTGTAAGTGTTACTTTATATGGAAAATGGGTCTTTGCAGGTGTGTTTAAATTAAGGCTTTTGAGACGGGGAGATTATCCTGGATTATTAGGGTAGGCCCTAAATGCAATCACAAGTGTCTTTATAAGAGAGAAGCAGAGAGAGTTGACACAGACAGAAGAGAAGGCAGTGTGATCACAGAGGCTGATGGGTGGGTGCTGGGGACGGAAATGCTTTCTATCAGAGAGAAGATGGGAGATCTGGAGACGTGCACATTAAAAATTCTCGCAAACACACACGTGCTTATTTATTTTTAGCAGACAATGGCATCATGCTCGAATCCTGGCCTGTGTCTTGCTTGCCTCACTATCAGCCTATCTCGGGGTACTCTCCTGCTCTGGACATACGGATCCGCCCCATTCTGTGTCAGCGCTCAGAATTCCACAGCATGGCTGAGTCACGCTGTATTCAGCTTCTCTCCTAAGGATGGATCCTTAGGTTCATTCTGGTTTTCTCCTGCTACCTACGAGACTGTAGCCAACATCCTTGTATAAATATCTTTACATACTGCGCTTGTATTTGTATAGATAGGTTCCTAGAAGTGGGACTGCTGGGTCAAAGGGCAAGGGCATTTAAGATGCTAGTAGGTACTGTTGCCAAATTCCTTTCTCCTAAGATTGTAGCAAGTCACATGTGGGCGAACAGATCCAGATGCAAGTGGCTGCCATGCTGGGGATGGAAAGCAGGCTGGGGTAGAGAAGCACAGGGGAGCTTTGGGGGAATGGTCGTGGGCTCTATTTTGCAGAAAGGATGCTGGGGCTGGGAACATGTTCGAGATGGTGCAGCAGAGTGGACACCATGTCTCCCACACCCACACAGACTTCTTTCCCATTCTTCTGTCTTGGGGCCTCATCACGTCCCTGGGCAGGAGGTAATAGGTAAGGCCGGAACTAGCTTGAGGCCAGTGAGCATCTTAAATTTTGCACCTGGGCACCTCACTGGCCTCACCCTCGCCCGTGACCCTGCTACCTTCACCCCCATGTTATAGATGAGGGAACCAAAGCTCAGGGCAGTATAGTAATTGGCCAAGATCCCAAGGCAGGTCCATAGGAGGCCCACACCCCCAGGATTCCCTGATGAGAGACCACATCAGTGAGGCAAGCTGGGGTGCACCCCAAGAGCAGCAAGCAGAAGGGACCCAGGGTAGGGGTTACTCTGGGGGTGTCACTAATTTAATTGTGTGGTCCTGACAGGCTCCCTGCCTCTCAGGCCTCAGTTGTGCCATCTGTAAAATGGGTGGAGTAGACTTAGATCAGAAGGTACAAAATCAAATGCCTCTGAGGAAGTCAGGAGGTACCACAAATGTGTAGATCCAGCCAGCACAAAGATCTGTTTAGACATTGCATGGACCGAGGGGCCTGTGGCACTACGTGAAAGGCAGGGTGGGGTGGGTCAGGCCTGGGCATTAGAGAGAGGACGTGCTGGCTAAGGAGCAGCCTCTACTTATGCCAACGGTTTGATCCCATGGGGGGGGCAGGCCCGGTATCAGCAGCATTTCTTAGGAGAAGTCAGATTTTTAATAGGGCCACACTGCGAAAGGTTGCCTGTTGGTGGCAGGAGCCTGGGGTGATGTGCAAGACCTGCTGGGACCCTAACCCCTTGCGATTCTCAAGGTCAGAGGTTCCTAACCTTTCTGAGACACTGACCTCTTCCCTGAATAAATCTTTGAAATGCTTAAAATAAAATACATTGGATTACAGAGAATTCCAATTATATTGAAATGTAGTTATCAAAATATTTTTTAAAAAACCATTTTTGATATAGTAATAAATGTGCTTCTTTATTAACACATTAAATAACAAGAGCCAGGGACAAATCTAATTAGTGTCATAATTTCGAAGAGGTGATAAGTATAAACGATCTTGCAAGATGTCAGTAACAACTGTGATGTGGTATGAAAATATCCGTGATTTCTCTCGGTGACAAACTCATGGGCATTGCTAATACTATGTTGGTTTGTTTTCAACATTCACAAGGGAAAGAAATACTGAATTTGAGCTAGAGATTGTTGTTAGCTGCCAAGGAGTCAGCCCCCTACTCATGGGGACCCCGTGCAGAATAGAACAAAACAACACCCAGTCCTACACCACCCCCATGATCGGTTTTGTGTTGGACTGTTAGTGATCTCCAGGGTTTTCACTGATTTTCAGAAGTTGATTACCAAGGCTTTTTTCCTAGTCTGGCCTAGTCTGGAAGCTCCTCTGAAACCCATTCAGCATCATAGCAACACATAAGCCTCCATTTGATAGATGGGTGGTGGGTACACATGAGGTGCATTGGCCGGGAATCAAACCTGGGTCTCCAGCATGGCAGGTGAGAATTCTACAATTTAACCACCTCAGGTGAAAGTTAGTGAAGAAAAGATGTCATTTCTTTTTCTCATTTGCTCCATTAAGATTCCCTGTCACTGATGGAGTTAGAGGTGAACAGGGAAGGGCCTGGACCCCAGGGCCACATGGAGGGGGGGAGCTGATCCCCCCAAATTCAGGCCTCAGCAGCAGCAGGCAAACCTAAGAAGGCCTGCTCCCTCCTCCCTTCAGCCCCGGTGAGTCACAAATGTCCTTTCTCAGGAAGACCAAATATAAACAGTTTGGGATTATCTTGAGAACAAGATGTTTGTTTACTTTTTAAAATTGCAGAACTGGCAAAGAGCTCAGGCCTACAACTACAATTAATAATCATTTAGGTCAGTCTCCTTGGGGGCAAAGCTGCGTCTCAGTTTTAGAGACAAAGACCGATTTTTTACTTGTTTCATGTTCAGGTAACATTATGTTGTTTATTTCTTCATTGTCAGAGATAATTTTACTGCTTTTCTCCCCCAGACTGTACAAGCAATACATGCCTGTTGTAAAAAATTCAGACCACTACAGAAAGTGAAATTTGCCCCATTTTATCTCATTCCCCAGAGACAACCACTGATGACAGCTTAGAAGACCTCACACTGCTTTTTGTCCCTCTGCAGGTTCTCACGCATTTTACCACTAATGTAATTCTTTTTTTATAAATGGTGCTCTATGAAAAAAAAAAAAAAAAAATTTTTTTTTTTTATGAAAACTGTCCCATAACTTGTACTGTTCACCTAAGATATCACAAATATATTTGCCTGTGTGTCTGTCTCCTCAACTAGAATTTGAGGTTCAAAAGGGGATATACGGTGCTTTCTTAATCTTTATAAATCTAATACCTGAGCCAATAATTTATACATGGTAGGATTCAATAAATATTTGCTAAACTAATGATCAAATCAATGGGTAAATCAATTAATTTAAAAAAAAATTAACATTCATAAACATCTTTCTATGAATGTCTGTGGAATGACACTATATTTAAAAAATTAAAAAAAATATCAACATCCTTAAACATCTTTTCCTATGTTCATCTATTGAACAATACTGAATTGTTCCAGTGTAGCTGGGAATTTAGTCATGTGGAAGTGATTAACTTATTCAGTCGGCACTCATGAGCACTGGTTTGTTTCTAATTTTTCACATTTATATCCATTCTGCACTCAACATTCTTATATCTTTGCATACTTCTTTCTGCTTTTTTTTAGATTTACAGAAAGGCTCATTTTGATAGATCTTGCCAAATTGCCTTCCATATAGGTTGTATCAATTTACAGTTTCATTACCAGAGAATCTCTTTTTCTGTTCCCTCAGTGACACTGAATACTTTAAAAAAATAATACATTTTGAACTCAAGCTAACGAAACAGTTGCTGGAACAATACAAAGATCTTTCATTTACCCCTCACCCAGATTCTCTAATTAGTAACATTTTGTCACATTTGTGTGCTCTTTCTTTTCTGAATCTTTCAAGAGCAAGCTTCAGACATGATATGGTGTTGTCTCTGCAGTGCACATTTCCTGAAACCGCGTTCATCTCTCTACGTGATCCCCATGAAACCCTCCAAATCAGGAAGTCAACACTGGTGCAACACGGCTGCGCAATCCATGGACTCCATTAGATCTCACCAACTGTCCCAACTGTCTTTCACTCTGTGGTTCAGGATCTTCTCCAAGAACAGGTATTGCCAAAATTGGATGTGGAACCTTTTCTTTATGAACTATGTTATACCAATTGACTTAGATGACCACCGCGACCAGGCTCCCTAGCACTTGACCCCAGTAAATCAGTCTCTCAGAATGTCTGGATGTGTCTATGAAGCTTCTATGACTTTGCCTTGGTCAGGTTGTGTTGACTTTCCCTATTTTGTGTACCGTCTTTCCCTTCATCGAAGTTAACACTTATCTACTCTATCTGGGGTCTTAAAAGCTTGCGAGTTACCATCCAGTAAGACACATCTACTCTTCCCATCTCGTCTAGAGCAAAGGGGCAGGAAGAAAACCAAGGACATAAGGGTAATATTAGTCCAAAGGACAAAAATGGACCACAAGTACCACAACCTCCACCAGCCTGAGCCCAGAACAGCTAGATGATGTCTGGCTTCCACTGGTGGCTCTGACAGGGATCACAATAGAGTGTCCTGGACTGAGCAGGAGAAAAATGTAGAACAAAATTCAAATTCACACACACACAAAAAAAGACCAGACTTTCTGGTCTGACAGACTGGAGGAACCCCTGAGACTATGGCCCCCCAGACACCCTGCTAACTTAGAACTGAAACCACTCCCAAAGTTCACCCTTCAGACAAAGATTAAACAAGTCTATAAAACAAACAACACACGTGAGGAACATGCTTCTCAGTTCAATCATGTATGTGAGACCAAATGAGCAACACATACCCGAAAGCAGGAAGGGACAGAAAAAACGGATGGATGGAAACAGTGAACTTGGGGTGGGGAAGAAGAGATTATTGACACGTTGCAGGGGTTGCAACTAATGTCACAAAACAATTTGTGTGTAAACTATTGAATGAGAAACTAATTTGCTCTGTAAACTTTCACCTAAAGCACAATAAAAGAAAAAAAGGATAGTGATTTATTTAGTGATCATGGGTCTTCACTTTCCTCCAGTCTGGCGTAGCTCCTCCACCTTCCCCTGTCTTGTGCGTCTTCACAGTTTTAAATGCCCCTTACATTCCTTAAGATGAGCCTCAGCTCAGGTCCATATGAGGTTTCCTGGTATCCAGATTCAGGGTGTGCTCCCTGGGCAGGAAGACCACAGCAATGATGCTGTGCTCTTTCAGTGCATCTTGTCAGGGGGCACACTATGGCGACCCATCCCACCCAGAAGATTGTTAATCCTATTTACCTGGTTATGTTGGTGTCTGCTGGGCGTCTCCACCTTAAATTCACCATTTCCCTTTTGTATTTGATTAGATGCTCTGGGGAGGTTTTCTGAGATTATGCCAATGTCCTGTTGCTCATCAAACCTCCACTCACCAGCCTTAGCCTCCATAGACCATTCCAGCCTGGATCAACCATCTCTGCGATAGTTGCCAAATGGTGATGTTCTATTATTCCCATTATCCTTCTGCATTTATTAGCACTCTACTGTAAGAAAAAGCTTTCTCTTTCCCCCATTTATTTATTCTTCTTAGTAGGAGCTCATGGATTCCTATTTTATAATCCATTTCTTGAAACCTGGGTGGTGTAGTGGTTAAGAGCTACAGCTGCTAACCAAAAGGTCAGCAGTTTGAATCCAACAGGCCCTCTTTGGAAACCCTATGAGGCAGTTCTACTCTGTCTTATAGGGTCACTGTGAGTGGGAATTGACTCAATGGCAATGGTTTTTTCCATCCATGTCTATCATTATTTATTTCGATGCTCTATAGTCCCAGATTTGACCAATGGGATCCCTTTCTACTTGCTCCTGTGCCTTTTTGATGCATCTCCATCATGCATTGAGCATTTCCTGACTTTCTGGCACAATGGAATAATATAGGTTCATTTTTCCATCTTGTACTTTCCCTACCCCAGTGTTGGAATCAGTCACTTCTTTGAGTAGCTCTGGCTGGCTTTATTGGAGGATAGTATTTCAAACTAACCTCTGGGCATTCGGTATGTTCGTTGCTACTTAGCTGTCATTGCTTCTAGGCCCACTCAGTACACAGAGCTAGGAAATACATGTATGTGTGTATACACACATATACTTACACTTATTCGTTTATAATTACTTCCATATTTATTCATTTTTTGTTGTTATAAGTGAGTTCATATCGATACCTCCAATTTCAATCCATTACCTCAGGGTTCTTTCTAGCCTTCCCCTCCCATGTTTGTAAATATCTTCTTTGGCAGTGAGAATCTTGACTCCTGTTACCCTCAATATATTTATTTTTTCAATTTACTTATTTGCTGAGTATAACCCACGTCCAACCTGGCCTGAAGACATCTCTGCCTACCTCCTTGGCATCCCCTCTCACTGTCTTGGATCCTTGCCTGCTTCTGTGCCTGTCAACCCATACCTCCAGGCAGCTGCCTAGGCCCCCTCACCACCCAGCTCCCTTGTCATTAGGCCCCCAAGCCCCACACCTTTGCATGATCCCCCACCCCTGTCATGAGTCCTCGACACTGACTAGCACCTCCACACGCCTTCCCCTACTTCAGCATTTTCAACCACTAAAGTTTGCAAAAATAATTTATATTTTAAAAGAAATTTCAGTGTTTTCATTTGAATTTCTTTAATCGTTAGTGAGGTCGACTGTCTTTTCATGTTATTTCTTATTTGAATAACTTGCTTATTTATTTTGCCTTTTTCTTTTTTTTTTTTTAAGTTCAGCTTTGGCTAGAGACCTTGGTTCTTGGTCATACACTACAGTTTGCTTTTCTTTTGATTTTGTTTATGGTGTTCATTACCATTTAAAGCTTTGATGTGATGAAATTAGCCATTTCTCCCCCAGAGTTTCATATTCCTAATTTTTATATCAATATTTTCCCTAGCATTTTAATAATTTTTAAATATGTAAATCACTGACTGCTCTAGAATATATTTTGATGCCAGGAGGGATTTTTTTTTGCAAATGGCTTGCCTGTTATCCCAACATCTTTTGTTGTATAATTCATCATCCCCTAACTAGTTTGAAATGTCAGCAGTATATAAATTAAACTACAATATAAAAAAATGTATGTGGGTCTAATCTGGATTCTCCATTCTGTTTCACTTATCTCTCTTTAGGTACCATCACCACATTGTTTTGTTACTATAGTGTTATAATACATTTTAATACTCATTAGGGAAAATTCTCTTCATTGTTCTTTTTAAAAGACTTTTACAGCTCTACACATTCATTCTCTTGGCAAAATTTATAATTATTTTATTAAGAGCCCCCAAAAATGTTTTTGAGGTTTTAACTTGGGTTGCATTAAATTTTAGATTATTTTTGGGAGAATTTATGTTTCTATGATGTTAGGCCTACTTAGAAAAGGGTATCTCTCACTATTTACACAAGTTTTTCTTTTATATTTTATGTCCCTAAGCGTAGTGTTTCTCTGCAGTATAGGTTCTGCAGTTTTCTGTTTTGTTCATTCCTGTTTTCTTGTTCTTGTTGCTGTTGTGAAATGAGTCATGTATTCCACCGTATTTGCTAACTAGACAGTACTTCTATATTTGAAGCTACTGGGAGGAAGTAGTCCTTAATGGTTAAATACATGGGCTTTGGATGGAGCTCTCTGGGTCTCTGTCCTGGCTCTTTCACAAGCTGTGTGACTATGGCCAGAGGACTTCCCCTCTCTGAGCCTCAGTTTCTTCATTTATAACATAAGGGCAAGGAAAGTACCTATTTCATGGCAATGTCCCGGGTGCATAGTAAGTCTTCAATAAATACTATTATTATTTAGAATTTCTGTAATGAGCCATTTTCCGGAACTCTTGTATTATTTCTAATAGTTTATCAGTTGATTGTCTTAGGTTTTCTAGGAAGGAAATTATATAATTTATGAATGTTTTTCTGCCCCCTTTCTTAAATGTATACTTGATTTTGTTTTCTTTTCTACTTGCAGATGTCCTGATCTTGTTTCTGTCTTATCAGCAATGCTCCTGTTGCATAACCTTTGAGTAAGATGAGGGCTTTTGGAGATATATATGTACCTCCATCTAGTAGATATCTATAGATATCTGAATAGCTAGATATATATTTAATAGTATTATGAAACCATTTTAAATTCCTTTTCATCAGAAATGGAGATTTTATTTTATTAAATACCTTTTATTTGTCATTTAAGGAGATGACCTTGTCGTTTTTCTATTTTGACCTGTTAATATGGTGAATCGTATTTATAGATTTCTTAGTATTTTTTTTTTTTAGTATTACACTGTCCTTGACGTGTTGGTGCAAAGCCTGCTTGGACCCATTATGGTAGGCATTTCATACACTGCTAGAATCATTTGTTAATATTTTAATGTTTGGGAATCAGTTTGCTTATTTCTTGCCGGTTTTTTTTAGCTTTTAGTGTCACCTGTATGCCAACTTTCTTTATGAAAAAATCAGCAAGTTTAATGATTCCAAATTCTTCGGAATGCTATCTTTGTTTCTTAATTTTATTTTTTAAATTATCACACATAAAATTGGTTTTTTTGGGGGGGAGAGGCTTACAGTGCCATGAATTTTAACACATGTATGGACTTGCGTAATCATGGCTGTAATTATAGTACACAACAGTTCCATCACCACGCAAAGAGCTCCTGCGTAGTTGCTAACCAAAGGAAAAGGGAAAAGGAGGAATGAGAAGGAAGGAGGGGAGGGAGAAGACAAAGGAGAGAGAGAGAAAGAGAAGAGAATGAGAATTCATCAGGAGGACCTTGGGAAACATAGAAGCATGCACTCCTTGGGAGTTTCCAGAAATACCTTTATGGGGGAACCTAGTAGAATGATGGATTGTGGTTATGGGATGGGATGCTAAGAGTCATAGTAATATGAATCTTAAAATTACTTTGTGGCCACTACTGAATTCTGAGGACATACCAGTTAACATTTGTTAGCCATTAAAGTTGATTTATTTTTTGATCCAAGAGTTGTTGAGGGGAGGAAATTTCCCAGTTTTTAATTTTTGCCTTTGCTATTAATTTGTGTTTTTTATTGCATCAAGGCTAGGGTTTATGAACTGTAATATATCTACTTTTAAAATTTTTAGGCTTCCTTCATGGCAAGTTTTTGCAAATATCCCATTGGCATGGGAATAAAAGGAATAGTCCCTATTCTCTGTGGACAGAGTTTAATATATATACACATGTTTGATCAATTTTATAAATTATATTTTAAAAATCATTTATTTTCTTAATTATTTAAGCTAACTGTCAAAAACTGAGAAAGGGCAGTTAAAATTTCCTACTTTCATGTTCTGTTAATTTCACCTTGTATGTAGATAAAGTCTACATCAAAATTGAGATAAAAATTACAGATAAGCTTTTTGCTTCATGTAGTTTGATGCTAAATTATCTGGAACACAAAGTTCCACGGCAGTTATCTGCATTGTGTTTTATACCCTTTATCAGCGTGGGGAATGCTTGGTCTCATTTAATAATTTTTTGAGTCAATTCAGCCTTGTCTGATGTTCATATCAGGGAGCCTGGTTGCTTTCAGTTTGTGTTTGCGTGGTAGGTCTTTGAAAATTGTTTTACTTTCAACTTCTGCCCAGCTCTTTTCTTTCCTTTCCCTTCCCTCTGTCCCCAACTCAGCCAACTGATACAGTTTATTATATGCTTTTACTTTTTAAAAATAATATATTCAAACCTCTCTTCTTAATTTTTCAACTCAAGAAACAGAACAGTGTATAATAGTATATGTAGATTCTTAACTATGAAAGATGACAAGATCACCACATTCATGTTTCCTCCCTGTCCCAATTTTGTTATAATCTGAGATTTTTAGAGTAGCCCATTATAGGTAATCTATTCATATTGTTGGAGCCCTGGTAGCGTAGTGGTTAACAGCTCCGTCTACTGACCAAAACATCAGCAGTTCAAATCCACCACCTACTCCTTGGAAACCCTATGGGGCAGTTCTACTCTGTCCTGTAGGGTTCCTATGAGCGGGAATCAACTTGACAGCAATGGGTTTGGGTTTTTTTTTTTTTTTTATTGTTTGTTTTTATGTAAGTTGGATTTCTTTTAGGAAATATATCATTCACGTTTTTATTTAAAATTAACCTGCACAATTATTGAGGCTTATGTCTTGTCCTTTCCTTCAATAGCTTCCCTGTTTCTGACTCCTTCATTTTGAATTATTTTTTCAAGAACATTATCAAAAAACATTCCTTAAAAGAAATGTGGATGAATCCTCTAGTCCCTGAATAAAATAAATACAGACTTTATTGGCATAAACTTCTTAAGTCATACTTTTGATCCCTCAGAACCTTGCAGGTGTTACATAGGACTTCTGATATCAAGTGCTAACGTGGTGAAATTGATAAGGGCAGCCTGATGGTCTTCCTCTTGTTGATAACTTTGCATTCCTAACTAGATGCTTATGTAATTCCCATTTAAATCCTTCAAGGTAAATATTTTTATCAGAATATAGCTACATTTTTGTCTTTCTCTAATAATTTTTTTGGAATGGCATATATCCTTCTATCTTCATATTTAGTTTTTTCCCCTTAATAAAGGGAATAATAATACAATGGACTATTTTCATAAATTATTTTTTCTGTTCTTTAAGGATGTGTTTGCGTCCATTGTCTGTGTGGTGAAATGAGTTCCTTTATGTGGCCTTTTGCCTTGGTTCTTTAGAAAAACAACTTGTGAGATTTTTCCCTTAAGCCCCGAGGAGTTACCTTTGCCCTAGTTTTCTACCCCAGAGGGTTTGTTACTTTTGTCCAGGTTGATTGACGTTTCCTGGGTAAGCTGTAAACAATTTGTGGTTTGATACTTTTTGTCTGGTCCTGGACTGCAGTATGCCCTTTGATTGGTATGCATCTTGCAGGGATTTGGTTAATGTATTATGTAAATGAAGTGACTATAGACTATGCAAATGAAGCATCTGTAACCTACCAAGAGGGGATTGGTCAGTTCCTGGCCTTGTTTGGAGGGCCATGCCTTGAAATTGATGAGAAGTTTGTGTATATATGCAGCCAACCCCAGAGAGGTTTTTCATACAGGAAGTAGGAAGAAGCAGGGAGGAGAAAAGGCAAGAGAGAGAAGAGAGAAGCAGAGAGAAGGGAGGCAAGGAACCTCCTAAAAGAGCTGTAACACTGGTCAAGGGTTGCAATACTGAAGACAAAGATGGCCTGGAAGGGGCTAGTGGCAGAGCTGGCAGTGATAGGCCCAGAAGGGGCCTTGCCGCAGGGTCGGTGGTGACAAGACAACAGGGCCAAGAGGAGCCTGTCCTGAGGGGGCTGACAGGAGGCCTGTCCTGAGGGGGCTGACAGGAGGCCTGTCCTGCAGGGACTGAACTGAGAGAACTGCACGGCCGAGAGGAGCTGAGACAGCTGTCCTGCACCGAAGAAGGGAGACTTTGCCTACATGCTTCCTCTTCCTGATCTCGAGTTTTAGCCTGTTGATCTCGTTCCTGAGTCGTACCTTGTTACTTCCTTAATAAATCACTTAATTGTAAGTATCGTCTGTGAGTTCTGTGTGGCCATTGCAATGGATTATCGAACCCAGAAGAGAAATAAAGAGTGCCGTGGTAAGGACGGCTGGTGTCAAAATTGGTAAAAAGGTTGAAGGGTAGAGGTATGTCTGATCCCCACCTCACAGGGATCAGCTTTGGGCTGGTTTTGATCTGATTTGGGGCTGATGTCTAACCTGAAGTTAGACAGGCTGTAATGCTACTACTGCTATTACCATTTCACAGTCTGTCATTTACAACAATCATATCCTTTAAGTTGTTTCTGTCTCTTTGATCTTTTGCTTTGCATTCTGTATGATTTTTCTATACCCTGTCTTAACACCCCCAACTTAGTTCCTGCTGTGTCAGTTCTGTCCTCGCTGTTTCTTATCTATTTAATAATAGTATAGTGTTATTATTCTGGTTCATAATTTCTTACTTTGGCTCTGCAACTCTATTATTCTGTTGGAGTATCATGTCATTTTAGTTTCTTTGAGACTGCAATACATTTGTAATCTAATTACTTTTCTGTTTCCTAGGCCATCTCTTTCCAAAACGGTCTTTATCTGCTTTTAGCACAATCTCTTTCTTTCCGTTATCGTTATTTTGTTGAGATTTTCCATAGTTTTGATGTTATTTTGTTGTTGCTATTGTTATTCCTGCTTATTTATCTTTGAACCACAGTGGTTTCATTAGATCTATTATTTGCCTAAATATAGAACAGCTAGAGTCTCTCTAACCTCCTTCCCTTTTTACTGGGTCTTCTATGTACCACTCAGAACTGAATATAAAAACTGCTCTTCTGTTGCTTGGAAGGTGGGGGGAAGAGAGGCAATAAGTGAAATTTTCTTGATTTTCTCTATATGGTACATGGTCTAAAGCCCTGAAGTGGGGGTCATTCTGCCTGGTTGGGGACATATCCAATAGGGGGTATTGGGGAAGAGGGACAATCTCAGTTTCAGGTGGTTCCTAGATTCAGACAAAGCCCATCTTTTGAAGCCAAGTCTTTGCCATTGAGATCAATCAGTTTCAGGCCATCACTCCCCAGCTAAGCTCTTCTGCTTTCTCGTGAGCTTGAATTCTAGGGATTTTGTTGGACTCTACCTGTTCACAGTGCGGGAGAGAGGCCAAGTGTTTGTTCTCCTTTGCATTCTCCATCTCTCTCCTGGGCTTCCTCTGCCACAAGGATTTTGTTTTCTTTCTCCTTCTGTAAAGCCTTTCTTTGTTGTCCAGAAGTGTTTTGTCCTGGGGTTTATCCCTTTGAAAGAGTTCTGTTTCCTTCTTAGCTAGAGGGAAAAAAGGGCAAGTCTCATGGTTTTGTCTGGTATTGGCCAAGTTGCTATTTTCTAGAGCACAGAAGGGTTTTCTAGACCAGTGGTTCTCAACTAGCAACAACTTTGACCTCCTCTCCTCCAGGAGAAATTTGGCAAAGTCTGGGGACATTTTTGGTTGTCACAAGTGGGGGTGTATTGCTACTGGCATCTAGTGGGTGGAGACCAGGAATGCTGCTAGACATCCTGCACTGCACAATACAGCCCCTACAGCAAAGAATTCTCCAGTCCTAAATGTCGATAGTGCAAGGCTGAGAAACCTTGTTCTAGATTGACATTACATGGCCTTGTCCTGGGCTATGCATTTTTTTCCAGTCCCCACCCCACCAGATTGGTGATGCCATGAGGTTCCCTGGATCTCATCCATCCAATATTTTCTCCATTGCAAAGAGGATCAACATATCAGTTCTGAGATCTTCTTCCAAGTTGGTCTTAATTTTTCTTTTTCAGGAAGATACTTTCCAAAATTCAGCCCATGTGGTTAGGGGTTCCATCTGTAGCTTCAAAACTGCTGGCACAGACTTGGTCACTTTTTATTGCTTTTCAGCCATTCCATTCAATCTGGGGAGAAGGACATCTGGTAAACCTGCATTTACTTTGCCATCTTTCCTTGGAGGTTCCAGATAATTTTAAAGAAAACCTCAAGAAATAATTCGGTCATTCAAATGCATATATCAGAAATGATTGTAATTTTATTTGGGGCACATTTTCAAATCATTCTTTGCTGTGCATTATCTCATTTAATCCTCTGGCAGCCTATTGAAGTAGGTATTAATGATATTCATTTTATAGTCGCTTTCACTTTTTTTTCACTTATCCATGTCTAGTGAGTTGATGTGGGTCAGATGTGCTTGACTCTAAATTTTGTGTCTTTTCCACTACACTGTACTCCTTTTCAGTAAATGAAATACTAACCTCCTTGTTGTCTGCTGATGAGTGTGTTTATCCGAGGAAATTGAATTCTGGCAAGACATTTCTCACTGTATCTACTCTACCTAAGGGCATATTTAATTGAACTTAATTGGAACAACAACCCAGGACTGTTTAATGTTATTATTACTTTTTCTATCTTACTGTTAAACAACTGCAAAAATTTACCATCATTAAAACAAGGGTCGTTATAGGTACAACTACATATAAGTGTGGTTTTCTTCTGTGCCTATTGGAAATGGAAGAAATCTAACAAAAGTATTGGCTCACCATGGGTTGAAATTTATATCCTGTACCTATCTTCTGTCCCACTACGGGATAGATCAGTTCAATAAGGTTATTTGGGATAAAGAATTCCATGGTCCCTGTTTCTGCTGTGTGACCAAGAGCAAGTTATTTGACATCTCTGGGCTTCATCTTTCTCTGGCCAGCCTTTGCATTTTCAGACTCCATGAAATCCACACCTGGGACTTGGCCCAGACCACAGCTCCAGCCTGGGCTTTATATATTGCTGGTGACTTTGGGCAAATTGATAACTTTCTTTGGGCCTCAGTTTATCCATTTGTAAAATAAACTTCTTAGATAAGTTCATTGTTTTTCAAACTGTGTCCCAAGGATTCCTATGAACTGTGGAGGGAGGAAAGAAGAGGCTGAGCTAGTGTGTTATATGTTTGACCTCTAAGTAAGGTTACATTTGCAAAAAGTGTTTTATTGTTAACAAAAAAATAAATAGATCTGAGATATTCTTCAATGTAGCCTCTCCTCTGAAGGAGTTTCCTCCAGGAGAACAGTCTTAGAAACTAAAACTTAATCATCATTTTGATTTGGTATTAAATGGTATTGAATGGAAATCAGAGTGCATTTAGACTTCTTCCTTTATTCAACATGAGAGTGAACAGAGTTAACATTTCCTCAGTGTTAAAAATCATCATTATGAATATCAACATTGCCCCAGTGATGCCTTGAGGACATGGTTAAGTGGGCATGGTTGTGTGCCCCCTCACTGAATGTCCACAATGACTGGGCTTCTTTAGTTGGCATTTTTCTCTTCTATGGTTTCCTCCCTCTTTCATGGCTATCAGGCTGTATGATGTCTTTACCCCTCCTTGCACTCAGGAGTCAATGATATTCTAATCAGTGAGGCACATTTTTTTTTTTTTATTAACTTTTATTGAGCTTCAAGTGAACGTTTACAAATCAAGTCAGACGGTCACATATAAGTTTATATACATCTTACTCCATACACCCACTTGCTCTCCCCCTAATGAGTCAGCCCTTCCAGTCTCTCCTTTCGTGACATTTTTGCCAGCTTCCAACTCTCTCTATCCTCCCATCCCCCCTGCAGACAGGAGATGCCAACACAGTCTCAAGTGTCCGCCTGATATAATTAGCTCGCTCTTCATCAGCATCTCTCTCCTACCCACTGTCCAGTCCCTTTCATGTCTGATGAGTTGTCTTTGGGGATGGTTCCTGTCCTGTGCCAACAGAAGGTTTGGGGACCATGACCGCCGGGATTCCTCTAGTCTTAGTCAGACCATTAAGTCTGGTCTTTTTATGAGAATTTGGGGTCTGCATCCCACTGATCTCCTGCTCCCTCAGGGGTTCTCTGTTGTGCTCCCTGTCAGGGCAGTCATCGATTGTGGCCGGGCACCAACTAGTTCTTCTGGTCTCAGGATGATGTAGGTCTCTGGTTCATGTGGCCCTTTCTTTCTCTTGGGCTCTTAGTTGTTGTGTGACCTTGGTGTTCATTTTCCTTTGCTCCAGGTGGGTTGAGACCAATTGATGCATCTTAGATGACTGCTTGTTAGCATTTAAGACCCCAGACGCCACATTTCAAAGTGGGATGCAGAATGTCTTCATAATAGAATTCTTTTGCCAATTGGCTTAGAAGTCCCCTTAAACCATGGTCCCCAAACCCCCATCCTTGCTCCGCTGACCTTTGAAGCATTCATTTTATCACGGAAACTTCTTTGCTTTTGGTCCAGTCCAATTGAGCTGACCTTCCATGTATTGAGTGTTGTCCTTCCCTTCACCTAAAGCAGTTCTTATCTACTAATTAATCAGTAAAAAACCCTCTCCCTCCCTCCCTCCCTCCCTCCCCCCCTCGTAACCACAAAAGTATGTGTTCTTCTCAGTTTATACTATTTCTCAAGATCTTATAATAGTGGTCTTATACAATATTTGTCCTTCTGCCTCTAATTTCGCTCAGCATAATGCCTTCCAGGTTCCTCCATGTTATGAAGTGTTTCACAGATTCGTCACTGTTCTTTATCGATGCGTAGTATTCCATTGTGTGAATATACCACAATTTATTCACCCATTCATCCGTTGACGGACACCTTGGTTGCTTCCGGCTTTTTGCTATTGTAAACAGTGCTGCAATAAACATGGGTGTGCATATATCTGTTTGTGTGAAGGCTCTTATTTCTCTAGGGTATATTCCGAGGAGTGGGATTTCTGGGTTGTATGTAGTTCTATTTCTAACTGTTTAAGATAACGCCAGATAGATTTCCAAAGTGGTTGTACCATTTTACATTCCCACCAGCAGTGTATGAGAGTTCCAATCTCTCCACAGCCTCTCCAACATTTATTATTTTGTGTGTTTTGGATTAATGCCAGCCTTGTTGGAGTGAGATGGAATCTCATCGTGGTTTTAATTTGCATTTCTCTTATGGCTAATGATCGAGAGCATTTTCTCATGTATCTGTTAGCTGCCTGAATATCTTCTTTGGTGAAGTGTGTGTTCATATCCTTTGCCCACTTCTTGATTGGGTTGTTTGTCTTTTTGTGGTTGAGTTTTGACAGAATCATATAGATTTTAGAGATTAGGCGCTGGTTGGAGATGTCATAGCTGAAAATTCTTTCCCAGTCTGTAGGTGGTCTTTTTACTCTTTTGGTGAAGTCTTTAGATGAGCATAGGTGTTTGATTTTTAGGAGCTCCCAGTTATCTGGTTTCTCTTCATCATTTTTGGTAATGTTTTGTATTCTGTTTATGCCTTGTATTAGGGCTCCTAGGGTTGTCCCTATTTTTTCTTCCATGATCTTTATCGTTTTAGTCTTTATGTTTAGGTCTTTGATCCACTTGGAGTTAGTTTTTGTGCTTGGTGTGAGGTATGGGTCCTGTATCATTTTTTTGCAAATGGATATCCAGTTATGCCAGCACCATTTGTTAAAAAGACTATCTTTTCCCCAATTAACTGACACTGGTCCTTTGTCAAATATCAGCTGCTCATATGTGGATGGATTTATATCTGGGTTCTCAATTCTGTTCCACTGGTCTATGTGTCAGTGAGGCATATTTTTAGAGGGATCTGATTTTTTTAGGCTAGCTCTCTCTCCACAACTCTACAACCGAATGTCCAGTTGTCTGAGGACTTCTTTATTGGGTTGTTCCAAAGATACTTCAACCCTAACACCCTCCCCTACTCCCCCACCAACAGCTCCTTTACTGTGAAGGAACCTCATCTGGTTCACGACAGCCAAACAGAAACCTGCAACTGATACTGGATTCTTCCACCTTCCTCAGCTTCACCACCCAATTAGCACCAGTTATCCTGTCCTGGATTTGCCCCCAATACAACTGAGTCATCTTGAGCACATTCCCTAATCTCTCTACACCTCAGTTTCCTCATGAAGGAAGGAAAAATAGAGAAGGAAAGATGAAAGGAGGGAAACATTAACTGAGCTCCTTCTCTTTGCTAAGCATATTACAAGGAATTTGACAGTAAACATATCAAGTCCAATCTAACTTTGCTCCTTCTTCGCTTTGAGCCTTTGGCTAAATAACACAGCTTGTTGCCTTATCTGTAAGATGGGGGTGATGATATGCGTTTTGAGAATTAAATGAGACACAGTGGACCTGGTACATACTGAGGCCTTGATATATTTTAGCCCACCTGTCTGCCCTCCCTTCCTTCCTGGCCTCTTTGAGAGTCTGTCTGTTTAGCTGTATTTTTCCATCCAGGCAAAAGCTCTCCTCCTACAAGCATGTGCATTGTTTGGAGTCTGGGCTGTGATATGTGGCTATGAGCTGCAAACACATCGGCTCCTCCAGCTTCCCTCGCTGGCCGACAAACGTCACGTTCATCCAAATATCAATTTCAGGGCAGAATTCTTTTCTGGTTTGTTGGTGCTTCTGAAAAATTAAATGGAGAGAACATTGGGGTGCCAAGGAACACGATGCACTCATTGCAGAAGCAGAGCTGCTCCCCCCATCCGCCCGCAAGCTCTAAAATTAGACTCAGCAAACCCTGTGGGGAGGGCTTGGTCTGCTCTGGCCCCAAAGCAAAGGATGTCCCATCTGCCCTGAGGTCCTGGGCAGCCGGAGAGACCCACTTTTGGGGAAAGGCCCTCAAGGCTGAGCCAGAGTCTGTGGCATCTCTGCTCTCGCCCCACTTGCAACTTCCGTCTGGAACCAGATCCCATAAGAGAGGCTGAGCTCCCTGCCCCCACCAGTCAACATTCCATTTAATTTTTCTCCTTTTAAAAATTAACTTTATTGCAGTATAATTTACATACAGCAAAGTACATCCATTTTAAACGTTCAGTTCAATGGGGTTTGTCAGATGTCTACATCCCTGTAACTGCCACCACAGCCAAGATAGAGAACTTACCCGTCATTTCAATGGAGCCTTGATGGCGCAGTGGTTAAGACCTCGGCTGCTAACCAAAAGGTCGGCAGTTTGAATCCACCAGCCACTCCTTGGAAACCCTATGAGGTAGTTCTACTCTGTCCTATAAGGTCACTATGAGTCAGAATCAACCTAACAGCAATGGGTTTGGGTTTTTTTTTTTATTATCCCAATAATTTTTCTTTTACATTAAGAAATATTTCAACCATTCAGAAAAGTACAGAGGTTAATGTCACAAAATAACACAAACCTACCACAAAGATTTAACAAATGTTACTGTTTCATCATATTTGCTTTGGTTCTTTTGTTTGTTTGTTTTCCTTTGGTTCTTTTTTTTTTTTAATAATTTATTTTTGCCATGACTGTTGAAATATACTCAGCAGAACATACACCAATTCAGCAATTTCTACATGTACAGTCCATTGACATTGATTAGATTCTTCAAGTTGTACAACCATTCTCATTCTTCTTTTCTGAATTGTTCCTCCCCATTAACATAAACTCATTGCCCCCTAAGCTTCCTATCTAAACTTTCAAGTTGCTGTTGTCAGTTTGATCCCAGATAGATTGTTTTTTAAAAGAGCACGATGCTCAAGGCAGATATTCTTTATTAATTATTAGCTTTGGTTCTTATTCTCACTTTCTCTCCCCACCTCCCTTAACTTACCCTTTTTTTTAAAGAAATAAAGCTCTTAAAGGAATGAAATGCTACAGATACAGCTGGAGCTTTCCCCGTCCCAATCCCCAAAGGTACCACTCATGAGTCAGTGTGCATCCTCCCCACCCAGGTTTTAAAACTCCTACTGCATTATGCATGATCACAAAGAATAGACAGCATTGCTAGATAGGCTTTTAACACGCACATAAAATAGTGCCATAGCGTACGTGTCCTTTTGCAACCTGGTTTTACTCAACATGTGCATTTGAGATTTATTCACCTTCTTACAAGCAAATCTACTTCATTTGCCTTGATTAATATATATCGTTCTAGTGCATGGATGTTTTAAAATTTACTTATTCTGTCCCCTGTTGATAAGCATTTAAGCTGTTTCTTTTTTTTCCTCCCCTAATAAAATAGATGATTTTTTAATAAAATCAATGCTGCAGTGAACATCGTTGAACACATGAATAAGAGTTTCTCTGGGGTATTTACCTGAAAGTGAAATGGGTCAGAGGGATGCACAGCTCCATTTTTACTAAAACCAAAATCAAACCCATTACCGTTGAGTCGATTCTGACTGACAGCAACCCTATAGGACAGAGTAGACCTGCCCCATAGAGTTTCTGAGGAGCACCTGGTAGGTTTGAACTGCTGACCTTTTGGTTAGCAGCTATAGCACTTAACCACTATGCCACCAGGGTTTCTCCATTTTTACCATTTTTACTAGATGTTGCCAAATTGCCCCCCAAAGCAAGAATGCCACACTCCGCCTGAAATGTGTGAGAGTTCCTTTTCTCCTACCTCCTCTGCAACATTTGGTATTGTCATATTTTTTTTTCCCAACCTGATATTTATGAAATGATCTGTTGGTTGTTTGCATTTCCCTGATCACAAGTGAAGCTGAGCATGTTTTTGTATATTTATTGGGTTTTAGTGTTTATTCTGTGAATACTTGTTGATATTCTTTGTCTCTCTATTTATTTTTAGTTGAATCATGGAAATTCTTTATGTATTATAGATACTAATCCCCTCTCAGCTATATGTGTTGCAAATATATTTTCCCACCCTGTAGTCTGCCTCTTAATTTTGGTTTTGGTGTTTTTGACCACAGAAATTTTAAGGTTTTGAATCAATTTTTTTTGTGTGTGTACGTTTATGTAAGTTGTTTATGAAAGCCTTCTCTACTCCGACAGTATTTCTACATTTTCTTCTCAAAGGATGGGGGTTATTCTTCCCATTTTATGATTTAACAAACTTGAGGTTTGGAGATAGGAAGTAACTTTCCCTAGGCCCACAGCTGTTAAGTGGCAGACCCAGGACTGGACCCCATGTGTACTGACTCCAAATCCATTGCTCTTTCCTTTACTGGAGGCTCAGGCACTGAGAGCCTGATCAGAAGAAGGGGAGGTAGAGCAAATTAAGGAGTGGGAGCATGGGAAGTCCCCTTCTAATTTCTTCTACAAAATAAAAGGCAAGGTCAACAGCTGAGGGTGGGAGCGGTTGGGAGTTGGAGATTTGAACAGAAAGGAAATGAGGAGGGTGGGAATCTGACTCCAAGTAAAAAATCTGAGGGCATGTCATTTGTATAGAGGCAATCCCAGGACACACAGGTAGGGGAACGGGGAAGTGAGATGGGGAAGGCAGCCAGTGCCAGTACAGGGCGTGCTGAAGAGCAGACTACCACTGTGGGCAACTGATGTTCCGTCCTGTTGGGGAATTCTGGAAACCACTCAAGAGGCAATGGAACTGGGATTATTTATGCACCTCTTGGTGGTTATTGCTTTAGGGCTGCTCCCAGTTGGGGGTTCCTTAAATTCCCAGCGTTTAGGGTGGCTGCAAGGATGGGGGAAACCTGGCGGCGTAGTGGTTAAGTGCTACAGCTGCTAACCAAAAGGTCAGCAGTTCATATCCGCCAGGCACTCCTTGGAAACTCTGTGGGGCAGTTCTGCTCTGTCCTATAGGGTCGCTATGACTCAGAATTGACTCGACGGCAGTGGGTTTGGTTTGGTTTTTTGGGCAGGGATGGGTAGAGCCATTCTGGACACCAGTGAAAGTCCATAGGCAAAGCAATGCAGATGACGGCAATTAGAAGTTGGGTCAGACCTGAAAAGCAACTTAAAAAAAAAATGTCTAAACATTTTTTTTTAATTTCACAAAAGTAAAACATAATTATTGGTGTAATTCAGAAAGAAAATACAAAACCACTCAGAAGCCCACAGCCCAGAGATTACCACTGTCAACAACTCAGTCTGTATCTTTCTAGTCTTCTTCTGAAAGCATGTCTATCCATACAGATTTCTTGCAACAAAACTCAGATCATATTATACAAATGGAGCATACTATCCTATAACAGGATTTTTTTTTCTCACAGAACAGTGATTCATGTAATCTTTCCATGCCATTTAATATTCTTTTATATAAATATTAAAGGTCCACAATATTCTGTTGTTAAACATTTAAATTGTTTCCATTTTTCCATGTGAACACCACGGCAATACAATTCCTAGAAACTAATTCTAAGAACATGGCAATGATAATTTCCTAAGAATAAATTCCTTCGTTTGCAATTGCCAACTCAAAAGGTAAGCATTTTTTAAGGCCTTTGCTATATGTTGCTGATTGAATGAAATTTGCTCACTTTGGAAACTGCATGATTCACCCAATGCCCAAGTCAAAATTCTATACATCATACTTTTGTACTTTGTGGAAGGGTTTCTGTGGGGTCCCTGGAAATGGGCTTGCTGAATAAAAGAGTATCCTCATTTGCCGTTGTGGTAAGCACTGTCAAATTGCCTTTTTTCTTTCTTTCTTTTTAAATTGTGGTGAAAATATATAAAACAAAACATTTGCCCCTTAACAATTTTTACATGTACAATTCAGTGACAACCCTTATGTTCACCATGTTGAACAACCATCACCACTGTTTTCAATTTTTGTCATCACCTGTAACAGAAACTCACTGTCCCCTAAAGCCAAATTGTCTTAAAAACATGAACATCCTCCCTCAGGAACATACTATTTCTCACTCTCTTTTCTGGGAGATACTTCAGAATTAGATAGCTGTTCTTTTTCGTGTAGATCGTGCACATGTTTAAAAGTTTATAGTTAAGTATCTCTCTGCTTTTTATGGCTGGCATGAATAAAATCTGTATTTAAATCTATTATACGGTGAAACCTGTGAGGGCCAGAACTCGACAGGACTGCCTTGCTTTTCCAAGTCTTGAAAGTTTTTCCCCTTTGACCGGGTGCAGTCCTACCACTTTTCTATCATTGGTTTTGGTAGGACATATTAGAGTTTTCCTTCTCTGACAGGTTTCCGTCTTAGATTCCAGCTTTTGCAGGTTTTATTGTATTTTCTAAATATTTTCTCACTGGTCATTATCGGAAATCTAAGAAAGCTATTGATTTTAGTATATTTATTTTTAAACCATCTGCCTATTATAATAATGAAAAATTACTATTTCTAACAGTTTTTAATGGCTTTTCTTGTTCTTTTTTTTTTTTCTTCTAGGAAGATAATTATACAACGTGCAGATATGGATCATTTTGCTTCTTTTCCTAATTTTTTAACCTCTGATTTCATTCTCTTGCCTAGTGACTTTGGTAGCACTTGCAGAAGAGAGTGCAAAAATGGTGGTAATGACGGTCCCCTTCGTCTGTTTTTTTAATGATTTAAGAGGAATGCTCCTGACTGCCTTCATACTGGGCATGATACCAATGGTCATTTGCCGTGTGTGTGTGTGTGTGCGTGTGTGTAATTTTTTTGGTCATGTTTTGGCAATATCCTTCTGTTCTTATTTTATGAAGCATTGCTACCAGGAATAGGTGTTACTTTTTAACATTGACCTTTAGGCATTTGTTTTATGTGAACATTCTTTTTCATTTTATATGAACAGTCTATCCAGTTCTGAACAATCCTTGCTTAACCTCACATTTCTTCTTTTAATGTAGTCTTTATTCATAATATTTGCTAATATCTTATTTAGTGTTTTGCATCTGTATTCATAATTGGGTTTGTAGCTTTTCATTTGGTTCTTTGCTTTTTAAATATTAAGCTGTGTATAATTCATAAAAATAATTGAAAATTTTCTTTCATTATGTATTAGAATAATTTAAATGGCAACAGATGTCTATAGTCTTTGAATGTTCAAGAGAATTGCACTTCGTCTGATGTTAACATTGTGGTCCTGCTTTCTTCTCGTTTGCTTTCCCTAGAACATCTTTGATTGTCCCTACTCACAGCCTTTCAGATCCATTTTGTCTTACTTAAGTGTTTGGTAGCAGTAGGGAGCTGTATTTTAATCCAACTAGGTTTTTCTTTTTAATATATGTGTTTTTCCCATTTTCAGTTATCGTCTTAATAATTTACGTTGCTTAAAATTTTTGTCAGTTTATTTTGTTGTTTGCTGTTGTGATTCATTGCAGTGTCATTTTCTTTGTGTATTCTGCTGTATTGTTTATAACTTTTAAAGTAACTTAACGACTATATAGATTCTCTGTTTAGAACCTATTCATAATTAAATAACTTGATTAATCCTAGATTCCCCCAATTAATCAGTTTTAGACGTAAGGCCTTGTCTTTTGTCTGTCTCCATGAAAGAGTAGAAAATTGTACCTAAATTTTAGTTCCTTTCATCCTCTCCTCTGTCAATTTAACTCCAAATCCAATGCTACCGGGTTTGTGTATCCCGAATTTTTGTCTCAGTGTATTGTGGTGAAATTATCATCAATGTTTATATTATGTGCCTTTCTTTGTCAAGGAGTTTAATATTTCCACTCTGTTTTATAACTTTATTTCCCACAGTTACTGAGTCTTAATTCCATGTTTAGAATTGCCGTGGATTTGACTCTCAGTCCAATCCTGCCACAATACAGCTTTCATGTTAAAAACATGGGGTCTTATTTATTCAATTAGTTATTGAGAAAGTGTTTAAGGGATCTCCTCCTCCAGCTCTCCAATGTTTAATAATAACACCTTGTCTGTTTTCATAACAGGTGACTGACACCTTGCCTGGCCTGAGAATTCTGGAAACGTGTTCTGTTTATTCCTTAAAACTCTGGCTGGTCATCTGGCACTGAATTGTGTGGCAGAAAAATCAGGGTCTTGCTTCTTCTGTGGGAATGTTTACAGAAATTTTTATTTAAAAATCTTTTCATCCTTTTGAAAATTCTTGTACATAAATATTAAGAGTTCCACAATATTCCATTATAAGATACATTCAAAATGAAATAGCTTTCAGAATTTGCTTTGCTTTGATACTGTCTTTTATTTTTTTCTTTTTCTTGGTAGGCTGCTGCAGTCTGCAATTAGGTAGGCTGCTTCAGGCTTCAGTTTGAGGTTTTGCTTCCTATAAGAAAAGATCTTTTATGCTTCAAACAATTGTTTATGTCTAGGTTGGTCTGGTCTCTTCTTCGAAACACCGGTTATCCACATATTGAATCTCTGTTGTCTGTCCTGTGATTGTTCTTAGTCCATTGTTCTTTGCCTCCTTATTCTATGGAGTTCCTGGGTGGGGCAAATGGTTAAAGTGCTTGACCACAAACCAAAAGGTTAGATGTTGAAGTCCACCCAGAGGTTCCTTGGAAGAAAGGCCTGGTGATCTACTTCTGAAAAATCAGCCATTGAAAACCCTGTGGAGCACAGATGTACTCTGACACACACATGGTTGCCATGAGTTGGAATCAAGTTGATGTCGACTGTACTATTTTTTCAACTATTCTGTCCATTTGAATTTTTCTCAAAATACAAAGTAGGGAAAACCAACACTCACCTCCAGGCCCCATGCCAGGCATTCTGATTTCACTGGTCTGTGGTGGCGGCATTTTTCCAAAGTTCTGCACATGATTCTGATGGAGAACAAAGATTAAGGCCCATTGGGTCGGAGGAAAGATTTTTAAAAGTTCTCTTGCCACTCCTACTGACATGCTTTGATATTGTTTTTCGCTGCCACTTCCCCACAGAAATTGCATTTCATTTTATAGCTATAGTTTCCAATACCATATATTCTCAAATACAAGGCAACCGAGAATATAAAGCACCTCTGTCCACTTTCCAATTGAGACTACCCCCAAAATTTTGGCCAACTTTAATAAAAAAAAAAATCTCTTAGGGCATAGATGAAATAGATGTTTACTTATAAATTTTATTGAAATAATTTCATTACCTATACACATTTTAAGTTATAGTAAATAAAATAACTCAATCTACTGCCTGTTCCTTTCATATTTTTAAGGAACAATTTTGTTTAAACTCTTTACTTGCCTCTTGGATATGATGGTCTTTGTCATTAGTAAAGCCATATTTTGAACCATCCAACATGGTTTTCTACAGAACATCACCTTCATTTCCATCTGAGGTTTTTCAAATACGTTAATATTTGAATCTGTATTTTTGTTACCACAGAAATTTTTATTATAAGTCACAATAACCCATTATGTCAGGATAGGGTTTTGGTTGTGTAATTTGTCCTGGTGGCGTGTGCGCATGATTTCCACAAGACAATCATCTCCTGCATTGGTTTTAAAGTGAGCTTTAAAAGGCTTGTTTACAAAGGCATCTGACGCTTGCAATTGTGAGGTGGTACCTCCAGCAATAATTACTAAATCTGTGTCAAATTTCTTTGCCTTCCTATTTACTGAGTCTGTCAGGTGACACCTCTAATCATCCCAAACCAGCATCGATTGAAGTCATTTCAGGTTGATGTTTCTTCCCCAGACAGGATTTTTGTTCAAAATAAGGAATTTAAGAACGTATTCCCATAGGAGGAGAGATTTTGTAAGGACTCAGAGAGAGGGTAACTCTTCCTGAGCATTAAATTTTATAAATATACAATATTTGGAGTAAATTCTATACTCAGCTGGTCTTATTGCTTATTGTTGGTCCTCTTTCATCATAAGCTTCTTGTTTCTGGGTCCTACTTTGATCCCGTAGTCAGTTGGCCCTAAGTACAGTGGCTTTTGAATATCATTTGCACACTGATGATTCTTGGTTTTCTATCCCCAGTCCTGACATTTTCCCTGATCTCCAGCTCATATATCCATCTGACAATCCAGCACCTCCAACTGACGTCTAATAGGCATCTCAAACTTAACATGTCCAATACAGAGATACTGATCGCTCTCCTCTCTCCCTTCTAGAACCTGTTTCTCATTCAGTCTTCCCTATCTCAGTTAATGATTACATCATCCACCTTTGCTCAGGTTCTGTCATGGATGGAATTGTGTCCCCCCAAAAATGTGGATATCAATTTGGCTGGGTATGATTCCCAGTATTGTGTGATTGTCCACCATTTTGTCATCTGATGTGATTTTCCTGTGTGTTGTAAATCCTGCCTCTATGATGTTAATGAGGGAGGATGGACAGCAGTTGTGTTAATGAGGCAGGGCTCAATCTTTGGGATTGGATTATGTCCTGAGCTGGTTTCTTTTGGAATAGAAAAGAGAGAAACAAGCAGAGAGAGCAGAGCACATTCTTTGGACCCACGGTTCCTGCTCAGAGAAGCTCCTAGTCCAGGGGAAGATCAATGAGCAGGACCTTCCTCCAGAGCTGACAGAGAAAAAAAGCCATCCCCTGCAGCTGACACCATGAGTTTGGACTTCTAGCCTACTTCACTGTGAGGAAATAAATTTCTCTTCGTTAAGGCCATCCACTTGTGGTATTTCTGTTATAGCAGCACTAGATGACTAAGACAGGTTCAAACATCTAAGAGTCCATTGTTGATTCTTCTCTTTCCCTCATCAACTGTCATACCCAATCCATTTCCAAGTTCTGTTAGCTCTTCAGAATTCACCACTGATCTGATCACATCTAACCTCTTTCACCATTCTCATACTGGTGCAAACTACTAATCTCATTCATTTGCTCTCTTTTTCGCTCTCCTTTGGATTATTGTAAAAAGCCTCAAAACTGGTCTCCCAGATTTCCCTTGTAACCCTCTACAGCCTATTCTGCACACAACAGCCAGAGGAATCCTTTTAGAAACATAAACCCTTTGCTCAAATCCCCTGAGTGGATTCTTCTCACACTTTGAATAAAATCCAAAGCCCTTATGTGACTCACAACGGTGCCTCTCAATCTTTAATGGGAATACAAATAACCAGGGAATCTTGTTAAAATGAATTCTCATTCAATACGTCTGGGGTAGGGCCTGAATTTTTGTTAACTCATTTTTCTCCTATTTCTTTTAAAAGACAACTACATGAAGCAAAAATTATAAATCTGTGTTGATGGGTATATAATGTATAAAGATGAACTTTGTATGACCAAAACACCACAACACTGGAGAGAGGGAATGAAGCTATATGGGAGCAAAGCTTTAAAAATTTCTTATTAAAATTGAAATGAAGTTTGTATTAATCCAAACAAGATTGTTATAAATTAAATTGTTAATTGTAACCCTCAGGGGTATCACTGAGAAAATAACAACAACAAAAAAAATATATATATATAAGATATATATGTACATACATAGTAAAAGAAACAACAAGAGAATTAAAATGGTACACTAGAAAATATCTATTCAACACAAAAGAAGGCAGTAATGGAGGAATAGAAGAGTAAAAAAAAGATATAACGTATAGAAAACAAATAGTAAAATAACAGACGTAAACCCTATGTTATCAATTATTACATTAAATCCTATCATCATTAATTACATTAAATTACTTTACAACATCAAAATAAAAATGTTTGTGCTTCAAAAAGTATCTTCAAGAAAGATACTACATAGTGGGAGAAACGTTTTGCAAATTCTATATCTGATAAGGGACTTGCATCTAGCAATATATAAAGAAATCTTATAACTCAACAATAAAAGACAAATAACTCAATTTAAAAATGGGCAAAGTATCTGAATAAACACTTCTCCAAGGAAGATGTACAAATGTCTAATATGCACATGAAAATGTAAAACATCGTTAACCATCATGGAAACGCAAATCAAAACCACAATAAAAGTACTTAAAATTTACTAGGATGGCTATAGTAAAAAAGACAGATAATAACAAGCGTTGATAAGGACGTGGAGAAACTGGAACCCTCATACATTACTGGCGGAAAAGTAAAATGGTGCAACCATTGTGAAAGATAGCCTGGCAACTCCTCATAAAGTCAAACATAGAGCCACTATATGTTTAATTTGACTCACCACCACCAGAGCTCCCCTAAATATATACCCAAGAGAAATGAAAATATATGTCCACACAAACATTTGTTCGTGAATGTTCATAGCAGCACTATTCATAATCACACTAAAGTGGAAACAACCCAAATTTCCACCAACTGAAGAATGGATAAACAAAATGTGGTATATCCATACAATGGAATATTATTAAGCCATAAAAAGGAATGAAGCTCTGATTTCTGCTACAACATAGATAAACCTTGAAAACATTACAATAAAAGAAAGAAGTCAGACACAAAAGCCAATATTATACATGATTTCATTTACAGGCAGTCCCCAGATTATGAAAAAGTTCCGTCCTTAAGTCTGTCTTTAAGTTGAATTTGTACGGGAGTTGCAACAGCTAGGTACGGTTTGTATCTAATGTCAGTTAAATGTTTGTCTTAGTGTGTAGTACATAGTGTACCTTTGCATGCATAAAAAACATTGAAGAAACACTTCCAGATACACTAAAACATCTTTAACATAATAATACAGTATTAACAATACTAATGTTTTGATGTGCATCACAAAGCATTGCCTGTTTGTTATTATGAACCATTGTATGTACCTAGAATTTTTAATATAATAGGCTTTACAGGAGTTGGCTCATAACTACGGGTTGTACAGAAGTTGGATGTTCATAACCTGGGGACCGCCTGTGTATGAAATGTCCAGAATAGGCAAATCCATAGAGAAAGAGTTTAGTGGTACCAGGGACTGAGAGAATGGGGGAGTGGGGGTGATTGTTAATAAGTAGGGTGTTTCTTTTTTTTAACATATATTTTATTTGTGTTGCAGTTGAGAATATACATAGCAGAACACATACCAACAATTTTTACGTGTATAATTCAGTGACATTGGTTACATTCTTTGGGTTGTGTAACCATTCTCACCCTCCTTTTCTGAGTTGCTCCTCCCTCATTAACATAAACTCACTGCCCTCTAAGTTTCCTATCTAATCTTTTGAGTTATTGTTAATTTAATTCCACATAGAGAGATCTGAAAAGAGCTCCATGCTCAAGGCAGGCGTTCTTCACTAGTTAAGCTAAACTATTGTTTGGTTTTAAGAAGACTTCAGGGCATATTTTTGGTTTAAATTCCCTGCACTCCCTCCCCAGCACTTACCTCAACCTTTTCTCCGTGACCAGTCTTTCCTTGACATTTGCATGGTATTTCCCTCCTTGAACCTAACAATTCTTATTTTCCTCCCAACACTTTCACTGATTCTTCTGTTCCCTCAGCTGTTGCTCTTCTCCCCTCAACTCCCAGATGAAGTCAGTCTGCCAGGTGTCATCTGCACCCTTCTCCTCCTTCTATACTCTCCCTGGCTGAACTGCATCACTTTCATGCCTTACAAATCCATAATTCTACCCTGACTTCTCATCCTCTTTCCAGACTCACTTTTCCAGCGAGTGTGAAATACAACCCTGGCCTGTCAAATGCAACATGTCCAACTTGAACTTTTTCCTTCAGCTGTTTCTCCTGTCTTCCTTTCTTATGGTAATTGGTAATTGTGACACCAGTCAACCAGATATCCAGGCCAGAAACCTCCCAGTCATCTTTGGTTTTTTTTCTTTTTTGTTCTTTAGGTGAAAGTTTACAGCTCAAGTTAATTTCTCATTTAAAATTTACGCACATATTGTTTTGTGACATTGGCTGCAATCCCCACAATGTGACAGCATCCTCCCCCTTTCCACCCTGGGCTCCCTGTGTCCATTCGTTCCTTTCCTGTTCCTTCCTGCCCCTTCCTGCCTCCTTATCCTGCTTTTGGACAGGGGCTGCCTGTTTAGTCTCATATATCTGGTGGAACTAAGAAGCATGTTTTTCACATGTATTATTTTTTGTTTTATAGTCCTGTTTAATCTTTGTCTAAAGAGTGGGCTTCGAGAATGGCTTCAATTCTGGGTTAAAAGAGTGTCTGGGGACAATAGTTTCAGGGGTTCCTCCAATCACTGTCAGACTGTTAAGTCTGGTCTTTTTACGTGAATTCGAATTCTGTTCTACATTTTCCTCCTGCTCTGTCCAGGACTCTCTGTTGTGTTCCTTGTCGGGGTGGTCATTGGTGGTGACTGGGCACCATCTAGTTCTTCAGGTTCAAGCTGGTGAAGGCTCTGGTTCATTTGGTCCTTTAGTCCTTTGGGCTAATATTTTCCTTGTGTCTTTGGTTTTCTTCACTCTCCTTTGCTCCCAGTGGGATGGGACCAATAGATTTATCTTAGATGGCCATTCTCAAGCTTTTAAAACTCCAGACACTACTCACCACAGTGGGATGTAGAACTTTTTCTTTATAATACTATGTTATGCCAATTGACCTAGATGTCCTTCGAAACTGTGGTCCTAGGCCCCAGTTCCAGCTACTCTGTCCCTCAAAGTGTTCGGTTGTGTCTAGGAAACTTCTTTACTTTTGCTTTGGTCCAGTTGTGCTGACTTACTCTGTATTGTGTGTTGCCCTTGCCTTCGCCAAAGTTGACCCTTGTCTACTACCTAGTGAGTGATTTTCCCTCACCCTCCCTCCTCACCCTCTTAACCATCAAAGAATGCTTTCTTCTGTGTTTAAACCTTTTCTTGAGTTCTTATAATAACGGTCTCATACAATATTTGTCCTTTTGTGGCTGACTTATTTCATCAGCGTAACGCGCTCCAGATTCAGCCATGTTGTGAGATGTTTCAAAGATTCATCACTGTTCTTTATTGTTGCGTACTAGTTTAAATTTTAAACATTATTGCAGGATAATAGCTTTAGGGGTTCATTCAGCCTCCACAGCTCTGGAAAATTTGGATTTCGTGAGAATTTGAAATACGATTCTGCATTTTCCCTCTTTTGATCAGGATTCTATAAAATCTTTGATCAAAACATTCAGTAATGGTAGCTAGGCACCATTCAGTTCTTCTGGTTTCATGACAAAGGGGGCAGTTCATGGAGGCAGTCAGCCTCCTATTCCATATCCTCCTTCTAGTCCTGACTCGCCTTCTTCCTCTGTTGCTCCAGGGGAATAGAGACCAATTGTTGTACCTTGGATGGCTGCTTGCAAGATTTTAAGACCCCAGACACTAAGCAATGAAACAGGAGGTAGAACAGAAGCACTAAACACAACATTAGGCCAATTAACTGGAATGTCCCATGAAACCATGACCTTAAGCCTCCGAACAAAGGAGCCAAATCCTGTGAGGTATTTGGTTGTACATAAGCAGCCTCAGCAGCTTCTCTCTCTTTTTTTTTTTTTTTTTGTCACTATTGTAAATATATCTATCACACAGCTTTTGCCAATTCAGTTGTTTACAGGTGTACAACTTATTGACAGCAATTACATTAATTGCCTGTGCAATATGGTGTTTATTTTTAAGAGTGATGAAAATGCTCTGTAATTAGATAATAGTGATGGTTGCATAACTCTGAATATACTAAAATCCACTGAATTACATACTTTAAAAAGGTGAATTTTATAGTGTATGAATTATATCTCAATTTAAGAAAGGATGGAGGGGTGAGTAGAAAGACTCTAAAGTCTAAGGGACCTCCTCCCGTATCCTACATCTATCAGCTGGATATATCCAAGTGGACCCCCTGCCATCACCTTGACCCTTTGAGGCCCCATACATATGGATACTGATAGGCAAGGTCTTGTCCACATCATCCTAACTTTCTCCTTGTTCTGTTGGGAAACGCTGCATGGGCTTAAGGAGATGATTCACTGCCACCTTCTTTCTTTAGCCACAGTCAGCTTATCCTAATTCTAAGGATGCTGAACTGATCAAAACATTTCTGAGATGTACAAACATGTTTTTATTTCTAGGCAAAATATAAATTGCCTTTGACAGTGTGCCTGTGACAATGTGCATAGTTGGGCCACAGCATTTCTGACTTCTCCAATCAAGGAGGCTGAAACAGGAGGCAGCATCTCTGTTCTGGTCTTTTCAGCAATAGAAGCAGTTATATCCTTGCCCAAAAGACCCACATAGGGGTCTTCTTCTCTCCCATACTATGGCCCTCCCCAAGGCTGTCCTCTCCCAGGTGCTCTGTGCTCCACCTTTTCCCTCACTTTTTCCATTCTCTCCTCACCTTTTGTTCCTTCAAATCTCCTGAGTATTTACATTATGGAAATGAACTTGACAAGTCACAAATTCTTAAAAGCAGATGTAATTTCTGTCTCAACATCCCAGTTCTGCTTGATGGCAGAATTCTTGATGTGTTCACCCCCAGGTAAACTTGATTAGTGATTTCTTAGCTGTTTCCAGATTCCCTAGATCCGGGGTTAATTCAAGTCTTTGGGAACTGTACAGTGGTGTAGTATAAGGTGGTGGGGGAGAGTCCACTCTTTGGATTTGCTTTGTCCTGCACTTGTCCACTGGAAACCCTGTTGGCATAGTGGTTAGGTCCTACGGCTGCTAACCAAGTGGTCAGCAGTTCAAATCTGCCAGGCACTCCTTGAAAACTCTATGGGGTAGTTCTACTCTGCCCTATAGGGTCGCTGTGAGTTGGAATTGACTCGATGGCAGTGGGTTTTTTTTTTTTTTTTTGTACATGTCTACTAGGTAGCTATCTTAGTCATCTAGTGCTGCTATAATACCCAAGTGGATGACTTTAACAAAGAGGAGCTTATTTTCTCACAGTCTGGTAGGCTAGAAGTCCAAATTTAGGGCATCAGCTCCAGGGGAAGACTTTTTCTCTCTGTCGACTCTGAGGAATGTCCACCTCTTCAATCTTCCCCTGGACTAGGAGCTTCTCCATGCAGGAGCCCCGGGTCCGCAGAAGTGCTCTGCTCCCAGAGCTGATTTCTTGGTGGTATGAGGGACCCCCACCCATCTCTCTGCTCACTTTTCTGTTTTATGTCTCAGAAGAGGTTGACTCAAGACACAATCCAATCTTGTAGATTGAGTCCTGCCTCATTAACATAATTGCCATCTATCCCACCTCATTAACAACATAGAGGTAGGATTTACAACACGTAGGAAAATCACATCGATCACAAAATGGAAGACAACCACACAAAACTGGGAATTATGGCCTAAGCAAGTTGACACATATTTTTGGAGGACACAATTCAATCCATGACAGTAGCAATGCCCCCTCTGGCCTTGGGTATGACTGGTGCATGGTCAGGGCTACCTCTAGCCAAAATGTCATCTTTGGGTAAGTTAGAAAAAGTCCCTCTCTTCCAGGCAGATGCAACCCCTCTCTAGAGCTCATGGATTTAGAAGCGGAACATAGGCCCCACTCACTCCCTCAGCTGAGTACCCTTATACAGGGCACAACCTACATGATGTCCTTGACCTGGGGCCATTTGCCACTGCCACAAACACTTTGAGCATGGCTGCCTCAGTGTCCCCTCTCAGACTCTCTCTGACATGGGGAACATCTGGTTGCTCCCTGGCTGGCTAGAGGATGGGTCTTGTTAAGATGCAACCAGGAAAACAGAAACAAGTGAAACTAAGTATTTAAAATAGAGGGAGTTTAATATGGGATGTAAAAGTGAGGATGACCAGAAGGTGAGACGGAAAAGCTGAAAGTCCATGGTCTTGTGAGCCAAGTATGGTCCTTGAGGACCTAACCTCTCTTTTCACTGACTAACACATATTGAGCTCTTTTAGAGAACTGAGTCAGTACCAAAAATCCGATAATACAACACACCTGCTCAAAAAAATTTTATTGGCTCCCCATTGAATTCTAAATTAGAACATAAATTTTAGTCTAACATTTACATCTCTTTATCATATGGCCCCCAATCTCATGCACAATATTTCCCCAAATCCTTCCATCTTTTTCTAGTACACCTGACCAAAAATGCCATTGAACCTGTACTTTTCCCTCATGGTTCTAACATCCCTTTCAACACAATACAATAGAGAACATGGGCTTGGGATACAGGGTAACCTGGTTGGGAAATTCAGCTCTGCTACTGACTAGCTGTGTAACTATTAGGAAATTCACTTCAACTCTTTGAGTCTTACTTTTCTCATCTGTCAACATGGGGGAATAAGTTGACCTACCGTATTGAGTGGTCATAAGGATTAAATGCAATAGGGCATGTGAAGAGCTATAGAGAACAAACCTTGCTTTGTCCTTCCCTTCCACTTTTTGGTTTTGTGGCTGTCAATCATTGCACCTTACTTCCCGGGACCCAGAGGGAGGGATGTGGATCCAGCTGGGCCAATGTAAAGCCTTCCTGGGAGTTTTAACATTACAGTTAAAGGAAGAGAGATAAGCTATTTCAGATGGGAGAGCTTAGAAGATGTGAGGCAGGGAGTTGGTGGCATCTACATCACCCAGAAAGCCAGTGTGAAAGAAAGAAGCCTAGAGAGAGCTCAGAGATGTTTAACTTTGGGGTCTGGTTAAACCCTTTCCACATTAAACAAACCCACTCACCAATTACCCTTTCTGCTCAAGCCAGATTAAGACAGGTTTCTGACCCTTGCAAGAAGTCACCTGATTCACGCTGAGGTCAGGGCTTGGGGGAGCTCTCATGAGGTCATTTTTTCCCCTCTATTCCTTCCTGTCCTCAGAGCCACTCCAGTTTGTATTACTGTCCTTTCTACATGATTCTTGAGCCCTGGTGGCATAGTTGTTAAGTGCTCAGCTGCTAACCAAAGGCCAGCATTTCAAATCCACCAGCCACTCATTCGAAACCCTATTGGGCAGTTCTACTCTGTCCTAGGGTCACTATGAGTCAGAATTGACTCGATGGCAACAACAACAACAACTATGTGATTCTTACCTTCTGCACTGGATCTGAGGCTCTGTGTGGCCAGGGAAAAAGTCAGTCAACTTGGTGTTCCTGGTAAAACAGCTGGGGTTCAGTCAGTGTTTGAGGATGTATTGATTACCTTGCAAGGCTCAGACAGCATCAGCAGGGGCATTGAAAGCCCTCGCTAAGAGAATGAAGTATCTTAGAAAACTTCACTGTGGTTGCCAGGACTTCTGTCAGCTCCCCAAACCAGCCATCTGCCATCAGGTAACTCTGACTCATGGCAACTCCATGTGTGTCAGAGGAGAATTTCCTCCATAGGGTTTTCCATGACTAGTTTTTCAGAAGTAGATTACCAGGTCTTTCTTCTGAGGTGCCTCCAGTGGACTTGAAACTCCAACCTTTCAGTTAGCAGCTGAGTGCCCTGGTGGCGCAGTGGTTAAGGGCTGTGGCAAGCTACAGCTGCTAACCAAAAGACTGGCAGTTCAAATCCCCCGCTTGGAAACTCTATGGGGTAGTTCTACTCTGTCCTTTAGGGTCACTATGATTTGGAATGGACTCAATGGCAACAGGTGCTAGAGACCCTTGTCAACTTCCCAAGGAGAGCTAAATTTTAGACACCTTTGGATCTCAATGGCTAATCCACTTTCACTTCCTCTCAGACCCACCAAGTCCAAGTTTCTGGAAGCGGGGGTCTGAAAAGTCTACATGTTTGTCAGGCATCTGGGTGATTCTAATGTGGCCAAAACTGGAGACTCTCTTTTAAGATGCCTGAGTTAAGTTTTACTTCTTCAGACTCCTGAGTTGGGGATAATTATAACCAAAACAAGCCTTGAGCTTAGTTTCTTACGCTAATGGTCACAAAGGCCTCATAATTACAGGACAACACAAGTGTCCCATAATTAGTGTCTGCTGTTCTGTTCCTGGGGGTCAATTGCTCTGCAACAATGGCTGTGCTTAGCTTCTCAGCTCCCCTCTTGGCTCCACATTCCATTCTCCTGAGAGCGTCCCCAAGACTTTAACCCCCTCATGCCAGGACCTCAAGGACCAGTGCTGGGGTGGGGAGGTTCATAAGCTAGTGCTGGGTACCCAAAGAGAAGTGTGAGAATGGTTCTGTGGAACAAGTGAGTATCTGGGGCAGCTAGCACTTTGAATCGAAGGCTGTATTTCTTACTCAGACCTAATGAAGCATAACCTGTGGGGCTGAGATATATGAATCTCCTTGGGGGTTCTGATTGCACTAGAACCTGAGACGCACTGACCAAAACCTTACCTCTTTCAGGCGGAAGAGTTGACTAAGAGGGCAGGGGGACTTAACTCCTGACAGGAATCTGTCACTCACATCATCACTACACCCTTCCTTCTTCTCAGTGGGATTGTGAGTGTCCCACCAGCCGGAGGCAGCATGGCATGATGGCAAGAATGTACGTTTGACCCTCAAACGTGTGTTCAAATCTCAGCTGCCAGTCATCAGCTGTGTGATTTTAGGAACGTTCTTTACCTCTCAGCGGCAATGAGGGAAAGAACACCTGCCCCTATTATTTGGATATTCAGGTTGTTTCCATTTATTTTTTTCTCTCCTTTTACAAGTTTCATGACATTTATGGATTTAGCTTTCAAGGTTGTGACAAATGGGTCATACCTGGGGTATCCATGAATCACTTGGGGAGCTTTGATCAAATAAAGTCCTAGGTCTATTGAGGAGTTCTGGTGGTGCAGTGGTTAAGTGTTTGGCTGTTAACCAAAAAGTTGGCAGTTCAAATCCATCAGCCACTCATTGAAAACCCTACGGGGCAGTTCTACTCTGTCCTATAGGTTTGCTGTGAGTTGGAATTGACTCGAGGGCAGTGGAGAGGTCCATGGAGTTGAACTACGTGAGAACACAACTCAGGAATGGGCATTTGAAAAAAGTTCTGCAGGTCCTCCTGATATACACACTTTGTTAAAAACAGGGGCCTAGAAGGACTCTGACATGTAAAAATGTGTGATTTTGCAGAGGTATCAAAAAAAAAATTTTTTTTTTTATCAATTTAAATTGTACACATGGATATGCTGGGGCACATTAGTTAGCAGGGGGTGGGCCTAGGCACAAGTCTCATATATACCTACCTGACTGCCTCCTTTCCAAGATTTACAACGGGCTTAAGAACTTTCTGTGCAGCTCTGGTGGTGTATACGGTGGTTAAGTGCGCAGCTGCTAACCAAAAGGCCAGCAGTTCATATCCACCAGCCACTCTGTGGGAGAAAGATGCTTCCGTAGAGGTTACAGCCTTGGAAACTCTATGGGGCAGTTCTCCTCTATCCTATAGGGTCGCCATGAATTAGAATCGACTTGATGGCACACAACAAGAACTTCATGTGCATTGTATTGTTTAACCTTAAATTTATATTGCTAGTCTGGGTCACTTCCCTGACCTCCAGACCCATATATCCAGCTACCCACCTGCTCTCTCCACTTGGGTGTGAACAGACATTTTCCATGTAACTTGTCTCAGCCAAACTCCTGATCTCTCCCCAAACCTGCTCCACCCTGAGCTTTAATAGCAACTTACTTAACGACCACTTAATTTTTATAGTTTTTCAGGCTGAACATTTTGAACATATCTTTAACTTTTCTCTCACACTCTACACCCTATCCATGAGCAAATTCCATTGACTCGCCCCTTGCAATATGTTGAGAATCCAACAATTTCTTACCATCCTCATTGCTGCCACTCTATCCTGAGCCACTATCACCTCTCTACTAAATAACTGCCGTAGCATCTAAGTGCTCTCCCAGCTTCCACCCTTGACCTGCTGCAGTGAAATGTCACCTTAAAGAAGAGTCCTTTGAGTCCTCCAACTCAAATGCAACTCCATTACTGCTATCTCATTCTTCTGCTTTATTTTTCTTTTTAGCACATATTACTAGCGCTCATAGCGTATATGTCTTCATTATTTTGCTATTATCTGTCTTCTGCTAGAATATAAGCTCCAGAAGGTCATGGATGTTTGTCTGTTTTATCAGTGTTGGGTCCCCTAAAGGAGCCTTGGTGGCACAGTGGTTAAGAACTTAGCTGCTAACCAAAAAGTTGGCAGTTGAAATCCATAGCCACTCCTTGGAAACCCTGTGGAGGCAGTTCTACTACACAGTCCTACAGGGTCACTATGAGTCAGAATTGACTCGACAGCAGTAGGTTTGGTTTTTGGGTCCCCTGAAACAGTATCAAGCACATGGCAGCCTTACAATATATATTTGTTGAATGAATGAATGAATTCTCCCAATATCTTTTAAGGGGTAGGTATTATATTCTTCATTTTGCAAAAAAGGAAATGGAAACTTAGAAGACGTTAAGTAATTTTCCCCAGCATCACAATGAGAAAAGCTGAGTTGTGAGCCCAGGACTAACCTACTCCAGAGGTCATTTTCCTAAGTGTGGACAAGGGGTCATTTTTTGTTTTTTGCAATCTACCACAATTTCTTTCTAAATAAAGCTCTGCATTTGCATTTCACATTGAGATTGCCGTACTCACAGTTCAACATGAAGGCTCTACTTTAAGACAAGGTGGATTTCTCACCCAAGTCTCCCAAAGCTCTCTTGCTGTGCCCAGCTGGCCCTGTGGGATCCAGGATCTGCAGTCAGCACTAAGGAGACAAGGACTTATCTTCTCCACAGCTTTTGTGCTCAGTGTTCCCATCCGAAGAAGAATGGGGGTGGGAGCCACAGGTAGGGTCTGTGCTCAGAGCACAGGTAGGGTACCAGATGGGGGTGTCTCAGGTCCCAGCATTGTCACTTTGTTCCTCCTAATCCTTGTTACAGGGAAGGTAGTGTTGTGTCCCTGTTTTCAGGGAATAAAACCATGCCTGCAAGCCCATCTTGAAACATTAATTACTTAATTGGTTCGTTCACTCAGCAAATGATTTATTGAGCCCTGCTCTGAGCTGAACTGTACTAAAAAAAAAAAAAAAAAAGGCACTGGGTATATGACACTGGGTATACGTGCACTTAAACAAATTTTAAGATAATGTGGGAAAGACTGCATTTAAAAATCACAGAATACCACAACAGATTTCTCTGCCAACTCTAACTCACTGTCTTTCAGGAAGGTCAGAGAAACTCAGGGTGTGGTTTTTCATCCAAAGTTTTCTGAGCCTACTGTGTGTAGGCGCTCTGTACGGCACTGGGGATACAGCACTGACTGTACTCATGCTGTTATTAATTTAATAGGGCCCAAACACAGGGGTCACCACTGTCCAGAGTGAAGCAACCCTTGGACATCCCGCTGCAAAGCAGCTGAGATCAGTTGCCTTTTTGGCATTTGATTTTTGGTGCTGAGCCAAAAAAAAAAAAAAAAAAAAAAAGGGCATGGGGAGAAATCTTATCATAAATACAGTTATTTAACCAACTGTCACTTTGCAAGCTGCCCCTAGAATTTCTGTTGGAAAAAATGTCTTTGTCTGGGCCCAGCTTCAGGAACAAGGGAAATGTAACACACAGAGAGCAGAGTTGATAGTGTTATAAAATATATTTGGAGAGTTTGTACTTTGTAACAGAGTTGCTGAGCAATTATGGAAGAATTCCTGACACAGCAGGGTGAGTCTGGCCAAGCTCCCTTACCCCCCACAGGGGCTGAGGAATCAAGGTCCCCTCCCAGCCATCATTGAAAGAAACTGCCCAGTCCTGATGACAACATGCCGCACCCTCAGTTTTTGGAAAAATAATTGCAATAGGACATGCTGTATGCTACTTTTCTGGAATAACACAAAAGTGTGGGTGGTGCTCTGGAGAATCAATTTAAATTTATTGGCTGGAATTGCCAGCACAGGACTAGGATCAGATGCCCTGGGTTCTAGTCTTGGCTTAACTCAGAGCACCCTTGCTCAAGGCACTGCCTCATAGGATATCCTCATAGCATAATGAGCTAATGAGCCCTACTTCCCAAGATTAAGTGCAGATCAAATGTAGCGATAGGTGAGTGAGACAAACATCACTGCTCATGCTGCTGCCTAAGGCCCCGCTTTCCTCTGCCGGTGCCCATCCTCCCACACACTTGACTCTTCTCTTCGTTGAAGTCTCAAATGGTGGCTGCTCTTGCCCTTGGCCACTGCTACAAATCTCTGCCCTGAGTCCCCACCTTCCTCATTCCTGTCACCTCCTGTGGCAGTGCACCCCAAATTTTTGCTGCTCCTTCCATGGTGTAAGCTTGTTTTGAGGAAGCATCTTTCCAGTCAGGAACTGTATTTCCCAGACCACCTCGCATCTAGGTTTAGCCACGTGACTAGTCCTCACGAGTGGAAGGTGATTAGAAGTGATGGGTCACTTCCTGGTTGGGGTTTATAAGAAGCAGATGGAGCTTCTCTGCTCTCCTGGCCCCTATCAGCCAGAAGAATGCAAAGGACTCCAAGGCCTACGATAGAAGAAGTCTGGATCCCTGAGTCACCACTTGGAGGAAAGCTGTCAGACAACAAGGAACAACTAGACTGGGCTCTTCAGTGAGCAGGAAATGAACTTCTATTTTGATTTTAAGCCACTGAAATTTGGACTTACTTGTTACAGCAGCTAGTGATACCCTACTACATTCTCCACATACCTCTCCCTGCACAACCCCAGTTTCCTTTCCTCCCAGACCTCCTAGCCATTCATAGACAGCATTCACGCAGATCCAGGGCATCTGGATTGGTGATATTATCAATTAAATCATTGATTAAATAAATATTTTTTTTAAATTAAATATTTTTCACATCTACTATGTATGAGGGGCAGGGCTAGGCACCAAGGACAGAAAGCAGGCTCTACCCCTACGCCTCCTTGAGGAGATCATGGTCTAGTTGCCGCCTCAGCACCAAGTTCAGCTGCTAGCCTGCAGCCCTCATCCTCTCACCTGGGGACCCAGGCCATCCACCAGTCTCTTAGTCCTCGACTTCCCCTTTCCCAAAGACCATCCTGTCCTCACTGCCAAGAACGCAATCTAGAGGTTGTCACCCTTCAGAACTGCCACTCCCCCATCTCAAGACACCCAACTTTCAGGACTCACTGTTTTATCCTCCAGCACTATCCCCTGGAAACCTCCAAAACCAGAACTTCTTGCCTTTTTCCTAATCTGCCCCCTCCTGCCTTGCCTTCTTTCTTAATGCAGCATACACTTGAAGGCTGAGGGTTTACACTGCTTCTTTACAAATGCCTTCACCCACTGGTGCAGAAGGCTGGATAACCTGCTGGACTGAGGTGTGAATGCTTAGACATCCTGGTGGCCCAAGCATCCCCTAAGGTCCTCAAGGGCTATTCATTTTTCCTGATTCTTGCCTTTCCTCCCTTTGGACTTGGCCTCCCCACCATCCACTGCCTGAACTCTGTACTAAGGATACTGCTGCCCATCCCTTGGAATAGATACCAGAGTTACTGACACCTTTGCAAGATGATCTTGCTCCTTCTTTTTAAGTGGAAGGATGCAGCCATGGCCATAGGGCATGATCAGCAAAACACAGGCTAGACGTCATTCATCTTCTTTGCGCAGTGCACAACCTACACAACTGTGCATTGTTACCTCAGCTTCGAGATCCTCACCCTGGTTCATGGGACCCTCCCTCTGGCCCTGCCTCTCCAATTGCATGCAGGTGCCTCTCTGCCACACCCTGTGTTCTTTACCAGTAGCTAGAATGCAATGAGTCAATACCAATGGATTCATTCATTCATGATTCCCCCATTCCACAAACATTTTCTAAGCACATACTATGTATCAGGCACTGTGCTGGCCCTGGATGCACAGCAAACAAGACAGACACAGGTCCAGCTGTGTTGGAGCTCCTGGTCTTGGCTTTTACATATATCAACCAATCTGAGAGAGAAATGTGAAATGATGATTCTGGTGGGAGCAGTGATAGAGGAAATTAGAAGGAGCTAAGAGCCCTGGTGACATAGTGGTACTACAGCTGCTAACCAAGAGGCTGGCAGTTCGAATCTGCCAGGCACTCCTTGGAAACTCTATGGGGCAGTTCTACTCTGTCCTATGGGGTTGCTATGAGTTGGAATCGACTCGACGGCAGTGGGTTTGATATTTTTTATTTTTTAAGGGCCTAACAAATACCTGTCAAATAAAGGCATGACTGAGCATTTGGGAATCATGCATGCTAATTCACTCGATCAACAAATAGAAGGGGGAAACCGTATGCATGTTTCTATAGACAATGAAAACACACTTATAATAAGCGGCCCTAAGTTTCTTATCACTTGTCTGTCAGATGCTGGGGGTGGGACCCTGTGGTTCTGAGAGCCATGTGTGGGCTGCAGCCTGGGCCTGGGGGTCGTTCCCCACACATCTGTGACCTTGAAGAGCCTACGCCTGGAGGTCGGGATGCTGTGCTCCAGTGTGGAGTGACGTGACTAGCTCAGAGGGCTTGGGCCAGGCACTGACCCCGCTGGGCTTCCACTTTGAGTGGGTAAGAAAGCCCAAAGCCAAATGAAACTAGAGCCTCCAGATTTGATCCTAGTACACGGAGGCTGCATGAGCCCCTCGCTCTTGGGCACAGCAGCTATTACAGAGCCAGAGGCCAGCCAGGGCCCCTTTCAGCAACAATGGCCGGGCCCAGCTGCTTGCTAAAACTTGAAGCGCCCATCATCTCACCCACTGCTGCTAGAGTTGCCATTTTAAGAACCAAGTTTAGGAGATTCAATTAAGATTGGGAGCCTCATCCCTCTTCCGGGGGGGCTTTACAAGTGGTGGTTTTCCGTGGGAGAGTATGATTGGGGCCCTTCGCAGGGTTTTTTTTGTCCAGCAAGCAGTACAGGGAGGGGGAAAAAAAAAAAACAGAAAAAAACTTTGGCTCAAAGATGCCTATAATCGAGGGTTTCTTTCCGTGGCCTCCCCATGTAAGACAGTCAGCAGCACAGCCATCACTGGGCCAGCGCCGCCCCGTGCAGAGAGGGGGACGTGTGCTCCTTTGTTAGGACAGGCTGAATAGGATGTTCCTGCACCCAGACCTGGCCTCCCTGCTAACAAAGGGCCCCTTTGTCACTCCAGGCAAAGAGTGCAGCCGAGGTTGCCACAGCAACTCAGGGACACAGACTTAACGTGCAAGTGACATTTCAGATGGGAATCAGGCATTCAAAAACTCCCATTTCTTTATGTATAGTGGTTGGTTTCCTTCTCTGGTTACTCTGAAGGAACCATATGGAAGACAAAAGAAAAGATAAAGAAGGCAGCAATAAATACATAGCCAAGCAAACAGACCCGTGACAGTCAGCTTGCTGGTTCTTCCTCTCATGGTTAACAAGCAGAGTGACAAGCCTAGCTGAGGACATCACTGGGGCCTCTGGGTGAGCTCATTCAAAAGGCAATTCGACACCATTTAAGACAGTTCGGGGGGAAAAAAAGTCATCTGTATTCATGGACACAGGACACATTCTCCTTGTTTCTATTCCTGCATTCACCCAAGGATCCTGAACAGGAGCTGGATGGGGAACGTACTGTTAAGGCAGGCTCTTGCTCTCCAAGGCTGAGGGTATATTGAGGTTCACAGGTAGGTGTAATCACAGCACAACTCTGTTCTTGTTGTTGTTGTTGCTGGGTGCCCTCAAGTCGGTTCTGACTCACAGTGACAGTGAACTTATGTGACAGAGTAGAACTGCCCCATAGGGTTTTCTTGGCTGTAATCTTTATGGAAGCAGATCACTAGGTCTTTCTCCCTTGGAGCCACTGAACGGGTTCAAACTGCCAATCTTTAGGTTAGCAGCTGAAAGCTTAATAGTTTGCACCACCAGGGCTCCTTCGTACAATTCTATGCAGCCTTTAGTTGAGGCCTAGGCAGTTGCCATGGAAACCCTGGTGCAGTAGTGGTTAAGCGCTACGGCTGCTAACCAAGAGGTTGGCAGTTTGAATCCCCCAGGTGCTCCTTGGAAACTCTATTGGGCAGTTCTACTCTGTCCTATAGGGTCACTATGAGTCGGAATCGACTCCATGGCAGTGTGTTAGGCAGTTGCCCACGGAAGGGAGGACCTGATTCTGCCTGGGGAAAGGGACTGAGCAGGGTTTGATGGAGAAGGGGAGAGTGGAACAGAATCTTGAAACCTGGGAAGGAATTTGCTGCCAACCCAGCATTAGCACTTTGTTGCTATTTTCTGGATGAAAAGGGGGAGAAAGGGAGAGAAGAAGGGAAAAGAGGGAGGAAGGAATAGCTGTGCATTCTTTTAAAGGGGAAAGCATAGGAAATAGCAGAAGGCGGGCAAAAGTGTTAGGCACAAACCTGTTTACACATTTGCTGCCGTAACACCCATAATATTTTCCTTCAACATTCTATTATGACAGTTTAATAAACAATGTTAAAAGGGTTTGACAGCGAACACCAGTATACTCACCACCTGGAATTCACCATTACCATTTTACTATACATATTCTTCTAGCCATTTCTCTATCAATCCATCTTATCTGACATGTTTCAAATTGCAGAATTCTTTCACTTTCCCTAAAATACTTCAGCATGCGTAACATTAATTAGAACTTGTTTTTCTTTTGATTTGAAATTTCCAATCAACAAAACATACGAATCTTAAGCGTATATTCGTTGAGTTTTGACAAATGCATCTGCCTGTGTAACTCAAACCCTTATTAAGATATAGGTCGTTGTGATCACTCCCAAAAGTTTCCTTTTGCTCTTTCCCAGTCAACACACACACACACACACACACACACATCTTGTTACTTGCTTTACACTTACCTTTATAACAAAACTGTTTTCCCATGTTGCTTCCTAATCTTCTTGGTAATTCATTCTTCTGTCCACTCACTCAATTCATTCTTTATTTAGCCAGCGTTTTCTCTGCCCCCGGTGCTGGGGACGTGATTCCATTACTAGTTTGAATCTTAGTTCCAGTGTTTGCTAGGACAGGCCACCTAACCTCTCTGAGCTCCCTTTTCCTTATTTGTAAGCTAGGGGTGGTGCCATTAGCCATGACCTCAGAGGGATGTGGGGAGGATTAGGGGAGATAACACATGTCAAGCCTTTGTTGTTGTTGTGTGCATTGAGTCCATTTAGATTCATAGAGACCCTCTATGACAGAGTAGAACCACCTCATAGGGTTTCCTAGGCTATGATTTTTAAGGGACAAGATTGCCAGGGCTTTTCTTCTACAGAGCCACCAGTGGGTTTAAACTATCGACATTCCAGTTAGCAGCCGAGCACTTAACCATTGTACCACCAGGGCTCCTTACTAAAAACAAAACCCATTGCCATCGAGTCGATTCTGACTCATAGTGACCCTATAGGACAGAGTAGAACTGCCCTAGAGGGTTTCTAAGGAGTAGCTAGAGGGTTCAAACTGCTGATGTTTTGGTTAGCAGCTGAGCTCTTTCAATACTATGCCACCAGGGCTCCAAGGGCTCCTTAACCAAAAACCAAAAACAGATCCATTGCCGTCAAGTCGATTCTGACTTGCAGTGATCCTATAAGACAGAGTAGAACTGCCCCATAGATTTCCAAGGAGTGCATTGTGGATTCAAATTGCCAACCCTTTGGTTAGCAGCCGAGCTCTTAACCACTACACCACAAAGGCTCCTTGGTGTACAGGAAATGCTCAGTAAGTATAGCCAAAACAATTTAAGGAAACTCTGTGTCTTGAGGGAGCCCGCGGCTGAGTGATTGCTGTCAGCACTCCAGGGCTGTGAAACTCTTCTGCTATGACAATTAGCCAACAGTTGTCTGTGTCCAATTTTTGGGCATTAAAAGCCACACTGCTCTGAACATCTTTGGACCAGGACATTTAGGCTTCTACAGAAGGATTTCCCAGGGCTCATGCCCAGGAGGAGAATTGGTGATGGTGGTGATGGTGGTGGTAGGGGTGTCCAAGGAGTTGCACACCTTCCTGCATTTTATTTTCATGTCCTTGTCCTGATGTTCCCTTTAAGGGTGGACTGTTTAGAATGGCAGCAGCAGTTGGGAAGTAGCCATCACCATGAAGGCTTTGTCAAATGTCTTCTTCAGCGTAAGAAATAGCAACCAACCCTATCTTGATTCTCCTTGGCCTAGCCTGTACATCTCTGAGGCTACTGCAGGTAATGGAGAATACAGAACCAGAGGGGTGGGTAACCAAAGTGGGGTATCCTTATCCTTAGAAAGGAAAAAGGTGAGCAGACATTCTCTTGTGGAAATGAAGGCACCATAATAGCACACATTCCTGAGTGGCAGGCAGCCCACCCCTGTTCAGAGCTGAACCAACTGAAGATCGATTCAAGGGCAGTGCCAAGAGGCACTCACCTCTTTCACCTGCCTAACTCTACTCAACCTAAAATGCCCAGCTCAGCATCACCTCCCCCAGGGAACCCCCTCTGTGGTCCCATTCCACCTCGTGCTCAACTCTGTTATAGTTACCACACCATATTTTTAATTGGCTATTTACTTTTCCATTTCCCCAATTCATCAATGAGCTCTTTGAGAACCCAAATCATGTCTTGATCATAATGGAATCTACCCCTAACACATGCCCAAAAATATTTCTCATTTATTCATTTAACCAATATTTGCCAAACAGCTACTAAGTACCAGGTGTTTGGCAAACATGGGTTAAATTAATAAATTTACATATATTATCTTTATTTTTAAAAATGTTTAATCTTTTTTAATCTACTTGCTTTAGAAAATTTGGAAAGTGGAGGAAAAAGTAGACTATGAGGGAAAAAAACCTAGTTCTTTCAAAAAGCTAACGAAGTAGACAAACCTGAAGCATAATTAATTAAGAAAAGAGGGGGGAAAAAGCACAGGTAATAGATACAGTAGAGTTTTTTAAATCATAAGATAGTGCTAAAAACACCTTTAAGCCAATACATTTGAAAAGTTAGAGGAAAGGATCAATTTTCTAGAAAAGTACTTTTTACTAAAGTTTAAAAAAAAAAAAGTTTACTGAAGAAAAATATGACAGAATGGTCCAATTACAATTAAAAACGTTATCAAAATTCTTCCCCAACTCATTAAGCAAAACCAGTATAACGTCGATAAACAAAGCTTGGCAAAGACAGCACAAAATTTTAGACCACTCTCAATTATTATTAACATAGATGCAAAAAATCCTAAATGTAGTAATTGCAAATTGAATTCAGCAGTGTATTAAAAAACAAATTACAACCAAATAGAAGTCTCAGCAATTATTCCAGGAATGCAAAGATGGTTCAACATGCATAATATGTATTAATATAATTGTTAGGTTGTTGTTAGGTGCCGTCGAGTCAATTCCGACTCATAGCGACCCTATGTACAACAGAACGAAACACTGCCCGGTCCTGAGCCATCCTTACAATCATTGTTATGCTTGAGCTTATTGTTGCAGCCACTGTGTCAATCCACTTCGTTGAGGGTCTTCCTCTTTTCCGCTGACCCAAGCATGATGTCCTTCTCCAGGGACTGATCCCTCCTGACAACATATCCAAAGTATGTAAGACGCAGTCTCGCCATCTTTGCTTTCAAGGAGCATTCTGGTTGTACTTCTTCCAAGACAGATTTGTTCGTTCTTTTGACAGTCCATGGTATATTCAATATAATTAATAATATAATATATATGAAATAAAATAATAAATATAATACATCATAATAATAGATTAAAATATATACTCCAGATGCTGAAAAAGCACTAGTAAATTACCAAAAGAAAAAATAATCTCTTTGCTGACTAGGGATAAAGGAAAACTTTATTAATTGATAAAGACTGTTACCAAAAATTTACAGTAAGTATCATGCTTAATAGTGGCATATATGAAGTTTGTTCATAGAAGTAAGGAACAAGACAAGAATGCCTGATATCATTGCTTCCCTATTACAGTGGTATTAAAGGGTTGGGCAATGCAATAAGAAAAGACAAAGAAAGAAGAGGTAAGATGATTGGAAAGGAAGAGATGATTCACTTTCTCTGTTTCTGTCTTTCTTTTTATTCCCTCTTTCTCTGCAGATAGCATGATCATCTACTCAGAAAATCCCAGAGAGCCTATGATAAAACTGTCAGAACAAATAAGAGAGTTTAATAGGTTTCTGGATATAAGATAAACATTCAAATCTTAGTAGTACTCCTATATACCAGTAATAACTACGAAAATGTAACAGGAAGTCTTCGTTCACCACAGCAACAAAAATGATAAGGTATCTAGGAAAAGGACTAACAAAATATGTGCAAGACTTTATAAGAAATTTGCCAAACATTGCTAAAAGAATATAAAAGAAGGCACAAATAAGGGGATATATAATAAGTGCAGAAATATGTATATATCAATGACTATATATATATATGTTGTTATGTGCCATTGAGTCGATTCTGACTCAGTGACTCTATATGACAGAGTAGACTGCCCCACAGAGTTTCCTAGACTGCAATCTTTATGGAAGCAGATTGCCAGGTCTTTTCTCCCATTGAGCCACTGGTGGGTTTAAACCACTGACCCTTCCATTAGCAGCTGAGTGCTTAACCATTGCACCACCACGGTGCTGTCTTTCTCTTGCCCTCCCTACATCCCTCTCCCTTCCTCTATCTCTCTGTGGATTGAAATATCTTTTATAAAAAAGTTACATTGTCCACAAGTTAATTTAAAAAATTAAGTGTAATTCCAATCAAAACACTAACGGGAATTTCTTTTTAGCATAACCTCACATTTATATGAAAGATCAGAGAGAGACAGAGAAATCTAGTGGTTACAAATGTGAGCTTTGGAGACAAGCTAGCTAGTTGCAAATCCTGGCTACACCATTTACTAACTGTAGGTAAGTTGCTTGATTGTTCTGTGCCTCAGTTTCTTCATTTGTAAGATAGGGATAATAGTAGCTTTACCTCATGAGGTTGTTGTTGAGATTAAACAAGGTAATAGATGCACAGTATTAGCACAGTGCCTAGCACACATCTAGCCTTCAGTGACCCTTGGCTGGTATTAGCTCTCCTTTTTATTTGCCCCTAGATAGATGTACATGGTAGTTTGTTTTGTTTTGTTTTTTATTATTTTTTTTTGAGTGGGGTTCATTTATGCCTAACTCTTCTTAGTTCTCTCTCTTTGTAACTAGCACATATTAACATACAGGTGTGCGTATGCCAGAAAAAGGTAAGGAGACTTGAGAATTCTCAGGGAATATATTCCAGATAGTTCACCCATTACAGACTCTTTATATTGTAAGACAATCTACATGATGTAATTTAACCTCATATGTAGCCTGCTGTACTAGGAACATGGATTTCAGGTATGGATTCCAGCTCCAAGAAGTCCTGGCTTTAAAGTTTTAGAAGTGCTTTACTAGCTATTTTCTCACTGCTTCTCACAACAAGCCAATAGGGTAGGCATTGCCACCTGACTTTGCAGAAGTAGAAACTGAGGCTCAAAGGGGTACAGTGACTTGGCTAAGGTCAAACACGTTGTCAGGGACTCCTGACTTAGAGTCCTTGACGTCTCACCCAGTGCTCTTCTTGCGGCGTGCAGGGGCCTGTGTGGATCATCTTGTGCCAAATTCTCTGTCACACAGACCATATATTGGTCCATTTGTTCTTTTGTCCTGCAGACATTTTTGAGTGGTAGTTATGGGCTGACTTGTCCAGTTGTCAGAAATACTCGACAGGTTGGGGTGCTGTAAGGGGGTACAAAGGCCAGGCACCCAGGAATGTCCAGCTGCTGTCCCAGGCAATAGCCACCCACCTCAAGCAAGTTTCTGAAAGAGGTGCATGCATGTACACATGCGTGTACACATACACAGGTAGCTGGAGCACCCAAGGAAAGTGGAGTTTTGCTTCATTATTAGATAGACCTGAGACTGCAGCAGACACTACCAGTCCTCCATCCACATCCCCACAAACCTTACCATTCCAGCCACCACTGGACATGAATCTCTTGGCCCAAGAGCTTCTGCTAGTTGCCAGAGCCCCATTCTGTCTGCCAGACTGAATTGCCTGGAAGTTAAGACCCCTTGGGAAGATCTCTCAAGCAAAACAGATGGGAGTTGTTGGGTAAAGACTCAAATTCCCTTGCTCCATAAGTGGAATAACTCTGAGGGGCTTGCTCTACAGTGTTTTCCAGAATTCTCCAGTGGAGTTAAGCTCTGGTTGCCCAAAGTGGCAACTTGCTTGATAACAAACCCTTTATTGGCTGTCTTCCTTTTCCTGCCTCACTTCCCAGGTCCCCTACCTGTGTGTCCTGGGATCACTCCCCCATAAACTATTTGCACAGGAGTCTGGATCTGCTTCTGGAAGAACTCAAATGAAGAGAGATGAGCTTTACCCTATGGACCTCCATTTTCCACACCCTCTCTACCTTCATATGTCCCCCATTCCAAATCAGAGTCAGATTTTATGCACTCCGCCTACTGGGAAGGAAGGAACAGAGAGACAGATATCGCTGGCACTCACCCATATGAGCTGGATTGTGACTGTTCCCACTGAGCCCCGGAATCAGAACAATTTGGAGGGCTTCTTCTTCTGGAGGGCATGTGTGTGTATGTGTGTGTGTCTGTCTGTGTGTGTGTGTATAGACAGGGTTCTTGAGAGCTTTGCTTCCCCTAGAAGTGGACATGGAGCATCTGTGTGGGTTAGCCCTGCCATAGTCACTATCGGCACCAAGAAGAGCAAGCCACGGTCCCTGCCCTGGAGAAATGTGGTAATTGCATTTTTACACTTCAGTGAAGTCGTCATGGATAGTCCTGTGTACAGAATCTTGGAGCACTGATTTGGAATTATGGAGACGTCCTCACCAAAGAGGTATTACTTGAGTTGTGTTGAGTCTTAAAGAATGAGTTGGAATTTCTTGGGGTTTTCATGGCTAAAGGAAGAGAATAGGGTTAAGTATGCCCAGGCCCTTCAAGTGTCTGCCTGGAAGTGACTTACACACTTCCACTCACATTTTGTTGGCTAAAGAAAATCACACTTTAGGTGGGAAAGGAAGTACCCATGAGGAGAGAGAGATGGAATATTCATGATCAGACCTGAAGATTCCCAGAGTTGGGTATTTAGCTTCTCTGAGGAAGCTATTTTTTTTTTAGCATTGGTCATTTTGATTTTAAGTCAAGACTTTCCCCAAATAAAGGGGTCATAGATGTAGTGGGACTCATTTCTCACTGGAATCTCATGGGTAAGTGGATGCATGTATATTCTGGCTCCACGGCTATTTATCGCGCCAGGATCTGAGAGTTGGAAGATTCACTAGGGGACACTCTGTGCCCCTGACCTGGGCTGCTACTGTGTGTGACCAAGCTGGCCTGAGCACCCTCCACTGAGAAGTCCTGCAGTGAAGTCCAGCAGGAAGCCATGCAGGCCCCAGAGCTTGGGCTTGCTCTTTCATGTTAGCAGTTGATTAGGTAGGAACTTGGTGACTTAATTCCCCCACCCCAGCCTCATTTGTTGTCCTTAGGAGGAGAATGGGGCTTGAGCCCTCCTCTCTTCTTCTTGGCCACATGTGGAGTCTTTGAGAAGGGAAGCCCAGGCTGCCGTATCAGGTCTGTGATGGTTAAGGTTATGTGTCAACTTGGTTAGACCATGATTCTCAGTGGTTTGGCAGATATTATGTAATTACCCTCTAGCAGTTCGAAACTACCACCAGCTCCAGGGGAGAAAGATGTGGCAATCTGCTTTCATAGAGGTTTACGGCCTTAGAAACCCCATAGGGTCGCTATAAGTTGGAATAGACTCCATGGCAGTGGGTTTATGTATATATTTACATATATATATTTCAGACCTATATTGTTGAATAACAAATCATTCCAAAACTTCATGGTTTAAAATAACAACAATCGTTTATTATCTCTTGTGGTTTCTGTTCATTTCAGATTCCGGAAGAGTTCAGCTGGATGTTTCGGGGCTTCTCCTGTGATTGCCGTCAGACAGTGAAAGGAGCTGGAACAGCAGAGGGCTGGGTCAGCTGGGTACTGGCTAGCCATTTCCTCTTCATTTGGTCTCAGGATCTCTGCATATGGTCCCTCTGTGTGGGTTGGTGGTTTAGGGCTCTGCAGACAAAGGTCCCAAGAGATGGAGCCAAGCAGAAGCTGTATTACCTTGTATGACTCAGCCTCAGAAGTCATGCAGCATCACTTCTTTCACATTCTATTTGTTAAAAACCATTCACTAAACCCCAAACTCACTGCTGTTGAGTCGATTCCAACTCATAGCAGCCCTATAGGACAGAGTAGAACTGCCCCATAGGGTTTCCAAGGAGTGGCTGGTGGATTCCAACAGCTGACCTTGTGGTTAGCAGCTAAGCTCTTAACCACTGTGCCACCAGGGCTCCACTCACTAAGGCCAGCCCTTTTCAAGGGGAATGTTATTAGGCTCCACCCCTTGGGTGCAGTATCAAAGAGTTTGTGGACATGTTTTAAAATCACCCCACTATACACATGGGTTTGCCATGAGCCAAAATCGACTTGATGGAAACTAACAACAATAACATACTGGCAACAAATAGAATATAAAGAAACCATTTATAATAGCCTCAAAAACATAAAATGCCCAGGACTAAATCTAATACAGTATACGCAAGATCTCTACATAGAAAACTCTAAAAATTACTGAGGGAACTTAAGAAAAATCCAAAGACACCTAAATAAATGAATGACATACCATGTTCATGGATAGGAATACTCAATATTGAAAATATGTCAGTTTTACCCAAATTGACCTAAAGATTCAACATAATCCAGCAGGATTTTTGTGTGTGTGGAAAAAGAGAAGCTAAAATTTCTATGAAAAATGCAAAGGTTAAGAATCACCAAGGCAGTCTTGAAGAACAAAGTGGGTAGACATTCTATGGCATATTAAGAGTTATTATAAAGCTGTGTAATTAAGACAGTGTGATAACGGCACAAGGAGAGAAAAATAGACTGATGGGACAGAATAAAGAGTTCAGAAACTTCAGTGAAATGGGTAAAGAAGGTCTTTTCAATTAATAATGCTGGGTCTGTTGGATATAAAGATGGAAAAAAGGGAGAGGGGCCAATGGGAAATTCCTTCTGATGAGATGTGCTAATGGATTTCTAGAAACAATGACTGCTGAAATTTATGTAGAAGTTCCTTCCTGCCTGAGCTGTAATGTCCCCGTGGCCCTCAAGCCTTCAGTGAAAACTGCTTTCTACATGTATCTTGTGTTAGTGGATCTTTGTGGCCACAAATAGTGGTCCTAACTTTAGGCCAGGACCAGCAAAATCCAAGCAGCAGTTAGAAGCTAAGGTCCAAGCTAACTCCTGAGTGGGAAAGAGGCTCATCCCCTTTTCTCCAGATAACATTCCACGCCATGCAGCTGCCCAAGAATCCTCATTCTGACTACCTCTGTCTCCTTCTGGCCCTCTTCAGGCAGGCATCAGGGATGTGAGGGAGCTAGAAGCCAGGGCAGTGGGTGGAGCAGTCCATGGGAGGTGAGGGAGGTAGACTGCTAGCGTAGACAATTACTGGATTAAAGAGGAGGAGGAACAGGCTAGGTGACTGCAGTGGTGTGAGGGGCTAGGGGTCGTTTTTATCTGGAGGAAAGAGCCTGTTTAACATCACCTCCTTATCCTGCTGGGGCAGCCATCCGACCTCCTTCCTCCGGAGGTCCGGAAGACCTACGTAGTCCGAGACCCTGAAGGGGTGGGGGTGGTGCAGTCTGGGACCCCGTCTTGGGAGCTTCTGGCTCCAGGCCTTTCCTATGGCCCTTTCCCTCCCTATCACTAAGGATAAGGGAGATTCTTTTGCCTTCTGCCTAAGGTTTCAGACCTGGATCTTTTGGGGCAGTGGAGCCCACCCACCTGGACCTCTATTAACTGATGCCGTAAGTCCTTGCTTCAGTTTCCCCCATATGGAACATGAACGCTCAAGCTCCTCGGGGCCCCTCCCGCGATGACTGGTATCAACGGGATACAGAGGGAGGGCATCCTAAAATCAGCCTCAGGCGCTGGGCCACGTCCCCTCCCTTGCCCCCCCTCCCCCGTAAGGCGGTACACACTTCCGCAAATGTTCCTGTCACCCCCACCACCACCTCCACGTCGTTTGTGGCTCAGGTCGCCCCAACTATTTAGGGTGGAGAGTGTCTCACTTCTGGGGAGGGCTGTTCTACAGCCTTCTCCTTCCCCTCACCATTGGTGGTGAAAGGCGGGACAAGGACAGGCGTGCAGCCCTAGCGGACCCCCAGGGGCTGAGGGCCAGCGGGAGGACTCGGCGGCGGCCCAGCCCGGAAAACAGACCTCCCCGCCCAGGCCCGGGCCCCCAGCCCTCTGCGGCGCCAGAGGCCGGAACAATAGCGCGCGGGCGGGGCGGGGGCGGGGCGCACCTCCCGGCCCCGCCCCCGGCCCGCCCCCCGCGCCTGCACTCCCGCGCACACTGGCTCCCACCGCCGCCCGCCCAGGCACTGCCCGCGGGAGCCGCCGCCGCGCCGCGCCGCGCCCGCCATGGACGTCCGCCTGTACCCCTCGGCGCCCGCGGTGGGCGCACGGCCAGGGCCCGAGCCAGCCGCCTTGGCGCACCTGGACTATTACCACTGCGGCAAGGTAGGCGGGGGCCGGGGCGGGGGCGAGCGGGCGGACCTGCCCGCGCCTTCGGACCTTGGGCGGGGCTGGAGCGTCCCGGGCTGGAGCGCAGGGCAGGAGTCACCTGGCGGCCCGGGACACACGGGGGCAGAAGTCTGCGGTGTCAGCACGCAGGACACGCACACATCAGCCCCGCCGACGGGCACATGCCACTCACGCAGCCACCCTCGTGGTTACATTCACGCCCTGAGTTCGGGTCACAGGCAGAAGTCACCCGACAGCCACCCACATGATAACACGGTGACACTCACACTCACCCACGTCCCCCCGACAGCCGCACATCCATACAGAAACCGACATACAGTGACCCCCTGTCACACGCAGAGACCTACTTACATGTCTTACGGTCCCACACAAGTCACTCTGACAGTCATTTATACACAATGACACAGTCACTCGCCCACACGCACTGTCACACTGCTACATTCAAGCCACCCATTCACACACACTGGTGACATACCGTAGCATGCCCCCATCCTCTGTAACACCGAGTCACAACTGGGGACGGTCACACAAAGAAGTCTTTCCGACAGTCACACACGCACTCATAGTGACCCACACAAGCGCACAGGCACACACAGCCACCCTGGACGGTGGATCTCAGACACATAAGTCGCCCTGACGGCTTCGCACTTACACACGGACACACGGTCATACCCAGGGACCCCGCGCCGTCCCTCACCTCCCCCCCGCCCCCACCTCGGCCGTCCACTCTCGGGCCAGGGTTTTAACTTCTCGGCGCTGCCGTTGCGCACTAATTGGGGCCGTTTACTAATTGGCCGTCATTGCCCCCGGGGCCTCGGATTCCGAGTTGGCGACGGCCAATGGCGGCCTGCGCCCTCCGGGGAACGGGGAGCGGGGCTTCACTCCCGGCTGGGGCTGCAGTGACGGATGCCCCTCCCCCCACTTTCCGAGCTAGGTGCCCCCATGTTCCCAGCCAGGTTGGTGCAGCTCCGGGCGCCTCCTCCCGCGATGGAGCTCGGTGCCAGAACCCGGGGCAGAGCGTCCGCCGGCGCCCCCAGCCCTGCTCAGCCGGTGATAGCTAAGTGCTGCTGCCCGGTCCAGTTCCCCTTCCGTCGCCCGGGAGCTAACTTTCAAACTTAGTTACGAAGCCAGCCCATCTGTACGTCCGCGGGTCGGTGCGTCGGTCCGGGGCTGGTCAGGGCCGAGCGCGGCTTTTCGTCACTCGGAGCCCGGATTGAACGGCGCGCGTGGGTTTCCCGCGGCCCCGGCGCAGACGCGCGGGCTCCGTGGCGCTGCGTGGTGAGTGCGCGTCGGGTGGCTGGATCAAGCGGCTCTCCCGGGGTCTCCTCCCCACCCCCTATGAGCTTTTCGCAGAGCCCCTTGCTGTGGGGGTTCTGCGGGAGGGGTCGTCCCCGCGTAGGGCCAAGTCTCGCCGAGTGCGTCCCCAGGCCTAGGGGAAGAGGCTGCTGGGGTCGCTGGGCAAAGCCTCCTTCGCAGGTCGCCAGAACGGGGGTCCCGGGCCACGCGGGCGTGGGGTGGTGTAGGGGCAGGAATGGGCGGCACTGTGGTCTCGCGGAGGGTGGGGGTGGTTATCCTATGTCCCGTGACGGGCGAAAGTTAGAAGCGAAAAGGGGGCATGGTGTCCCCAAGAGAAGGCCAGTTCTCGGCTGCTTCCAGTCTGAAGGAGGGAAAATGGATTAAAAGTAGGAAGGAGAGGGAGGTTGCATGTGGGGACAGCCGATCTGCCTTCTGCCTTGGCTGTGTTATTTTCTTTAAATATGAAGTTGGCAAGGCTCCAGCCCCTGGTATGGGGGCATGGGTGGGGAGTGGGGAATTGTGCTCCAAACTCTGGGTAGGTGGGGGTTTAGCCAGGAGTGCTGTCTTTGGGGGTGGTGTTTCTGTAAACCCGGCCAGAGTGGGCCCTTCCAAATCGGGGCCTCTGGGTGGGGGACCCAGCAAAGGCCCCTGCTTTACTCTGATGCTCCCTGAACCTCTGACTCAGCACCGAGAACCAGTGTGAAAATGGGTGGAGAGGGAACGGAGCAGAGTGAGCAGCTGGTGACTCTGGTTTCTGCCTGATACCTAGTGCCCCTGGCCCACAGTGGGGGGTTGTGCCCAAGGTGGGGGGGGTGCTCCGACTGAGAGCCACCTGGATTGGTGAAAGGAAGAAGGTCTGACCTTGCCCTTGGTTGTGAGACCTGCTTCTCAATCCAGGCTGTGGCAGGGTGAGGTGGGGGAGGTCACTTGGCTCAGTTGAGCCGGGTTGGGGGGGTGTGGGGGGGCCAGGGGCAGATGTCTGTTGGAAGCAGACCCTGAATGGGCCTGGCAGTCAGTGGTGGTGGTGGTGGGGCACTATGGTGAGCAGGGGGTCCTCTTCTCAGGCCCCGGAAGCTGATGGGGGCAGGGAGGGAGGTGTCCAGGCTCCAGCCTTAGAACTCATCACTGTCAGAGCTGGAAGAGAAACTGAGGTCCAGGTGCAGCTGTGACAACACTTGGGGCCTGCACTCTGGGCTGCAGAACCAGGACACAGCCCACACATTGGGGGTTCAGTCCTTGGAGTCCAGAGAGGAGCCTTGTCCCTACAGGGTCCCAGGCCTGAGAAACAAATGGGCAAACATTTGCCCTAGTGATGCCAGATGACCACAGGGCAGTTGACTTGGAAGGGCTCTTGGCGACTGTCCCCTTGGCGACCGTCCCCTTGGTGACTGACCCCTTAGCAATCCACTGTACAGATTCCCAGCCTCTTTAAACCAAAGTCATGGACAGGGGTTGTTCTTTGGGTATCTTTTGTTTGAGAAGATACACAATGACAAAAAGCTGCTGTGGTTTTATTTTTGCTTTGAAATAGATGTTTTATTAATCATAATAATGTTTGCATTTGAAAAATAGCTTACTAGATATGAGGCAGGCGCATTATTTATTTAATGTAATAATGGTGCTTAGTGAGTATAGGGGTTTGTGGCCCTGTGGCCCCCAAGATTCCCTCCATCTTCCTTGCTTCACAGAAGGGGAAACTGAGTCACAGAGTGATGTACTCAGAGGTTACATAGCAAGTGCAGAGCAGAGCTGGAGCCTGAACCCAGGCTTCTTGATTCTCAGCTCGATACTCTTCTGACCTCCCGGCAAGTCTCCGTCGTGGTTTGGGAGTCAGGGGGCTGTGGTATTGTTTCTAGGGCAACTTTAGATTGTCTTCTTCTAGATTCTGGCAAGGTCCTTTACCAGGCTGGGGCGTTGCTGGGGGCTCCTGATACAACCCTCTCTGGGGATTCACTGCAGACTAGTATAAACTGGCCATTGGAACTGGGCAAACCTGAGTTCAAATCCCCATTTGTGGCTTTGTGACCTAGGGCAAATGATATTTAGCTCTTCTTCTTTTTTTTTTCTTAATTGAGGTATGATTTACATACAACAAAATGCAGATTTTAAACACGTAGTTCCATGAGTTTGGCCAATATAAACACCGTGTAACCACAATTCCAGTCCAGCTAGAGAACATTTCCATCAGCCCAGAAAGTTCCCTCCTGTCCCTTCCCAGTCAGTACTCCCTTCCCCATCCCCCAAGGCAACCACTTATCTGATTTCTATCACCAATGCTTTATTTAAGTTCTAGACCCTCCTCCCTATGCAGCATATATATTGTGGCTTCTTTTTGCTTAACATATTGTCTTTAAGATTCATCCATGTTGTTGCATGTATCTGTCATTTGTTTTTATTGCCAAGTAATATGACATTGTATGAATATAACAAAATTGGTTTATTCATTCACCTGTCTGTGGACATTTGAGTTTGTTTCCAGGTGGGGTGTTCCTTAGTTATCTAATGCTGCTGTAACAGAAATACCACACATGGATGGATTTACATACAGAAATTTATTTTCTCACGGTTTAGGGGGCTAGAAGTTCAGATTCAAGACGTCAGCTCTAGGGCATGGCTTTCTGTCTCTGTCCACTCTAGGGCAGGTCCTTGTTCCTTGGTTCCTTGGTGATCTTCAGGTGGTGTGGCCTCTGTCTTCCCGATCTCTGCTTGCTTCTCTGCTCAGTTAATATCTCAAAAGAGATAGGTTTCAAACACACCCTGTACTAATGCTGCCTCATTAACATAACAAAGAAGCCCATCCCCAAATGGGATTATAACCACAGGTACAGGGTTAGGATTTATAACACATATTTTGGGGGGACACAATTCAGACCTCAGCGTGAGCCCATTCCAAATAAAGCTGTTGTGAATATGCTTATGTAAGTCTTTTTTGTGGGTTGGGCAAATTATTTAATATCTCTGAGCTTTGGTATCCTCTTGAGGACAACACTGCCTACCTCTGAGGTTTGGGAGGGTTAAGTGGGGTGATGTAGGTGATGTAGGCTAAAAACTAGAAAAGTTTTTGGCACACACCAGCTACTAATTACAAAACAATATCAGCCATCTGGGATCTTTTCCGGTAAGAGGCTTAGCATCTCTATTTCAAGCATCCTTCATCCCTGGTCCAAGCATCCTTCAAGGCCAACCTGGGTACCACCTTCTCCATGCTCCATGGCCAGCAACCTTCTCCTTTCTTCTAGGCTCCCCCAGGCACTGGTACTGCATGGAATGTGGCATGGTCCGCCATCCATCATTCTATCAGTAAATATTTATAGAGCACTTCTCTGTACCAGGCACTGTACTCGGCAGCTGATGGTGCAGGGACTCAAATTGCTGAGCATTTTAGATGGAAAGTAAATAATTGCTGTCTTCTGGAGTTTACGTATTAATGGGGGAAGTCATAAATATACAGGTGACATATATGGTATTATGAACGATGGTAATACAAATACGTAGAAAAATGAAACAGGGGAAAGGGTTACGGGGTACCAAAGCCTGGGGGTTGTTGGCAATTTAAAATAGGGAGGTTGGGGAAGAACTTGTGGTCTAGACCGGTGTTTTTCAAATTTTGGCCTGCATTTTTAAAACAGATTGCTAGGTCTCACCCCCAGAAATTCTGATTCAGCAGGCCTGGGTGGGGCCCTGAGAATCTGCATGTGTAACAAGCTCCCAGGTGATGCTGCTTGCTGCTGATGCAGGGGCCACACTTGGAGTAGCAGTGGTTTGGTGGTTTGTGCACAGGTTTTTGTGGACTCCGGCAGACAGGAACCACGGCTAGGGCCTGGCAGAGAGCCTGACCCATAGTTTCCTGGAGAATGTGTGCTGTGGGTGTGTCAGTGATTCTGTGCTTCCCTTACGCAGCTCAGTGCACAGCGTCCCAGACTTGGATGGGGATTTAGACCAGCTTGGTGAATGAATGATGGAGCCTCTTTTTGACCAGTGTTCATCAAGTGGGTTCTTGCCTCACCTGGACTTGAGATACTTGAGGGTGAGATCCCCACGCTTCTTTCTGCAGGGGTACAGGTGGCTGTGGATGGAGGGAGCCCTGGGCGTGATAGCTGTGAGCTGAGGTGGCTGGTCTCATGGAACTCTGAAGGGCCACCTGCTTCTCTGTTAGGAAGCTCTTCTTTACTGTCCATCTAAATGGATCTCCCTTTGCATGTCCTTGGGGGTCATGGAGCGATTACCCTATAAGCAAGGTATACATGGGCTTATTAGTGCTTACTTACCAATCTGTAGTACACAATTTCGTTTAAATGGGGTGAAATTGTGCACTACAGATTAGTAAGTAAACACAATTAAGCCTGTGTGTACCTTGCTTACGGGTTAATTCACCTCTGCTGGGATCCTTGTTCTGGGTCTCCAGAAACACACTTTTGTACCTTGCACATGTCAGGAGTGCCAACTCAGGCCTGGCACTGCTGTCCCCAGTCTGCTGGGTGACTGCGAGCATGTCAGTGCCCCTGTCGGGGTCCCTGCTCTCCCCTGTGCAATGGGAAAGCAAATCCGTGACCATCAGCCTAGTGGGATGGGAGCTGTGGTGTGGAAACAGTGAAATAGAGGCTGGAAATGGCCTTTATAACTGTAGAATGTGGTGCACTTGGGAGGGATGAGGACAATGCTTTTGGAGGAGCTGGGCCCGCCTCTTACTTTTGTATACCCAGAGATGGCCTGGTGCATAGTATGTGCACAACAAATATTAGCTGAATGAATGAATGAAGTTGGACCTGGCTGGTTGTCCCCTTATGGCATGAGGAACTTGGCATCTGCTGGGCTCTTATAATCTGGAGACTTTGTGGTGAGCACATTGTATCTAGGGCAGGGCGGGGGTCTGGAGCCTTGTGGCTGGCCTGATACTTCCAGAGGATCTTCTCCGCGTGGCCCAGAGGACATCGTCCAGCATGTAGAGCAACCAGCAAGCAGGGAAAAGCAGCTCTGAGGCTGGGCACATGCAATAAGCCCCTCCCCTCCTCCTTCTAACAATCCCCTTGCAGTGCAGCTACCAGCCCTGTGTCGTTCCGTAGGATGGTGTATTTTGCTTGCCTGTTTCCTAGAGCTGGTTTTAGAATTTGGAGGCAGTGTGGATTCTGGAAACCAGCAGATGTGGGTTTGAATGCTACCTTCACCATCATCAGCACGGGGAAGTTATTTAACCCCTCTGTGCCTCAGTCTCTTCATCTGCAAAATGGACATTTGGACTCCTTCATGGGGTTGCCTTAAGGGCTGGAGGTTACACAAATACAGCACTTGACACCAGCAGTAAATGCGGCTTTCATTTCCGTTCACAAAGAGCAACACAACTGAAAGTTACAACGCAAAAGGAACCTGCTTTTCAGCACCAGCTGCCAGAGGGAGGACTGGAAAATGCTCCCACAGCTGCCCTGTCCAGTTCTTTTGAGGGAAAAGGCTTGGCTTTCCTAATATTGGGTGTTTGCCATCCTCCATCTCTGGATCTGATTTTTCTGGGCTTCTGGTTTGAAGGGAGCTCTGGTGGTACAATGGTAGAGGTCTCTGCTAGACTGTTCGAGATGCTGAATCAGGAGGGAACTGCTCTTTCCTTAGCATCTTTTGTTTCCTTCTTGAATTTGTGGGCGAGAATATGGGTTTTGGAGGGAGACAAAACTGGTTCACATTTCCAGCTGCTGCACTGACTGGCTTGGGTTAGTCACCTCGCACCTATTACTTAACCTGTCTAGGTCTCAGTTTTCTCATATGCACAAGGGGACAATAATGCTGTCTTAGTTACCTAGTGCTGCCGTAACAAAAGTCATCAAAAGTGGGTGGCTTTAAAGAACAGAAATGTATTTTCTCATAGCTAAAGAGGCTGTGAGTCTGACTTCAGGGCGTGGCTTTAGAGAGGGGTCCTTCTTTGTCTATTTCAGCTTCTCATAGCTGCCGGCAGTGGTTGACATCCGTGGGCTTGTAGATGTATCTGCTGTGTGTGTGTGTCTTCCTCTACAGTAGTGTCATCCCCCTGTGTCTGTCTCTGTGTCTGTCCTGCTCTTTTTATAACTCAGAAGTGATTAGGTTTAGGACCCACCCCACTCTGGTATGATCTTATTGACATAACAAAAGACAAACCCCTCCTTCCAAACAGGATCACACCCACAGGTATAGGTACCAGGAGTTCAGTACGTCTTTTGGGAGGACACATTCAATCCATGCCAGATGCCTCCCGCATGTTGTTGCTGTGAGGCTCAGATTAAAATAACAGATATGAAAGTGCTCCGTAATCTAGAACAGTGTTTTTCAACTTGAGCACTGTTGACAGTTTGGATTGGATAATTCCATGTTGTGGGGGCTGTCTTGTGCATTGTAGGATGTTTAGCAGCATCCCTGGCCTCTACCCACTAGGTGCCAGTAGTGACCCTTCAGTCTTAATGACCAAAATGTTTCTAGTCTTTGCCAAATGTCCCCTGAGGGGAAAAACCACCCCTGGTTGAGAACCACTGATCTAGACAGTGTGATGCAGGCAAGCTAGAAGATGATGGTACTGGCTGTGGTAGAGCTTTGAGGCCTACGCTTTCTGCCCAGCATTTTGGCTCTGTGTCTCACTCTCAGTTATGTTCTGTATCCACGTGATCCACAGGCATCTTATTTACGTGGACCAAACCCTACATGGTGATTCTTCCGGCTGGTTTGGGAGCAGCCATAAAAACATATGGTAAGTAATTATTAACTTAATGAGTCGTGGTAAATTGTAATTTTATATCTTAGGGAAAAGATGCTGTATAAACGTGGGATAATAAATTTTGATCAGTTATCCTGATGCTGAAACACACTACTGTACAGTTACGATTTCTGGTGCCTGCTCTAATGAGCAGTAAGGCTGTGGTTTTTCAGTACTGAATTATCTGTTTCCTGCTGGGTTTCTCAGATGTTCAGCAGGGTTTTATGGAGTACCTACTACATGTTTGATGCTGGGGATTCAGCTCCGTCCTGAAGACTTAATTACTCAACAGGAAACCTTTGTTTATTGGATGAAAGGCTCTGTGGCCCGGTAATATATTGGCTCAAAATGCAGAAATAATTAAATATATAATTGTATGTGTCTCATAACGAAACCCAGAATCACATGCCAAACCCTGTTTTGGACACTGGGGATGAGAAAGTGGACAAGGTGTGCGCCCACCCTCTTGAAGCTCTCAGCCTAATTGGTGGAAACAGACACTTCTAGAAACTGATACTGGCAGTGCAGGGATAGGAGGGCTGAAGGGCAGGTAGGTGTGAGGCATGATGGGAGCCTTCGGGAGTGGCAGTGCCAGGGGTAGGGGAAAGTTTCACATGGCGGAGTCTTACAGGAAATACCAGGTAGGCTAAGTGGGGGGGTGGGAGGTGTGGTTGAGTGGTGGGAGGGTGTTCCGGGCAAAGAGAAATGCAAAGGCTTGGAGGGGGGTTTGGGAATCCTGCCAGCTGGAAAGGGGGAGTCCTACCTAGGTGGGAGCTGGGAGGCTGGCAGAGACAGTCTTAAAGAGCACTGCATCCCAGCCTGTTGGTTTGAAGAAGAGGAGTGCTTTGGAACCAGAAGTGTGGTCCAGAAGTGTAGAATGTTGCGCATTGCTGAATTCTGGCTATTCTCAATGACTGCCTCTTGGTTTTCTGCTGATGGAAAAATTGAATGACTTGTGTTTGATGTCCCCCAAGTAGCCAGCGATGCTCTCCTTCTCAGACTTCAGCATGCCTCAGAATGATGTGGAGGACAGGTTAAAACACAGATTGCTGGGCACCACTCCTAGAATTTCTGATTGGCTTGGTCTGGAGAGAGGCTGAAATTTTTGGTCTGGAGAGAGGCTGAAATTTTGCTGACGCTGCTGGTCCGGCGACCACACTTTGAGAACCACTGCTGTAGACTAGAACATGGGAAGGTTTTCCAGCCTTGCCTTTGGACAGTAGGGATCTCTTGCTGCCCTGGAGCCTGTATCCCTGGCTCAGACACAGTCAGGTTCCTGTAGACTCCTGTCTTCTTCAGCCCTCTGTAGGTCTGGGAAGAGTCTCCTTTACCTTGGGGACAGTCTTACATTGGGCTCCCTGGAAACAGACAAGTGCTGCATGTGGAAGGTTTATTTTGGGGTCAGCGGGGGAAGTTCTTGGGAGGTGCACCTGTACAGGCATGAGAAGAGTGTAATTGGGCAGAGGGAGAAGCTGGCTTGTAACATGGTTACTGATGGAAACCAATTCCACACGGACCTCTGAAGCTGGATGGCTCTTCAGAGTTGTACCAAATTGAGGCAAGGGGGCTGCCTTTGATTCTGGTATTATCCAGTCATTGGCTACAGGCATTTCCCTTTGGGGAGGCAGTTCCGTGTGTCAGAGAACAGTTCTCAGTGGGGTGGGGGGCAGAGCTGTGAGCCCAACAGTGGATATTCCCAGCAGTTGGGAGATGAGTGTGTATAAGGGAGGCTGGAGGGAGCACCACAGTATCCATTTCAGGGAGACACATCTTGGGGAGAAAACTCACTTTTCCTTGGTTCTCAGGAATTCGAGGGCCAGCATGTGGATGAGTTCTAGCGATTCTGAGTCACGTTCTGAAGATTATTCTCTGTCTCATGAGATTGCGAGTGATGCCCTCTGTAGGAGATGCAGGATAGGTCTGAGTGAAGAAAAATGATAATTAAAGGAGTTTTCTGGGGCTCAAGATTCTAGAGTTCTTGAGCTAAGATCACACATTTTCCTGTGTGGTAGGTAGGAGGACTCCAGATTGATTTCTGAGGAGCTACTGGCCATGCCCAAGGGACCTCTGTGCAGGGGACCGTGGCCTTTTCTTTGGTCTGGAGTCCTGTCAAGTTCTTCAACAAGAGGCTATTTGGCCCTACCCCACTCTGATGAAGAGCAGTGTCTGTGACTTTGGTCTTCACCATTCTCTTCGTGTTCTCTGAGGTCCCAGGAAGCTCAGAGGCAAACTTAGAATCATAACTCAGTATATCATGGCAAGTCTTTTGTTCATTAACTCACGATTTCATCTGGAGTTTTTTTTTTTTTTTAAATCATTTCTCCCCTTTTTCTTGAATCCCTCAATTCTTTTTTCTAAGAATTGATTTAGTTCTTTATAAAATAAACAGAAATACTTTAAAATATAAAGGAAAGAGATGGAGTTCTTTCACTCTTTCCCTCCCCGCCGCATCCTCTTCCCTAGAGGTAACCACTGAGGAGTTTAGCGTGTGTGGTTTTCTAGTCATATCCATTCTTCAGCTGAACACTTCTCATACGTTGATGTATTTTTTTCTTTATGTAATCACTGTTTTTATTTCCCAGAATTCTGTATTGTTTCTTGATTGATCTCATCACATAGTAGCCTGTTCTTTTCTATGGATAAGTACATGAATACCTTGTACGTTTATGAGGATGACAATTTTTTAAACAGTTAAGAATCATTTTAAGAATTATGTATATATGGAATCAAATTGACGACAGCAACTCGACAGACTAGATAGGAACCTTAGGGAGCAGTGAGTTTATGTTAATGGGGGAGGAACAGCTCAGAAAAGGAGGGTGAGAATGGTTGCACAACTCGAATAATGTAATCAGTGTCACTAAACTGTACATGTAGACACTGTTGAATTGGTGTATGTTCTGCTGAGTATATTCTCAACAACAAAAAATAAAATAAATTATTGAAACTATAGGTATAAAAGAATTCAGAGGAATCGGATGACCACCAACTCCCAGCCTCTTCTGCACCTCCCCAGCCCGCTGAAGCAAGGTGTCCCCTCTCTAAAGACCTTATGAGGCTTTGGGAGTTACCTTGCTAAAAATCAAAACTTTTGTTACCTGCATTAACTTGGTGGTTAGCTCTTCTGTTCACTTTTAGACCTCTCTTTTGTGCCATTTTTTACAAATGCCTGGTGGTTCTTAGTTGACATATTTGTAAATGGAGGTCTATATTGATCTGTTTTGTGTTGTGCATTGTGTGGGCAGACGGCGTGAATGTTGATTATAAGTGTCCTGGGTGTGGTGTGTGGATGGAGACTTGTAGCTGGGGGCTTCTGCTTGGGGGTGGTACAAACTCAGTTCAGGTTGGGCATCTCTGCCCCTCGTGTAGGCCAGCGGTTACCCGGGGGCCCTGGTGCATCTACTTTTCCCGCCGCATGCCCACGGTGGGGACCCCAGAGGCAGATCTCTTAGAGAGCTCTTCTCCCTGGCTTTAGCCTGAGGGTAAAACCAACAGTCAGCTCCTATGAGCTGACCTAGTTGTTTCGTGGGCCTCCAGTTACTTATCCTGCCCAGGGCTTCTAGCCCTGCTACCTCTCTCTATAGAGATTTTTTTTTTTCCGGGCGGGGGGGGGGGGGGCTCATTTAGGGAAATAAGTTTTTTTTAAATAATTTTTATTGTGCTTTAAGTGAAAGTTTACAAATCAAGTCAGTCTGTCACATATAAGCTTATATACACCTTACTCCATACTCCCACTTACTCTCCCCCTATAGAGTCAGCCCGCTCCCTCCTTCCAGTCTCTCCTTTCGTGACGGTTTTGCCAGTTTCTAACCCTCTCTACCCTCCCATCTCCCCTCCAGACAGGAGACGCCAACACAGTCTCAAGTGTGAAATAAGTTTTTTAGATGTCATGTATTGGTGTGCTGGTTCCTTAGTGCTGTTAGGTTTAGATGTGTCAGTCTGCTTACCTTCCAGCAATCTCTTAAATGCTTCTGAGCCCTAGCACTTTCTTGTCTTCTAGAGCTCTTATGGATTTATTCATATATGTATATGTGTGTGTGTATATACACACACACCCCCACATTACTAGTTGCTGTCCAGTTGACTCTGGTTCATGGTGACCCCATGTGTCAGAGTAGGACTGGGCTCCATACGTTTTCAGTGGCTGATTTTTGAATGTAAATCACCTGGCCTTTCTTCCGAGGCACCTCTGGGTGGACTCAAACGTCCATCTTTTTGGTCAACAGCCAAGTGCATACTCTGTACCACCCAGGGACTCCAAATATATATATGTGTACATATTTGTTCATATACACACACATATACATATATACATATTTACATCTATGTATGTGTGTGTGACACCCTCCCCCCCTGCCCCCACATACAAGTTTTGGAGGGTGGGAATCATTCTACTAGGGCTTAGAAGAGAGGTTAAAAAAAAAAAAAGTGTGTGTTCTGTCAGCCATCTTGAACAAAAAGTCCTATCTCAGTGATTTTTATTTTTTTACTTTTGTGGCATCTTATGGAGTAAAAAACCAAACCTGTTGCCATCAAGGCCGTTCCAACTCATAGCAACCCTAAAGGACAGAATAGGGACTGACTGTCTCATAGGGTTTCCAAGGAGTGACTGGTGGATTCAAACTGCCAACCTTTTGGATAGCAGCTGAGCTCTTAACCACTGCGCCACCAGGGGTAGGGTACAGGTAAGGAGAATTTTGTTCACTGGGGGTTCACCGCATCTTAGGTTCATTCACTCATTTAAGCTTGTTAAGCCTTCACAGAAACTGCACTAGGCAGAAGTGTCCTTAGTTTGGAGGTAAAGAAACTGAGATCCCAAGTAACAAAAGGCCATGGAGGAGCTTGTTGGCAGAACCGGGGTGTAAACTGGGTTCTCCCTGATCCTCTTTCTTGCAGCCCCTGCTGTGCAGGTTGGCACCCCCTCCTTCTGCCGGGGAGGGCATCGGGGATCAGCTCCCCACTTGTTTTTATCAGTGATGCATTGGCTCTTCTGGGGACCCGTGAGTCCCCAGCTGGGCCTCCTGCCTCCATATCTAACTTCAAATATCGTTTGCTAATAGAATGCCTTCACATTATAGCTAATTAAAACGTGCTTATCTCGAAGTTGGGCCTCATTTGCAGAAAGGATTTAGAACCTTGTTGGAAATGAATCCGACTCAGTAGTATGACCCAGGGTCAATCTCATGCATAAATTTTTATTGTTCCATTGTGTTCTGTTTTGACTTGAATTGAACTTTATAATGTGGAAGATGGGTCCTGAGCGTTTTGTTGCTCATTGGTTCTGCACATATTTACCGAGTGCCTTTTGTGTGCTACTTACGCTATTTAAGGAGGTTCTTCTATCCCTCCTCCTGGGCTTTCTCGCTTCTAGGCTTCTACCAGGGCTGTAACTTAATTTCTGTGCAAAGAGGGTGGACTCAGATGTGATTTTTGAGTTGGATAGAAAGGCCGAGATTCATATTCTGACTCAAACAATTACAAGCTGTGTGACTTTGGACTTGTCACTTAGCTTCTCTGAGCCCCAGTTTTCTCACATAATCACACCTGCATTTCAGGTGTGTGATGAGGCATCTGGGAAATCATGCAAGTCACTGCCACCCTCATTCCTGCTTCCAGGTGCTGTGCAGGTCACCTGAGCCCTCTAGAGAGCAGCGAGTATAGGCTGCATCCCAGGTTTTTCTCGCTTTTATAAATTATAGCGTCTAAGATGCTTTTCAGTTGTTCTGATCTGGATATCTGGACAGTCTCTTATCTCTTGATATCAGTTCCCTTCTTTCTCATTGCAGCTCCCACAAGGAGTCTTCAAGTTTCAATTAAACATTCAGACTCACAAGACTAACACAGGTGACACTTGGAACTAGTATGCTTAGAAAGATTTGGGATAGGAAGCACAGCCTCCCGGCAGGGCAGCATAAACCATACCCTGTCCAGGGGAGTAGTCCTTACAGCAGTCCATGACGTAGCCCATGGAGATGTCCAGGAGCTATTCTTTTGCCCTGTACGCCTAGGTTTTAACTCAAGTGCAAAGACGTGAGACCCACCACGAGTGGGGTTGGTAGCCACCCTGCCTTAGAATCCTTATTCCCTGTGGGTGCACAATCTCTTGTAACAATTGCATAGACTTAGCTTTGAGAGTCCCTGCAAGAGACATGCCACTTACAAGAGTCACTGCACTCTGGGAAACCCAAAGCATGGCTTCTTTATCAGATATTTATGTAATTTATTTACATTTCCTCCTAGTTCAGAGGCAGTTTACCAATCAGGGGTCATTTTTACCATAAGCAGTATTGCCTGGTAACATTGCAAACATCCTACCTTTTTCAGGTTTCCAGGGAAGTTAGGCTAGACAATTAACAAAGCTGAAATTCTCATGCAGAAGGGAAACGGTTTTGTTAACCGTTTATCCACACCCATCATCCTGCGTTCCCTTGAGGGGTGGTGCTTTTCTGCAGCAACTTTGGATGAATGAGTGAATGAATGGTTAATAATATTCTCACAAATATATCACATATATGATGTATATGATATGTTTGTATATATCTTATGTATGTCTTCTGATTGGATCTATATAAGACACACACTCTGGCCAAGAGATATGCTCTGGAGTTACACTGGCCTGGAATCCAATCCTGGCTTTGCCATTTATTAAAAGCCAATTCACTTATTCATTTCTTCCTTCCTTTGGCTTCCCAAGAATATTCACTGCCTTCTGCATATGGGGCTTTGTGGAGGCACCAGCATGGAGAGGTGACTAGGACATAGTCCTTGCCCTTGGAGAGCCATGGTATTATTAGAGAGATAGGGAATGATGTTATTCTACACACCAAGGGAAGCCACTGGAAGGTTTTAAGTAAGATGTATGTGTGATATGCATTAGAAAGAAGAGCACAGGAGACTGTGGGACCATGGCTGGGTGGTCAGGTGAGGCTTCTCAGAGACAGGAACACCTGGCCTCTGCTTGAAGGTGAGTAGGAATCAGCCAGATGAAGAAGGCAAGAAAAAGCATTTCAGGTGGAAGGAACAGCATGTGAAAAGGCATAGGAGGGCGTGAGAATGTCAAGAGAGGAGGCTGGAGAGGAGAGCAGGGGCATTTGGAAAGCTACTTATTATCTCTGGGCCTCAGTTTTCTCATCTATACAATGGGATTACATAGGCTTACCTGCGTATGAAATTAAATGAGCTCATAATGTATGTTTAAGCCCCTGGGATAGTTAACTTTAATTTCCTTTTCAAATCTATCTATGGATGCCTAAGAGCCAGGCCTTGATTTAAAATGTGACAAGGAGAAAAAAAACACTCGAGGGCCTGGCCACCTGCCTGTACAACGCAAACGTTTTCTCTGGTTGTTCTCGGGCTTGTCATCTTTATTCTCTTTTGGATGGAGCACTAAATGCTTTCACGTTATCCTGGGTTGTGTCTCAGAGTATCAGCGATTTCCCTAATGGCTCAATGTTAACTATAAACCATGGCACTGTTGAGGCGTTCTCTGGCCAGTTTTTCATCTGCCAACAGCCATGCTTCTGCTTGTCAACACGTCCTGTCGTTTGGTGCCTTACCTTGCTTTTCTGAAAGGTGGCGACCTCCCACATACCAACTGGGGGCCATTAGCTTTCATCAAACTTTGGAGACATTTGAGTATCCGGTAACCAAAAGCCACCTGTCAGGTGAGCCGAGGAGCCATTGTGGCTGTGATCAAGATCTTTCTGACGTGTCAATCTGATCCTGTCACTTCTCTGGGTCACACTGTTCAATAGCCTCCCATTGAAATTTGGTGAACTCTTACAAACCTAGTCTCACCCCATCAGACCTTACTTGAAACCTTTCAGTGACTTCCCTTGGTGTGTAGGATAACATCAAACTCCTTTCTTGGCCCACACACTTTCGCACCATCTAGCCCCTGCCTGCTTTTCCAACCTCATTCCCAGCTACTCTGTGCCAGGCACCAGGCTTCATGCTAGGGATACAGAGTGAGCCAAACCAGCCTCTCCCTCCTTGACTCCATTGTAGCTACCCTGGCTTTCTTGTTTTTTCCAGACTCACTGTGCTGTTTATTGCCTGAGGGGCTTTGCACATGCTGTTCCCTTTGCCTCGAATGCTCTTCCCTCAGTACCTCATATGGCTGCGTACCCTGAACCCCAATCTATACAGTTAACCCCATTATTCTCTATCACAGCCTCGAATGTATTTCTTTTAATGGCATGATGTATTTTTAAATTATTTAGTCTAGTGCTTCGTCAGGACAGTAAGCTTTAAAACCACTGGGATCATGTTTGTTTTGCTCACCACTGAGACTCCAGCGCCTAGTATGGTGTCTGGTATATAGAAGCTGTTCAATAAAACGTGTTGTGTGAGAGAGGGAGAGGGAAAAACAGACTGTGGCAGATGGTATTTCCCAGAGATGGCCATTGTGAGATACCCCAGGCTGTGTTTCCAAGTTTAACTCACCCTCTCTGGGCCTCACTTGTCTTGTTTATACACTGCTGCTGGGAGGATTAAATGAGTAAATACGTGAGGCACAGTGTCTGGGGCCTGCAAGTGTTAGTAAATGTGAATTCCCACGTAGCAACAGCCCATCCTCACGTCCGAGCCCCAGGAAGAAAGTGGGAATGTGAGTCAAGAGGGTTGATGTTTAAAATCTTGTCCTTAGGGTTTTTAATCAAAGTTTGCCTCTCTGGGGCTGGCAGACCTCCGCCCTCTGTTTTGTCCACTCCCCATCTCCCTGCGGGTGGTGACCTTGGCGTTTTGAGGAGAGGCGTCACTCCCAATTGCTTGGGCTGGGGTATCTGGGGCACAGTGGGCCTGGCCTTCAGAGATAAGGAAATCTCTCCCCAGCCCATGGGAATGTTTCTGTTGACCAAGCAGGACTTTTTGGGAGGGCCCTGGAGGCGGGTGACTTCCCTCCTGAAGTTCTCATTCCTCTCTTTTTATTAAACTGTAAATTAGGAAGAATCGGTTGCCTGCCAAAGAGGCAGGACCTGGCTGGCATTCACCTGCTACTCTCCCACCATTCAAGGGTTCCAGGACAGTGTTGACTTTGGCATTTTCTTAACATTCACTGCCGCAAACTGCCCCACCCCACCACTGGCCCTCCAGAAACCCCTAACCCGCATTTTTATTTTTCCTTCTAGCACTGTGTAGTTTACCTTTTCTTCATGTTAATTGTTTGTGTCCCCTTGCCCTGCACACACTCGCCGTGGAATATCATGCAGGGGTCTTGGCTGTATGCTCGTGGATGTATCTGTCAGAGCCTCACACAGCGTAACACTAGCTACTGTGGCCCTGGTTTTGGCATTCTCCTCTGTACTGGGTTGAATAGTGTCCCCCCCCCGAAATTCATGTCCACTCAGGACCTCAGAATGTGACTTCATATGGAAGTAGGGTCTTTGCAGATGTAATTAGTTAAGATAAAGTCATATTGGATTAGGCCAACCCCCAAATCAAACCCACTGCTGTCAAGTTGATTCCAACTTGTAGCGACCCTATAGGACAGAGCAGAACTGCCCTCTAGGGTTTCCAAGAAGTGGCTGGTGGATTCAAACTGCCAATCTTATGGTTAGCAGCCAAGCTCTTAACCACTGTGCCACCAGGGCTCCAGCTGGATTAGGGTGGGCCCTAAATCTGGTGACTGGTGTCCTTATAAGAAGAGGAGGAGACACACGGGGGAGAAGACCCAGTGAAGACAGAGGCAGAGAGTGGAGTGATGTAGCCACAAGCCAAGGAATGTCTGGGACCACCAGAAGCTGAAAAAGGCAAGGAAGGATCCTCCCCTAGAGCCTTCAGAGAGAGCGCGGCCCTGCCGACACTTTTATTTCAGACTTCTGGCCTCCAGAGTTGTGAGAGAGCATAAACTTCTATCGTTTTAAGCCATTCAATCCGTGAGAGTTTGTTACAGCAACACCAGGAAACCAGTATACTCACCTACTTGGCAAACTCCTACATACATGTCTTTTAAGTTTCAGTTCAAGTGCCATCTCCTCTGGGAGGCCCTTGCTGCTGTCATTTGTGCCGCTCTTCACGAACGTCATTATGAAACGAAAGACTGAAGGAGGATTTAGCAGTAAATTAAGAATAAACCCATTCGCCCATCGCCGTTGAGTCGATTCTGACTCATAACAACCCTATAGGACAAAGTAGAACTGCCCCGTAGGGTTTCCAAGGAACGCCAGGTGGATTCGAACTGCTGACCATAGCTTTTAACCACTATGCCTCCAGGGTTTCCAAATTAAGAATAGAGAACGTAATTGAATCAGGCCGTGAAGCACGCACACACCGCCCGTCATCCTTCTCAGATATTTTTAATTGAGTAATCATATTTTTACTTAATTAGATATAGGAGGACAGAAGTTGTGACAAAGTAAGCATACGGCAAAGTGTCCTTGGGTCACTCAAAGTGTAGCTGAATTCAAAGCACCAGGCTTACATCCAGAGGCCATCATATAACACTGACCGCTTTGAACTAAACCTAGCCCTACTCACCGTAACTCAACTAATACTTATAACTAAATCAAAACATTTAATTACAAATAAAAGTATAGGAGATAGAAATTAAACAGTGGTGTCATGAGGCAGTACCGCAAGGGAACAATGAAAGATAAATTTATAGTATAAAATAGCGAAGACTCACCCTTTGACCTTTTGCATAATGAATTAACTAGAACAACCTGGCATAGCGCGCTACCCATGAGCGCTGGTGTGCTCTCTGTCCCCAGGATATAGAGGCCTCAAAGGCCATGTCTGGGATCTTGGACTTTGTCTCAGGGGCAGTGGAGAGTCATGGAAGCATTTTGCATTTTAGAAGAATCTTTGAGGGTATTTTGTGGGGGAAACATTGGAAGAACAAGAGTGGAGATGCAGGGGAACAATTGGGAGGTGATTACTATGGCTCAGAAGAGAATTGATTGATGGCTTGGCTCTGTGCTATCCAATATGGTAGCCACATGTGGCTTTTTAAATTTTAGTCAGTGAAATAAAACTGGGTTCCTCAGTCACACTAGCTATATATCAAGTGCTCAGTAGCCACATGTGGGTAGCCCCCATTGGACAGTACAGATATAGAATATTTCTATCATTGCAGAAAGTTCTGTTGGATAACTAGCTGGGACTGTGGTGGTCGGGTGGGAGTGGAGAGAGGTAAATGGATATGGGAGATATTTAGGAGGTAGAATGTACGAGATTTGGAGAATGGATTGGATGTGGGGTGTGACAGAGAGTGGGTGTCAAGGATAACACCCACGTTGTTGGCTGTGACCAAAGTAGAATTCCTGGGTCAAAAAATTGAGCATTTTTATGGCTCTTTATATTGCTGTGGCATTTTTCATTAGGGCCATCTGTGTTCACCAACAGCATGTGAAGGTGTCCATTTCATCACACCCTCCTGGCATGCCTTACTGTCCTGTGAAAAGCCTTCAGTTGTGCATGTACCTTCTGCCAAACCTGCCTTCATTTAGTGTCTGACGTGTGGACCGTGAGGTCTCTGTGATCAGGGAATTATATGTATATTAATGCAGATTTCAATAAAAAGAGGTATGTTTGCCATTGTGATACGGTCTGATGCTGTTTAAATGCCTTCTGTAATATCTTCAATCAGACGGCAAATAGGAAACAGGAAAGTTAGTAATAAAAAATGAATTAGGGCGATTAACAAAAGGTGAACCGCTTCTCTCCTCAGGCGACAGACAGAGTTGACTGAGCTTTGCAGGGTGTCTCCTATCCAAATACAAGTCTGGATTACTGCAGCTTCCGGGGCTGGCCCTGGGGTCTGCTTGGTGCATAGGACTTGGTTATTGCACTGAGTTTTTCAAAGGTCATGAACATCTCCTTGGAGGGGCTCATACCCTGGGGTGGGCCAGCAAAGAAGGGTTGCTGCGCTCCCTGCCGTTTCAGACCCCACGCAGACCTGGGGCTTTGTCCTCCAAAGCTGGGATATCAGTGGGCCTTGCTCACCCTCCCCACTTGCTCAAGGCCCTAGAGGATCCCATCTGCCCCTCTTTCCTGCACCTTTCCCTGGTGGTGCTCTTGGAGAACTCTCCCTAGCTGTCTGGCTGTAGGAGTGAAGTCCCTTCAAGGAGGATATAGGGGCAAAGGTTTTCCTCTATAATTGCAAACGTGACTAGTTCCTGTGGCCTCAAAAGAGAAACAGAATTCCGGTGACCAAGTAAAGCGCATGGGGTTGGCGCTCAAACCAGGAAGACACGAAGCTTCCACTTTGTAATATTGGGATTCACACTCATGCAGAGCAAAAGACACCCTATAGACCACACAGCTCATGGTCGGGGCGGCTAATGTCCACATTAGCTGGCTGATTTCCACAGGAGATGGTTGGGGTTGGATAACATCCACATTAGCTATATGGTGGGCACAATGGATGGGCAAGTTTGGCTAATACCCGTAGTAGTTGGCTGATCCCCACAGCAGGCTGCTCACTACCTACCTTAAGCCAGTGCTTCTCAAACTTTAATATGAGTGTGGATCTTGTTAAAATGATGATTCTGATTCTGTAGGTCTGGGTGGGGCCAGAGATGTTGCATTTCTAATAATCTCCAAAGAAGAACCGGTGGTGCAGTGGTGAAGTGCTCGGCTGCTAACCAAAAGGTCAGTGATTTGAATCCACCAGCGGCTCCATGGGAGAAAGATGTGGTAGTCTGCTCCCATAAAGATTACAGCCTCGGAAACCCTATGGGGGCAGTTCTACTCTGTCCTGTAAGGTTGCTATGAGTTGGAATCGACTTGATGGCAACGGGTTTTAATAAGCTCCAGGTGATGCTGAGCTGCTGGAAAGTGATCCCCAATTTGAGCATCAAGGCCTTTGTGTTGGACTGAGATCCCTGGAAGCTGAGCCTGAGGCCGGGGTTTCGTACACATGATGTGTTGAGGAAGGGCTTCCAGGAGAAGGGAGGGAGGGCAGCAGGATAAGGCATGGGAAGAAGCTGAGCAAGGGGGTGGTCTCAGCTGGAGACCTGCTTCAGCCTGAGCGCACGGCAGGGGGGTGTGGTGGGACTGGGCCTCTGGAGCATGGATTACGCTACAGAATTAGTCCCACCTTGAGGCCGGGGGTGGGAGCAGCCTTTTCTCCTCCCCATGTCTGACACTCATTGGTCATGGGATGATAGGGAGGGGTGGGGGGAGAGGTGTTGTAACTCCTAAGTTTTCTTCATCATCCAAGGGCAGTTCTGTGGTACAGAGGGCAGCTGTGAGCATCAGCACTCACAACCACTGGGGATGGGTATACCAGCCTGAAAAGGGGAGTCTGCGGGAGACCCCAGGAGCATCCATCCACTACGGCCTTAGAGAATTGGAGACACAGCATCTTTGCTGAGTATGGACTTACGGAATGTGGTTTAGACTGGGAGGTGGGGCTCGGGCTTTAGTTTAGACTGCCGTGACCTTGGGTAAGCCACTCTTCTCTCTGGGCACTGTTTGTGCTAAAGGTTCACAGAGGTTTGGGTCGTGGTTGGTCCTTCTCCTCAGGCTGTAACGGAGCCTGGAGGTAGGAATGAGGTGGGATCTACACAGGAGGAGACAGCTATTATTTCAGAACCCAGGAGGACGCAGGGAGGGAGAATAGAAGGGAGAGGGAAACAGAGAGAGAGGAAAAGAAGGGGAGGAGAGGAAGAGAGAATTACTCTCATCCCTGAGACCCATAGTGTCCAGGAAGGGCTTCCTGGCAGAGGGAGCATTTAGGCAGGACTTCCAAGAACATAGGATAGGGATATGTGCAGGAGGGAGGGGGCAGGGATTTATTTAGCATAATACTACTATAATTCAAATTTATGCACCAACCACTAATGCCAAAGGTGAAGGAATTGAAGATTTTTACCAACTTCTGCAGTCTGAAAGAGATCAAGCATGCAATCAAAAGGCAATGATAATTACTGGTAATTGGAATGCAGAAGTTGGGAAAAAAGAAGGATCAGTTGTTGGAAAATATGGCCTTAGTGATAGAAACAATGGTGGCGATCACATGATAGAATTTTGTAAGACCAATGACCTATTCACTGGAAATATGTTTTCCAACGACATAAATAGTGATTATACACATGGACCTTGCCAGATGGACTACACAGGAATCAAATCTACTACATCTGTGGGAAGAGACAATGGAAAAACTCTATCAGTCAGAACAAAGCCAGGGGCCGACTGCAGAACAGACCATCAGTTGCTCATATGCAAGTTCAAGTTGAAGAATATTAAAGCAAGTCCACGAGAGCCAAAGTATGACCTTGAGTATATCCCATATGAATTTAGAGACCATCTCAAGAACAGATTTGACACATTGAACACTAATGACCAAAGACCAGATGAATGGTGGAATGACACCAAGGACATCATACATCAAGAAAGCAAAAGGTCATTAAAAAGACGGAAAAGAAAAAACAGACCAAGATGGATGTCAGAGAGATTCTGAAACTTGCTTTTGAACACAGAGTAGATAAAGCAAATGGAAGAAATGATGAAGAGCTGAAGAGAAGATTTCAAAGGGCAGCCCAAGAAGACAAAATAAAGTATTATAATGAAATGTGCAAAGACTTGGAGTTAGAAAACCAAAAGGGAAGAACACACTCAGCATTTCTCTAGCTGAAAGAACTGAAAAAAAAAAAAAAATCAAGCTTTAAGTTGCAATTTTGAAGGATTCTGTGGGTAAAAATTGAACAATGCAGGAAGTGTCAAAAGTAGGTGGAAGAAATAAACACAGTCACTGTACGGTAAGAATTGGTTGATATGCAGCAATTTCAGGACGTAGCATATGATCAAGAATCAATGGTATTGAAGGAAGAAATCCAAGCTACACTAAAGGCATTGGCAAAAAACAAGGCCCCAGGAATTGACGGAATACCACCTGAGATGTTTCTTTCAACAAACGAATGCAGCTCTGGAAATGTTCACTTGTTTATGCCAAGAAATCTGGAAGACAGCTACCTGGCCAACCGACTGGAAGAGATCCATATTTGTGCCCATTCCAAAGAAAGGTGATCTAACCAAATGTGGAAATTATCAAACAATATCATTAATATCACACACAAGTAAAATTTGCTGAAAATAATTCAAAAACAGTTGCAGCAGTATATTGACAGGGAACTGCCAGAAATTCAAGCCGGGTTCAGAAGAGGACATGGAATGAGAGATATTACTGCTGATATCAGATGGATCTTGGTTGAAAGCAGAGAATACCAGAAAGATGTTTACCTGTGTTTTATTGAGTATGCAAAGGCATTTGACTGTGTGTGAATCATAACAAATTATGGATAACATTGTGAAGAATGGGAATTCCAGAATACTTAATTGTGATCATGCAGAACCTGAATATAGACCAAGAGGCAATTGTTTGAACAGAGCAAGGAGATGCTACACGGTTTAAAGCTAGGAAATGTGTATGTCAGGGTTGTATCCTTGCACCATATTTATTCAATCCATATTAGGAGCAAATAATTTGAGAAACGATTATATGAAGAAGAACGCAGCATCAGGATTAGAGGAAGACTTATTAATAACCTGCGATATGCAGATGATACAACCTTGCTTGCTTCAAGCAAAGAGGACTTGAAACACTTACTGATGAAGATCAAAGACCATATAGCCTTCAGTATGGATTACATCTCAACATAAAGAAAACAAAAATCCTCACAACTGGACCAATAAACAACGTCATGATAAGCAGAAAATACTGAAGTTGTCAAGGATTTCATTTTACTTGGATATACAATCAATGCCATGGAAGCAACAGCCAAGAAATCAAATGACATAATGCATCGGGCAAATCTGCTATAAAAGACCTCTTTAAAGTGTTGAAAAGCAAAGATGTCACTTTGAAAACTAAGGTGCGTCTAACCCTAGCCATGGTGTTTTTAATCACCTCATATACATGCAAAAGCTGGACGGTGAATAAGGAAGACTGAAGAAGAATTGATGCCTTCAAATTATGGTGTTGGCAGAAAATATTGAATATACCATGGACTGCCAAAAGAATGAACAAATCTGTCTTGGAAGATTTATGGCCAGAATGCTCCTTAAAGGCAAGGATGGTGAGACTGTCTCACATACTTTGGGCATGTGATCAAGAGGGAAGAGTCCTGGAGAAGGATATCATGCTTGGTAAATAGAGGGTCAGCAAAAAAGAGGAAGAAGACGTTCTATGAGATGGATTGACACAGTGGCCATAACAATGGGCTTAACCATAACCACCACTGCCGGAAGAACAAACAAGTCTGTCATGGAAGAAGTAGAGCCAGAATGTTCCTTAGAAGTGAGCATGGCGAGACATCATCTTATGTACTTTGGACATGTTATCAGGAGAGACTTCCCTGGATAAAGACGTCATGCTTGATAAAGTAGGGGAAAAAAAAAACCAAAAAACCCCAAACCCATTGCCGTTGAGTTGATTTTGACTGATAGTGACCCTAGAGGACAGAGTAGAACTGCCCCATAGGGTTTCCAAGGAGCAGCTGGTGGATTTGAACTGCCAACCTTTCGATTAGCAGCTGAACTCTTAACCACTGTGCTACCAGTGCTCCTGGTAAAGTAGAGGATCAGTGAAAAAGAGGAAGACCCTCAGTGAGACGGATTGACACAGTGGCTGCAATAGTGGGCTCACACACAGCAACGATTGTTGAGTCTGGCACAGAACCAGGCAATGCTTCGTTCTGTTGTACATAGGGTCACTATGAGTCAGAGCCAAGTCAATGGCACCTAACAACAAGAGCAACAACAAATTATGTGTATTTCATTTATGTAATTTTATTTGATCTGGAAGTAGGAGCCACTCTCACTGTACAGAATAGGAGCTGAGGGCTAAGGTGACTGAGCCAGACTCACAGTGGGATTGGACCCCAGTCTGTTTGCCAGGGTCGCCAGTTTCCCCCCCACCCTATGGGACCATGCCATGGAGGGAGAGGGCATGGTAAAAGGGGCATGGTGGCATGTTCTGTCTGAATGGAGTATAGGCTAGTATAGAGGAGGAGGCAAAACCTGGGGCTAGTGCAGGGCATTGAGTGCCAGGCTCCAGAGTTTGGTTGCTATAGTGGGGAGCCACAGAGGGCTTTGGAGCAGCTGTGATGTGTGCAGGGGACTAATCCAGCATTGTGCTCCTCTGCTCTGGGGTCCCCCTTATGTGCCCCCACTCTAGGCCATCTTCCTCACACTGTGCTACCTGGATTCAAACTTCTTCAGTAGTGAGAGTGTGGGAATGGGAGGCCATCCTGGGCCTTTCCTGTAGACCCTTTGGGTGCTTGGTTTTGCTACAGGTCTTTGTGGGTCAGAGGCCAAGCTAAGATGCTGACGGTGGCCCGGAATCACACTGCTGGCCACGGGGTCTTGGTTTTGCTGCCTTCTTGCCTCCCTCCTTGTGGGTGGCCAGCCACAGGCTGGATGCTGGTGCCTTGGAGGTGAATGGAGTAGGACCACAAAGAGTTATCCCCGGTGAAGACAGATGTGGGCTTGGGGCGTGTTAAGACTTTGGGGGTGAGTCCTAATCATCTCAGTCCTCTTCACTGTTTCCCACCTTCCGTGGCCCAAGTTTTATCTAGCAGGCAGCGCTGGCAATGCCCAACTCTTTTTCCTTCATCCTCTTTGTAAACCTCTCCCTTGTAAGCTGTTAACTAAGCTACAGTCACAATTTGGCATCTGGCACAAGAGGCTGATATCAAACACGGAATCTGTTGCCACTAAGCAGGGTGGCGGAGCTAAGATGGTGTGAGAGGTACCAGTGGAGAGGAGGTGGGAGGGAGGAGGAACTATTACTGGTTGAATACCTAGTGTGTGCCAGTTGCTGGGCTAGATGTCTTATGTGTATGATCTTATTTAACCCTCATAACAGCCCTGCAAGTTCCGTGTTGTTGTCACCAGGTCATGGATGTGACACCTGAAACTCAGAGAGGTTGAGAAACTTGCCCAAGGTCACACAGCCTGTAAGGGTAGAGTGGATTGTGAACCTGAGCCTGTCTGGCTCTGAAGTCATGATCTTTATTCTGTACCACTTGTCCTTGCTTGTGTGCAGAGTGTTTGGCCTCTTTTATGAAACCCTTTCTCACACATTCCTCTTTTAGACAAACTGTCCCATGAGGAGACTTGGCATGTTATTGCCAATTTTAGTTACCATTGAGTCAGTTCTGATTCGTGGCGACCTCATGTGTGCAGAGTAGAACTGTTCCATAGGGTTTTTAAGGCTGTGGCTTTTCAGAAGCAAATTGCCAGGCCTGTCTTCTGAGGTGCCTCTGGGTGGGTTTGACCCACCAATCTTTCAGCTGGTAGTTGAGTGCCTAACCGTTTGCGCCACCCAGGAACTCCTAAGACTTGGCATAAACCAAAAAACCAAACCTGTTGCTGTCAAGTTGATTCTGACTCATAGCGACCCTATAGGACAGAGTAGAAATGTCCCATAGGGTTTCCAAGGAATGGCTGGTGGATTTGAACTGCTGACCTTCTGGTTAGCAGACAAACATTTTAACCATTGTGCCACCAGGGCTCCAAGGCTTGGCATAGGAGGTGTTATTCCCACTGTGGAGATGGGCAGATCTAGGGGCAAAGTTGAGCACCCACCTTGTCCAGGCTCAAGCTGAGAGTCATAGGCCAGCAGGGCTCAAACCCAGGGGCCTGACCCCCACCCACAGCTGCTTTCTACCTCCCGAGAGGCTTTTGTTGTTTTCAACTTGATGTTGTATAGACTAGACACATGTTCTTTGGCTGTGAGCGTATTGTGGCAAACATTGTTCTGTTAGTTCCTGTATTGGTTATCTATTGCTATATAACCCAGCCACCCTAAAATTAGTGGCTTAAAGCAACAACCATTTTATTTAGCTCGTGATTTCTGTGGGTTGGCTGGATGGCTCTTTTGGTCTGTGATGGCTGGTCTCTGCAAGGCTCTCTCCTGCACCCATGGCCAACTGGCCAGTTGCCCGGCTGCTAGATGACCTAGGATGACCTCATTCACTGTCTGGTAGTTGGCAGGCTGTTGGCTGGGGGCTGGCTGATTGCTGGCTCACTTCTCTCCATAGCAGCTCATCCTCTAACAGGCTAACTCGGGCTTGTTCACCAGGTGCTCTCAGGGTTCCCAGCGCAGCAAGAGAAAGCAGCCTCAATTCGCGAGCACTCTCCAAGCCTCTGCTTACGTCACATTTGCTGCTATCCCATTGGCCAAATAAAGCAACATGGCCAAGGCCAGATGCAAGACTGTGAAAAAATAGACCCTGTGTCTCTGGATAAGAGAAGCAACAACATCATGGCAAAGGGGGTGGTTATGGATTGGATCGTGTCCCCTGAAAACATATGTTGAAGTTCTAACCCCTGTTACCTGTGAACATGACTTTGTCTGGAAATAGAGTCTTTGAAGATGTTATCACTTAACATGAGGTCATACCAGAGTAGGGTGGATCCTAATCCAGTCTGAGTGCTGTCCTTATAAAAGAGCACAGATACAGAGAGATACACAGGGGAAAGGCGCTTATGAAGATGTATCTGCAAGCCAAGGAATGCCAGGAAACGCCTGGGGCTGCCAGAAGCAGGAAGAGACGAGGAAGGACCTTCCCTAGAGTGGAGAGAGGGCCTGGTCCTAAATTCAGATTCTAGCCTCTACAGCTGTGAGACCATAAATTTCTGTTCTTTAAATCCGTACACCATGTGCTTTTTTTTTTTTTTAATTGTACTTTAAATGAAGGTTTACAGAACAAACTAGCTTCTCCTTAGACAGTACACATATTGTTTTATGACATCTGTTAACAACCCCACGACACGTCAGCACTCCCCCTTCTCAACCTTGGGTTCCCTGTTACCAGCTTTCCTGTCCCCTCCTGCCTTCTAGTCCTTGCCTCTGGACTGTTGTGCCCCCTTAGTCTTGTTTTGTTTATGGGCCTGCCTAATCTTTGGCTGAAGGGCTAACCTTGGGAGTGACTTCATTACTGAGCTAAAAGGGTATCTGGGGGCCATACTCTCAGGGTTTCTCCAGTCTCTATCAGGCCAGTAAGTGTGGTCTTTTTTTGTAAGTTAGAATTTTGTTCTGCATTTTTCTCCAGCTCTGTCTGGGACCCTCTATTGTGATCCCTGTCAGACATGTGCTATTTTGTTACAACCATCCGGGGAACCAGTACAGCGCATGTACAGGAATGGGAGGGTTCACAGTCACGTTTTTAATCTACCGTAGCTGCCCTTACTCTTCCAGACAGTAAATCTGCATTGGGCCCCTGCTGTGTACCAGGCACTGTGGCAGGGACTCTGTGGTGAACAGACAGACCCAGTCCTTGTACTTATGCGGCCTCTAGTCTAGCTGATAATAGTCACATAATTAAACATGTAATGTAAGCATAGTAAGTGTGGCAAAGAAGAGCAGCACAGTGCTGTGAGACCAGGTGACAGGGAGGGCCAGGAAGGCCTTTGCTGGCTTTTAACCTGAGACCTGTAGAATGACTTAAGAGTTATGGGGTAGAGAGGACAAGGGAACATTCCAGGCAGAGACCAGCACATGCAAAGGCCCTGTGGCAGGAGAGAGCTGGCACACTTGAGCACCAAATGAAGTGCCATTTCCTTTTTTAAAAATTAGATATTATATATGTGTGTATATTTTTTCTATGTATTTCACCGTGAGCAACCAAACTCAAACTATCCTGTTAAAACAAACAAACAAAAACCCCCAAAACAAACCCATTGTTGTTGAGTAGATTGTGACTTACGTTGACCCTACAGGACAGAATAGAACTGCCCTGTAGGATTTCCAAGGAACAGCTGGTGGATCTGAACTGCTGACCTTTTGGTTAGCAGCTGAGCTCCAGTTAAAGCTGCTAAATATTTCAGTCAAGTGCCATTTCCTTTTAAGAGTCCGCAACCTTGGTCTGGGAAAGGAAACTTTGGTTCATCATATGCCCCAGAGCATCCCTGTGTGATACACTTTCTCGGGAGGGAGGGGGAGTTAGACCTTCCTGGGTACACACACACTCAGGGTGGCCAGGCTTCGTGAGCTTTGGGAGGAGGGAGAGGTTGGTGCTATGTGGGGACCCAGGAAATCATTGTGGAAGAGGAGGGATTGGAGCCTGGAAAGGGCATCACAGGCAAAGTTCAGCTTGAGGTAGGGAGAGGAGGCAGCAAGAGAAGAGACAGTTGTGTAGGATTTGAGAAGGACTGGTATGTGAGTGAGGAACCCTGGTGGTGCAGTAGTTAAGAGCTTGGCCACTAACCAAAAGGTCGGCAGTTCGAATCTACCAGCTGCTCCCTGGAATCCCTATCGGGCAGTTCTGCCCTATCCTGTAGGGTTGCTATGAGTCGGAATCTACTCGATGGCAGTGGGTTTTTTTTTGGTTTCTTTGGTATGCAGTGCGGTGGTTAAGCACTCTGCTGCTAACGAAAAGGTTGTGGTTCAAATCCGGTAGGCACTCCACGGGAGAAAGTTGTGGTGGTCTGCTTCCGTAAAGATTGCAGCCTTGGAAACCCCATGGGACAGTTCTGCTCTGTCCTATAGGGTCACTGTGAGTCAGAAGTGACTTGACAGCAATGGGTTTTTGGTTTTTTTCTAGGCGGACTCGAACCTCCAACCTTTTGGTTAGCAGAGCGCGTTAACTGCACCACACGGTGATTCCGGATTAAGTTAAGAGGTTTGGATTTAGTTCTGTTGGCTGGTATCTTTGAGCCGTGAGCTGAGAATGATGCAGTCAGACCTGGGGGCAGAGACCTCTGGGGAGATGACTGCTCCCAGGGGGATGAAGCCCACAGCAGGAATGCCTGGGGGACTGTCCTCACCAGCCCAACTCCAGGCCCCTAACTCTAACCCAGTTTCATGCGTTATGTGTCAGGGTCAGTGGGGCGTCCTGCGGTAGGGACCTGAATGTTAGGGATTTTCCCCTAGGGGACCGCCCACCTCCTCCCATGAACCGCCTTTGCTGTTCCCAGAGCCTTCAGCAGGGACTGTGATTTTTTCAAAAGGCCTCGGGTTGTGGGAGCCAGTCTGGTAGATGATGATCATAAACGAGCCAGCCCAGAGTTAGAAAAATGGGACAAGTCAGACCAATCTAAGTTTGAATCTCTGCTTCTCACTTACCACCATGAAACTCTAGGCAAGTCACTGCCCAGCCCCAAGCCTGGGTTTTCTCTTCTGTAATTGGGGTCTGTACGTCCTCACTGGGTTGGGTGAAGAGGAACACGTGTGGGTTGAGTTAACGTTAGCGCCTTTCTGCATATGCACGTGGCGGAGGATAATGCAGAACCCCTGTGACTACACTGTCGGAGTGAAGAAACACTCCCCTTTACCAGGCCTGGATGTCAGTGAAGCTGTCTTCCCCAGAATAAACAGAAACCATGGCAACCTGGATGTGTCACGTGGGCCAACAGCCCCTCCCACTGATGGCCAGGAGAAGGGCTAGTCACAGATGTAGGCCCCACTGGCGACTTTTTCTCTGACTCCACTGGCTGTGGGGTGACCCACGGGGACCCCCTCAACCCTCCCTTCCTGCCTGAGGTAGGACTGAGAATTCCTAGAAAAAGCAATCCTGACTTTGGGTTTCTAGTCGACCTCAAATTTATCATTATTTTTTTGTCTTGTCCCAGAAAGGATGAGTTGGTGCAAAACTCCCTGCCCTCCCCCTCTGTCATCTCCTGAACAGAGTTGCCAAGATGCCGCTGGGGATGGGCACCCAAACGTCAGCAAATCTCCTCTGACAGGGAGGGGCCATTTGGCTCTTTCTGTCCTCATGGACACCTAGTGAGATGGTGGCAGTAATACCCCACTTCCTGGAGAGACTCAGCTCCTTACTCAAGGGTCACAGCAAGTAAATGGCAGAGCTGGGGTTTCAACCCAGGTCTTTGCTCTGGAACTCATTTCCACATTGCCTTTGGCAGAATTGGCAGCTTGGTGGCCAGTGTGGCAAGGAAGGACACATTTGTCAGCTCTTGGCATGGAGGTACTGGCCTGCGATGCCTGCCCCAACAGAGAGGGGTCTAGGGTGGTAGTGGGGCAGCTGAGGTGGCCTTGAAGACTGCAAGGTTTTCCAGGCTGTGTTTCTACCTGGTAGCTTCCTTGCTCTGACCCCAATAGGAGTGGCCTCATACTTTTGCAAAAACCTGGCCTTGCCTTTGCTGGAAGTTAGGGAGGAGCTTACTGGTGTCCCTGATTTTACCCTGAGGTCTACAGCCATCCAGAGTGAACGTTCAAAGCCCAAGCTTTGGTAAGCCCCTCATCTCGTGGATCCTCAGTATCCTTATCTGTAAAATGAGGGAATCGGTGATTCAGTGGGCCGTGTAGTTTAGTGGGAATGAAGCATAGATGGCTGGGCCCAGAACTTAGTTTGAACCCTGCCTCTGACACCAATTGTGCACCCTTGGCACAGATAGTAAGTTACTTAACTTCTCTATGCCTAAGTTTCCTCCACTGTAAAGTGGGAATAATAATTGCACCTACCTGTTAGGATTGTTGGAGCCCTGGCGGTATAGTGGTTAAGAGCTCAGCTGCTAACCAAAAGGTCAGCACTTCAAATCCACCAGCCGCTCCTTGGAAACCCTATGTGGCAGTACTACTCTGTCTTATAGGGTCACTATGAGTCAGAACCGACTCGACGGCAGTGGGTTTGGTTTTTATTAGAATCATTACAAGAATGAACGTATGTAAAGCACAGGGAACAGTACCTGGAACAGAGTATGCACTGTGTATGTTTTTGCTATTATTAGCTTTATCTCATGGAGTTGTTGGAAAGTTAGTATGGTTGTAGCAGGACCTGTCATTGTGATCTGCAGGTAGCAAGTATGTGGAAATGGTTTGCCTTTTGGTTGAGGAGGGGAGGAATGAGACAGAGTCAGGTAGTAGAAAAAGTACCAGGGTAGATAGACTGCTGGGCTGGCTTGGTGAACTGGGAACATCCATCTAACCTTTCCAAGTCCCATTTTTGGTAGTTGCTTGTTTACTTTTGGTCATTCATTCATAAGAATACATGTGAAGATATAAAAGTATATATATAATAAATTACAATATTAGGCTCAAGGAAAATATAAAATAGAACAAATTCTAGAGGTTTTTTTTCAGCCTAGAAAACCCTGTGGGGGCAGTTCTGCTCTGTCACATGGGGTCACCAGGAGTTGGAATCAAATCAACAGCGCCTAAGAACACAGGCATAGAGTTGCTTTAAAACAACAACAACAACAAAAAACACTCTGCTGACTGGCCTGGAAAATGAATGGAAGAGGGCGAGTTAGGAGGCTGTTTTGGGGATCCAGGTGAGAAGGGCGAGGGCTGGACCAGGATGCAGGGATGCAGAGAAGGAAATGGGAGGTGATTGCAGAGGATGAGGGGAGGCAGGGGCCAGGTCAGCCCCTACCCTGTGTGTGGCTTGGCCCTAGGGTGGTTTGTGGCAAGGAGCCAACCAAAATGTCCCCATGGGAGTGAGGATCTAGATAGGGCATCTTAGAGGTGCAAAGCAGCTTCAGTCACTTCCCTTGGGCAAGATTTGTTTAATAAAATCTCGTAGCTTCTAAGTACTTACAGGTGCTGACGGGAGCATCACAATATTGTGAAATTAAGCTGTAAAGCCGGCTTCATTACCAGCTAACCTGGTGAGGAAGCAGCCGCCTTAGTTAGCGCTGCTGGTTGGGTATGACAGAGCTAAAATTGAACTTGGCAATTACCGCTTGTGTGAGGTTCTCGGTGCTGTGAAAGGAAGGTTCCGTGGAAATCAACCCTGGTAATCACAGGCTTTAAAATTAGTCACTTACTGTTAAGGTTGCTCTGAGAGCACACGCTCCAGGGTGACGCAAGGGAGGGGGCCGGGAACCTGGGCTTTGACTTTGTGGAGTTACCTTGTGTTCACCTGCACCGGATTTTTTTTTTTTTTTTTAATTAGTTTCAGGACAAAGGTTGGAGAAACCTGGTGTTCATGTCATGGAGAAGGGTGGCCGTTTGAATGAATGGTGGGTTGTTTGAAAGTCCTGTTCTTTCTGTTTGCTTGGGCTCCTGCCCTCTTTTTTAAGCTTTTGTGTTTCCTCTAGACTCGAGGGTTGCTGGGCAGCTTTGTGTTCCTCTCTGAGGTGCTGCATGTGAGGAGTACAGCCTTTCCTTGCCTCCTCCTTGCCCTAGAGGAAGGAATGATGTGACATGATTGGAGGTTTCCAAGTCCTTCACGGGATTATTTTTACTACGCCTTCAACAAGCTCAGAATATTTGTCCCCGTTTTTCAGATAAACACAATGAGGGGCCGATGCGTGACTTGCTTGCCAGTGTAGAGGGTCAGACAGAAGGCAAAGCTTGTCGAGATTTGACTCTCAGTTGGCCGGGGTGTGTGCACTGCTCATCAAGTCACCTTATCTCTGTGAGCCTCAGTCTCCTCTTCTGAAAAAGGGACTTGCGCCGTGCAGGGGTGAGATCAAATGAGAGACCCCAGGCACAGGAGGACCTCAGCCAGTGAGGCTGTGGTGGTTCAGTGGTAGGACTCTCACCTTCCATGCAGGAGATTCAGGTTCGATTCCCAGCCAATGCACCTTATGTGCACCCACCACCCACCTGTCAGCGGAGGTCTCCGTGTTGCTTTGATGCTGAACTGGTTCCAGCAGAGCTTCCAGACTAAGATGGGTTGGGAAGAAAGGCCTGGTGATCTGCTTCCAAAAATCAGCCAGTGAAAACCCTATGGATCACAAAGGTTCAGTCCATAACTGTTCGTGGGGATGAGGCAGGACTGGGCAGCATTTTGTTCTATTGTGCATGGGGTTGCCATGAGTCAGGGTCAGCTTGATGGCAGCTAATAACAGCAGTGACAACAGGACCTCAGCAAAGGTGGCTGTTAATATTAACAGTGATATTTACTGTCCACTTGCTTTGTGCCAGACATTGGACCAGACCCTTTCCATAGGTGACTGCTGCTTTGCACAGTAACCACGTGAGGAAGGAACAATTATTCCCGTTTTTTTTTAGATAAGTCACCAGAGGCTCGGAGAGACTATAGGTTTGTCCAGGGTCTCTCAGTGAGAAAGGGGCGGGGCCAGTTGGAAAACTCAGGCGTTCTGGCCCCTGAACCTCCTTACAGCTGGCCCTGCCCCTCACCCTGGGAGGAGCTGAAAAACAAGGCGACCAGACAGCCTGGGTGAACTACCTCTATGGCTGAGCAGAGAGAAGCGTTAGAACTATCTTTTCCAAAAGGCTTCAACTCCTCCACAGGAAGCTGAGTCATCTCTCTTTGTTTTGAACCATAACCATCAAGCTGCCTTAGAATCTGGAAAATAAAAATAAAACCAAAAAATGCTGAGCTTCTTCTGGATGCTCTCTCGCTGCACCCTGGGAGGAGCTGAACAGGGGGACCACTGAGCTGGGACACTCCCACCCCCATAGTGGGAACCTTGGCCTAAATACTTAGTGCAAAGCAAAGAGCGCTGCTCCTGGAGTTCCGCACTCCAGGGTTCGCCTCTCTGAGCCTCAGTTATCCAGCTTGCCAGGTGGGTGCACCTGCACCAGCCTCACCTGCTCCACAGAGTTGATGTTCTCAGAGTGAATGGAGTCATGGTGGTGAAGCTGCTTCCTCACCTATGCTATTGTGGATGGCATGGTCACTGCCCCAGAATTTCTCCTCTCAGCAGATGTGCAGAATCAAGTCCAGAATCTTCTCTCCCCAGGGCCAGCTCCCACAGACTCCCTTTCCTGCACATGGTGGAGCTCAGTGTTTGGTGAAGAATGTCCTATATCGTCACCTCTGCTTGTTAAAATGCTTTCTCCTTTCTCTTTATACCCAAACCCCGCCCTCCTTCACATTCTAGCTGGAATGATACCTTTCCCATGAAGCCCTCAACCAGCCGATCACCCCAGGGCTCTTGGCCACAAATACTGTCTCATATCAAAATTACCCACCTACATGGATGAGTTGGGATGTCTTTGAGGGCAGAGACAGTATTGTCTTCACCCATTGCCCCAGCAGCTGGAAAAGTTCCTAGCAGAGAGTAGATGGTAAGAAAATGGCTTGAGTGAATGAATAAATGATGACTGAAGGATTTTTACCTTTACGCTTTCTCTGTGACATTCATTTCTTCTTTTTACTTCTCTGAGTCTCTACTTTCCAGCTGGCAAGTTTAGCATCCAGCAAGCAATGGGCCTTTTTCTATATCAATAAAATGAATTGGTTTTCATGGCTGCATAGTATTCTACCACATGGTTTATTTAACCAACCCTTGTATCAGTGGGGTGCCCTGGTGGTACAGTGCTTAAGAGCTCACCTGCTAACCAAAAGGTCAGCAGTTCGAATCCACCAGCCTCTCCTTGGAAACCTATGGGACAGTTCTGCTCTGTCTTATAGGGTTGCTATGAGTTGGAATTGACTCAATGGCAATGGGTTTTTTTGGTTTGTTCCTATCAATGAACTTTGTTGCCATTTCCATTTTCTTTTTTATTACTGTACTTTAGATGAAGGTTTACAGAACAAACTAGCTTCTCATTGAACAGTTAGTACACATATTGTTCTATGACAGTGGTTAACAACCCCACAACATGTCAGTGCTCTCCCTTCTCAACCTTGGGTTCCCTATTACCAGCTTTCCTGTCCCCTCCTGCCTTCTAGTGCTTGCCCCTGGGCTGTTGTGCCGCTTTAGTCTTGTTTTGTTTTATGGGCTTGTCTTATCTTTGGCTGAAGGCTGAACCTCAGGAGTGACTTCATTTTTGAGCTAAAATGTGTCTGGGTGTGGCGGGGGGCATACTCTCGGGGTTTCTCTAGTGTCTGTCAAGCCAATAGGTCTGGTCTTTTTTTTTAATTAGAATTTTGTTCCATATTTTTCTCCAGCTCTGTCCAGAACCCTCTTGTGATCCCTGTCAGTGCAGTCAGTGGTGGTAGCCAGGCACCATCTAGTTGTACTGGACTCAGTCTGATGGAGACCGTGGTAGATGTGGTCCATTAGTCTTTTGGACTAATGTTTCCCTGTGTCTTTAGTTTTCTTGACTCTCCCTTGCTCCCGAAGGGGTGAGATCAGTAGAGTATCTTGGGTGGCCGTTCATAGTCTTTTAAGACCTCAGACCCTACTCACCAAAGTAGAATGTAGAACATTTTCTTTATAAACTATGTTATGCCAATTGAGCTGGATGTGCCCCCAAGACCATGGTCCCCACAGCCCTCAGCTTAGTCGTTTGGTCTCTCAGGGGGGTTGGATGTGTCTGTGGAGCTTCCATGACCTTGCCTTGGACAAGCTGTGTTAGATTCCCCAGTATTTTGTATTGTCTTACCCTTCATTTCCATTTTCTTATAAATAATGTTGCAGTAAGCATCCTTGTCCATACGAATTTGGGCCCTTGCCTAATTATTTCCTTAGGATAAGTTCCTAGCTGCTGATTTTATGTATGGTTTTTGGTACTTAACTTCCCAATTATTCTCTAGAAAGGTTGTACTAATGTATACTCTTGGAACCAGTATCCTTATTTCTCTTTCACTCTTGCTCTTACTGAATATTATCATATATGAAAATCTTTCCCATTTTGATTGATGGAAAATGGTACCTTATCGTTGCTTTAATTTGTATTTCTTTTATTACTTGTAGTTGGTTTTTTTTTTTTTTTAAGAATGCTTATTGGCCACTTATATTTCATGCCTATTTATGTTGTTTGCCAATTTGGCTGTGGGTTGTTCACCTTTTTTTATTGATTCATAAGCACTCTTTGTATAGTAAAGAATATTAACCTATTCTCTATTTTAATTAGGTTTGTGTTAAACTAGTTTTGCAAATGAATCTGCCAATCTTTTCTATGGTTTCAGCTTTGGTGTCATGCTTGGAAAGTTCTTTCCCACCCTACGATTATACAAATAATCAACTGGTTTCTTCTTGTTCCTTTCAACTGTGTATGTGGGTTTGTGTGGGTGTGTCTCCTGCCCAAATCTTCAATATATCTGAAATTTTCATCCATCTTTATATCATGGTGTAAAGTCTGCATCCTCCTCTTTCAGATAAGCTCCATGTGCTTAGGACAACCCTCCCAGTCCTTGGTCTTGGATCTAAGTCTGTGTGTACTTTTCTATTTGTTGAGCACCTCCTGTGTGTCAGACCTTGAGCTATGAGTTAGGACTGAGAGATGAACAAGACAGATGGTCTTGGCCATCAAGGAGCTAACAGCCTTGCAGGGGAGAAGAACAATGAACACAGAAACAAAAGCCAGCAAAACAAACAAGAAACCATCAGCTGGAAGAATGTGCTATGAAGAAAATAATTCAGGTGTGGGTGAGACCAGAGGAACCCTCTCTGGGGAGGAAGGAGATCTTTGAGCAGGGACTTGAAGGATGAGGCTGTTATGTGAAGATCAGGGAAGGGCATTTCAGGGAGAGGGAACAGCATGAGAAAGGCTCAGAGACATAAAAGCAAGACTTCTTCCTTTTTTGGAGCCTTTTCTAATCTCCGCTACCCCACCCCCCATACATACACATTGGGTGTGAGCCCCCTCTATCTCATGGCACTTTGCTCTTCCCCAGCCCTTCTTCCTGTTACTTATTTGATTATTGTTATAAGGTTTCCTAGAACTGCCACTCAGTCCTGGATGATCTCTCGGCTCTGTGACACTTGACTAGCAGCCTTTGGTGCTTCTGAAATGTCCAGAAAATTAGAAGTAGTTTTATAGCATCTAGTACAATAAATGTCACTTAACAAGTACATACAAACTGCTCATGGTGACCCCGTGTGCGTCAGAGTAGAACTGTGTTCCATAGGGTTTTCAATGACTGATCTTTCTGAAGTAGATCGCCGGGCCTTTCTTCAAAGGTGCCTCTGGGTGAACTTGAACTTCCAGCCTTTCAGTTAGCAGCTGAGCTGCTCACCCATTTGCATCTCCGAGGGAATCCTACTTAATAAGTACTCAGTTACTATTAGCCAAATAAATGAATAAATAAATAGCCGAGATCTCTCTTGAGCCTAGTGTGAGCCACTAAGCACTTTACACAATTCTCGCATTTAATCTCTTCAACTGTGTAGGATAGTTTTTGTTGTCTCTATTTTATAGATGAGAAAATTGAGGCTTGGGGAAGTTAACTACTCCAGCCTGCAGAACTAGGATTTGAACCTGGGTCTGTCTGACTCCAAAGCCTGCAGTCTCACAGAGCCCTAATTTAACTGCACTTGCACAAAAACTGGAAACCCTGGTGGTGCAGTGGTTAAGTGCTACGACTGCCAACGAAAAGGTCAGCAGCTCGAATCCACCAGGAGCTCCTTGGAAACTCTACAAGGCAGTTCTACTCTGTCCTATAGGATCACTGTGAATTGGAATCAACTCAGTGGCAGTGGGTTTGGTTTTGGTTTTGCACAAAAGCTAAGGAGACTGCAGCGGGATCCATAGCGTTGTTGGCCAGCACTGACTGCCCCCATGCCTGGTCCAGCTCCATGGTGAGTGACCTTGGCCCTTAGCCTGCTGGCTTCAGAGTAGAGGGAAAGAACTAGGGAAGGCTCTTTTTTTTTTTTTAAATTACAAATGTATTACATGCCTGTGGAAAAGAAAAATGAAACAAGGAAGAAAAAAAGCAGCAACTGAAAATATGTCCTTCTCCTGCTCCCCAGGATAACCACCGTTAACAGTTAGGCATGTTTTTCATCAAATATCTAAACATATCTACACACGCACACACAGATTATCGTTTTTATAAAAGTGAGGCCATATCCTTGACCTTTTTCACCCAGCCAGTTCCAGGTCAGCACCTACAGACCTTCCTCATCCCATCATCTTCCATAGGATGGATATATGGCAATTTATTCACCCAGACGCCAGGCTTAGACATCGAGCCTGCCTCTGAGTCTTCTCTGGAACCAGCAACATCCTTGGACATGGATCTAGGCACATGAGTCCAGGTATTTCTGCAGGGCTGGCGCTCAGCGCCTAATTGCTGAATGAAAGGGTGTGTGAGTTTTACACGTTGACAGGTGCTGCCAAATTGCTTTCTGAAGGCCCTTCCAGCTCAACGCCGTTCTCAAGGCGGCATATGTGAGTGGGGAAGGCTCTTAACCGCAAGTGACGCAGAGCTGGGCTGTGTTGAGGGGCTGCCTCCCCTCCCGCTCCCTGAGACCTGGCATGGAGACCGCCACCAGGAGCTCCGAACACACAGGCCCAAATTGGGATAGAAGATGGATTTTTGAGAAAAGAGGCTAAATAACAGGTTTTCCTATTTCACCTTATAGGAACAGGAATGGGGGGTGGGGGTGCCAGGCCTCCAGCCAATAGAGGACCAAGAGTTGTCAGGAGGGCTTATAAAGCTTGCTATTTCTGGCATTTTTTCTCCTTCTCTGCTGATTATGCAGCAGAATTGCACAGAGCCTGTCGCGGGCGCGTTCTCTCACTGCCTGGGCTTCTGTGGAATGAGACTCGGGCTCCTTCTGCTTGCAAGACGCTGGTGCATTGCAGGTGTGGGTTGGCAGAAGGTAAGGAGTCCCCACCGCCTTATGGGGTGGAGGTGGTCAGGCCATTGCCCTTGGGTGGAGACAGATGATGGCTGGGCGGGGGCAGGCAGGGAATCTGAATTGGTGCCCATCACATTTTGGGAAGAAAATGCTTTGGAGGGTCCAGGAGGCCTGCACTTGGCCGCTCCTTCTTGAACAAGAATTCTGGAGGTGGTTGGGTTTGGCCTCGGGAGAGCAGGGTCTGGCTGTGGTCTTGGTGCCCAGAGAGGCATAGGTGCCCGGGGTGCTCAAGAAGCATTAGTTCCTTTCTTCATTCACTCAGCACTCCCTGCAGTGGGCCTGCCCCAGACTAGGTGCTGGGGTCTGGCTGACTCAGACCAGAAACAATGAGAGTAGTGGTGGAGGTAGCCCATGGCAGGGAAGCAACCCAGAAAGATACCTGAGATGAGAACGGGGAGGGACCTTCCAAGGCAGGAGAGATGAGGAGTAGCTGGAGATGCCACTGGGAGCAAAGTTTGAGCTGTCTCTTCCACTGGATTTTGGAGTTTGGAGGATCACTAAAAATTCCTCTTAAAATTTGGTGAATGCCACTTTTTCCTTTGGTCAAGTAAGGATGTTAAAAAAGTAACCAGTAGGAGTGTCCGATCACCATCTGTTTATAGAAGAAAGGATGGCAAAAAACCAGGAAGGACATAGTCACAGATTTAAGGGCAAACACACATATATATAAAATAGGTTAAAGAGATTTAGAATACAGAAGCATAATATGAATGGCATTTTCCAGCTGTCCCTTGGGGGGATTGTCTTTGTGATGGGATTGGTTGAGTTGGGGGTGGGGCTTGTTGCCCTGGTCAGACCAGGAGGCCGGGCACCTTGTGGTGCTTAGTATTTATCAGTCATTGTTGGAAATCGGTTCATGCATTTGTGTCCCAGAAATGGAAGCGCCTTCTTAGGCCTGCTTTCTCTTATTTGGAATATGCTGGAAGAGACCAAGAAACAGCAGCTTCTATTCCTCCCGCGATGACCTCCACTTTCTCCACACTGGGCCTAGAAGGAAGCAAGAGGCAACAGGCCACAGGTCTGCTAGAAAAGGCTTTGAAACCAGCCAGTCATTGAAGAAATAGCTATTGAGTGCCAACTGTATGCCAGGGTCTCCCTTAGGTACTGCGTTCAAATCTCGGATCTGCCACAAGTTCAGTCTGTGACATAGGGCAAGCTCCTTAAGCCTGCTGAGTCTTAGTCTCCTCATCTGGAAAATGGGATGGGATACCCATTTTATGATACTTCCCTGTGTTGTGATGACTGACACCTTGCCTAGCATATGGTGGAACCTTCATAAATGTTGAGCAAATGGACAGTTGTCCCAGAACATTTGCCTCTGCTCAGGACAGGGACTGCATGGCTCAGAACATGGGCACATGTTCGTGTGCGTCTGTGTGTGACCTGGGGCATTCACCCTAGTGCTGTATAGTCAGAAGCTCTGTGTCCTGCTTCTCTTCCTATGGAGCTCAAATGTCGGACCACTGTCTGTTTCAGAGCCCTGGCTGCTAATTTCTCTCTGTCTGTGATCATGAGTACTTGACTGGGAGAAGAGTTAATTGCAGGGGTTTACTGCTGCAAAAAGGCCTCTTTAAAGTGTTAAAAAGCAAAGATGTCACTTTGAGGACTAAGGTGCGCCTGACCCAAGCGGATTTTCAGTTGCCTCATATGCACGTGAAAGCTGGACAATGAATAAGGACGACTGAAGAGGAATTGACGCTTTTGAATTATGGTGTTGGTGAAGAATGTTGAATATACCATGGGCTGCCAGAAGAATGGACAAATCCGTCCTGGAAGAAGTACAGCCAGAATTTCTCCTTAGAAGTGAGGATGGCGAGACTTTGTCTCACGTACTTTGGACATGTTATCAGGAGGGACCAGTCCCTGGAGAAGGACATTATGCTTGGTAAAGTAGAGGGTCAGCAAAAGTGAGGAAGACCCTCAACGAGGTGGATTGACGCAGTGGCTGCAACATGGGCACAATCATAACAATGATTGGGAGGATGGTGCGGGACTGGGCAGCGTTTCATTGTGTTGTAAATAGGGTCCTTTGAATTGGAACCAACTCAATGACAACACCTAACAACAACAGCTAGCTATATAATAGGAGCCCTGGTGGTGCAATGGTTAAGCACTTGTCTGATAACTGAAAGGTTGGTGGTTTGAACCCCCAGCAGCTGGTGATCTGCTCCCATAATGATTATAGGCTAGGAAACCCTATGGGGTAGTTCTGCTCTGTCACATGGTATCACTATGAGTTGAAATCGACTCGATGGCACTTAACAACAACTGGCTATATTGAAGCAGAGCTGATCCTTTTATTTCTAATATTTTCTGAACAACTTAGTGAATACCAGTCACCAGCGTCGCATAGTTGGGATTTCAGGAGAACAGCCTTAAACAGGTGTTCAGGCTGCTACTTATAACCTGGTTGCTGAGAGCCCTAAGCTAAGGAAGAAGCCTTGGAAGGGAGGGAGTAGCTGGAGTATTGCCCCACCTGCACCCCTTTCCCGGGCCCTTCCTTGAGTCCAGGTTAATACCTGGCTTTGAGCCATGGCTCTGTTCCTTGCTTGCTCTGTGACCTCAGGCAGGCCACCTCACTTCTCTGAGCCAGACTTTCCTTGCCTATAGAAAGGTGGATTATTAGGATTAAATGGGACAAGGTATATAAAGTCCCTGGTGGCACAAACAGTTAACACACTCAGTTGCTAATTGAAAGGTTGGAGGTTTGATTCTTCGTGGAGGTGCCTTTTCTGAAAAATCAGCCATTGAAAACCCTGTGGAGCACAGTTCTTCTCTAAGACAAACTCAGTTGCCATGAATTGAAGTTGACTCAACGGCAAGTGGATATAAAGCACATAGTTGGTGCTCAGTAAATAAAAACACTCCCCCTCCTGGAGAAAATACCCGGGGAGCCTATGATGGGGGCTGGCACCAAGGGCCTGGCACACAGCAGGTGCGCACTAAATATTTATGGAAAGAAGGACGGTGCTCTGGAGTGGGAAGCCAAGTTATAGGGCTCATCTGCCATGTCTTTGCTGTGTGATCTTGGACATGTTCTTTGGCCTCTTTTGTCTCGGATTTCCTTTGAAAAATAATTCAGGCTGGTCCAAACAACACCCACTCTCCTACCTGTGTTGGAAAGCAGAGTGTGTGGGGACCTCCAGAGAAGGAATCAATTTGTTTCCACAATTAGCAGCCCCTGCGATGACCGCCCCCGGCCCCCCCGCCCCCACTCATGCAAGAAACCAGTGATCAGTGGAACTGGATGCAGAGGCAGCGATTCGGCTTTCCCAAGGAGGCAGCTCAGGACATGGGAGGCTGCCTCTACGGCACCCACTGTGATTGCCTGAGGGTGGCCGTGGGGGCTTCAGGGCTGCTTGGGAGTCGCTGTCTCTGTCTGGCAAGGACATGTGGACAGTTGCATACGAAGCCCTGAGATAGCGCAGGTGGGGAGTAGATGCTCTAGTTCCCCACCCCACCCCCCACCGCTCGGGCACCATTTCCAGGGAGGGCCTTGGGGCCTCCTGCTGTCGGGGGTGTGCCGAGATTGAGCACTAGAATAGGAATTATAGGCCTGGGTTTTCAGTCTGGGCTTTCTTGACTTCTGGCTGTGGGACTTCAGGCAACTCACTTACCCTCTCTGGGTCTTACTTGCTGTGAGGAACAATTGAGGCCATGGGAGAGCAGACCATTAATAACCATGAGGTAGTATAGAAAAACACCCCCAGGTGGTACACACAGTTTGTGCTCAGCTACTAACCTAACGGTTGGCTGTTCAAACCCACCCAGTGGCACTACAGAAGAAAGCACTGATGATCTGCTTGTGTAAAAATCACAGGCAAGAAAGCCCTGTGGAGCAGCTCTACTCGGTAACACATGGGACTACCATGAGTCTGAATGGACTTGACTGCGATGGGGTTTTGTTTTGGCAGGGGTGGGGTGGGGGGAGGCGTTTAGTATAGAAAGGCAGCTTTGATGTGCACGGCCTCACCCCCAGGGGCCCTTGTCTTGACTTGCACTCCCTGCCCCCAAGCACGCCCCTCCCCCATCACACCCACCTTGGTAAACTCCACTGCTGTCCATCCATTTGCTTAGGTCACACACCTGTAGTCATCCTGGCCTCAGACCCCACATCTCACCCACCTTCAGGTGCCGCTGGCTCTACCTTCAGGATACAGTCAGACCCCCTCACATCACTGTTACCTGTCACCTGGATGACTACAGGCAGCTCCTCCTGTGCCTCCCTGCCTCCCTCCACCGTTAGAGCTTGTTCTCACAGCCACCTGGGCATTTCCGCAAACCACCCAGTACGCACACCCCTCCCCTGCTTAAATAGAGCCCTCTGTTGGATGGTTCCCTCTGGATCTTTTCCGATACCTTTCCTGTGCCTTCATGGGGGCTGGGGCATCTGTGTGGTTGTATCTCTTTTGCAGTCAATAAGCTAGCTTCCACCCTTTCCAGAATCACTGCCCTGCAGCTTCCTCAGGGCCCCTCCCCCACTGTCCAAGCTCTCATGTCTTACGATTTTGTATATGCAGACCCCTTGGTCCTGAATGGAGTCCCTGGGTGGTGCCAATGGTTAATGCATTTGGCTGCTAACAGAAAGGTTACAGGTTCAAGTCCATCCATTGGCACCTCGGAAGAAAGGTCTGGTGATCTTCTAAAAAACCAGCTATTGAAAACCCTGTGGAGCATGGTTCTACTCTGACACACGTGGGGTCATCATGAGTCAGAATTAACTTGATGGCAACTGGTTTTTGGTCCAGAATCTGCTTCCTCTAACCCCCAAACTCCTGCTTATACGATTGCCCCCTCATTCCACTGTGCCCAACAGTCTGGACCTGGGGCCCCTTCCCTTGCCCATCCCGTCACGATCCTCACCATCACTGTGATGCTCCAGGTGGACGGGACCTGTGCGTGATGACCTTTTATCACCATGCCTGTTGGAAGGCTGGGTAGGCACAGAGCAGCTGCTGGGGAAACACCAGTTTAGGCAATAAATGCAGAGAACCCCCTGCACATTAGGGCTTTCAGACCTACACAGACTGCGTTAGAGTCCTGAGCCTGTGGTTTGCTTTGCCTCTGTGACCTTGGACGCGCCGTCTAACCTCTCTGAGCTTAGAGGATCGTGAAGATCAACAAGATGGCCCGGATAATAAATTTCCTCTTCTTTTCCACTTGCTGGACAGTAAGTGTCCCCAGGAGGCTCAGAACATTTAAATGACCCCTGGCTTTGCTCCAAGCAGAGCAAACCCACAGAGGGGCCAAGCCTAGCAGCCTCCAGTACTGTGCACAGAGGAGCCTCCATAGAGCCCAGAACAGAACAAAAATAGCAGCACCGGGGCAACTTGAGACGCAGAAGGCACAGGAAGAAGCCTCAGAGTGAGCGGATGTCAGCTGCTCCGAGGCCCCCCTGAGGTTCCACGGATGTGCCGAGCTGTGCAGCCCTGACGCCTGCCCTGCTGGCTCCTCTGACCACAGCATCAGATAAGAACGGTGGAAAAAGTGCTGGCTTCCTCTCTCTGGGGAGGGTAATCTTAGTGCCATCTGGGGGCACACACACATACTCAGGTACAGCCCTAAGTCAGTTATTATGCACCCCCAGGGTTAGGGGAGAAATGACACCCTCCCCTTACCTCTCTGGCCTCTCCTACCTGTCGCCTTTTGCCCCCTCTGCTCTACCTTACGGCCTCCTTGCTGTTGTAGGTTACACTGGCACTCCCAACCTCAGGACCTTTGCACAGGCTGTTCCTGCCTCCTGGAATGCTCTTCCCTCACATATCTGCTTGGCTCACTCCCTCACTTCCAATCTTTGCTTGACTGTCACTTTCTCAATGAAGCCCACCTTGACTACCCTATATAAATTTGTGCACCTCCCACCCTGGCACTCCTGATTCACCTCACCTATTCAACTTTCTCTTCTTTCCATAGTACTTATAATCTTCTAGCATGGTATATAAGTTAGTTATTTACTCTCTATGTTGTTTTCTGTCTTCAATGCAAGAACTCAAGCTCCAGGGATCTTTGTTCACTGGTGTATCCTAGGTGTGCAAAATAGTGCCTGGCACAAAACAGGTGATTGGAAGATACTACTTAGCAAATGGGTGTATGAGTAAGTGACTAGGAATCAGCCCAGCAGTCAGAAGAGGGTCAGGCTGGATTTGTTTGGGGGTCCTGTTTCAGGGCTACATGACACAGGGTCAGGCTTACGTTGTCACTGGGATTCTGGTCCCAGGATTCACCTGCATTGGCCAGAAGTCCTTGCTGACCCCAGGGTGACAACTGTCTGGGGCCAGAGAAGGCCCTGGAAGCCTGTGGTGCCTTGTAGCAGGGACCCTTGGTGCAGTTAGGCATTTGGGCTTTGGAATCACACTGTTCTGGATTTGAATCTCAGCTCCACCATTTTCTAGCTGTGGGCCTTCACCTCGCTGTATCTCAGTTTCCTCATCTGTAAAATGGAGTAAATAATTCTGACCTTACTTGAGTATTAATTGTGAGGATTACATGTAATATATACAAAGTGCCTGGCCTTGCTCATAAGAGGTCTTGTCAGCAAATGATTGCTACTCTTAAACTCATTGAGTATATTAGTTAGGTTAGGCTGGGTTATGCTGCAGTGACAAACAGCCCCCAGAATTTCAATTGCTTACCACAACAGAAGTTTATTTTTACCGTTACTGTATGTCCCATGATGGCCAGCAGTGAAGTAGGGTGTTGAGCTCTGCCCCACTGAGTCACTCAAGGACAGAAGTTGATTGAGCCTTGACCATCTGAAACATTGCTGGTCCTCCAGAGAAAGCCTAGAGATCGCTTGTGTGCTTTTCTGTGCTTCTACCCGGGAGAGCCCCCAAGCCCATTGGCCTAAACTAGACACATGGCCCCAGCAAGTGGCGAGGGGTGGGGGCAGAAGGTATAGTCTTCCAGGTGCCTAGAAGGAGAGGAGAGCCAGATATTGGGGAGCAGTAGTAAAGTCTACCGCAGTAGGCAGATCCTTCCCTGCCCCCTCCACACACATGGGGAAACTGAAACACAGTTAATCACTGGCCTGGTGGAACTCGCCTGCAGTAGACAGAATAATATCTCCCAAATATATCCACATCCTAATCCCAGAACCTGTGAATGTTACCTTATATGTCAAAAGGACTTTGCAGATGTGATTAACTGAAGGAGCTTGAGAATGGAGATTATCCTGGGCTGTCTGGTGGGCCTGATATCATCACAAATGTCCTTACGAGAGGGAGGCAGGAAGAGTCAGAACAGAGGAGAAGGCGATGTGAGGATGGAAGCAGACATTGAGGTGATTGGTGCTTTGATGATGGAGGAAGGGGCCACATGCCGAGGAATACAGACAACCACTAACCTGTTGCCATTGAGTTAATTCCGACTCATAGCAGCCCAATAGGACAGAGTAGAGCTGCCACATAGAGTTTCCAAGGAGCACCTGGTAGATTTGAACTGCCCATCTTTTGGTTAGCAGCCGTAGCTCTTAACCACTACACCACCAGGGTTTCCAGATAACCACTAGAATCTGGAAAAGGCAAGGAGCAGATTCTTCCCTAGAGCCTCCAGAGGAACTAGCCTGATGACACCTTGACTTTTAACCCAGTAAAACCCACAGAGAGTCCAGGCTCAGTGACCCCCGGTACTGTGCACAGAGGCGCCCTCTATACAACCTCAAACAAAAGCAAAAATAGCAGCCGTTGGGGCAACCTCAGGAAGAGGGTGGGGTTTCTTCAGCCACCTGAGCTACCTGATTCCTCCTGCACCTGTTCTTGACCCAGCCCCGTGTCATCCTCATTCCCTGTGATTGCTAAAGTAGCCAGCACTTTGCCTGGTGTTTCAGCAGCCTGGAGGATCTGTGAGGGTGCGTAGAAAGACATCAGATCTGAATTCGAATGAAAGGCATCAGATCTGGGTTTGAATCCCATCTCAGACATTTAATAGCTGTGACCTTGAGCAGGTTCCTTTACCTTTCTGAGCCCCAGTTTCCTCATCTGTAAAATGGGCATATACTGCCTGCATTGCAGGATTGCTGTGACGATTAACGGGGAGACAGTCTCCCTTCAAGGGCCTACCACACGTGTCCCTGGATCAGAGGAAATATTTGATTCAGCTCCAAACTCTTATCTGAAATCCAAAAAAGGTTGCAAACCAGAAGTTGTTTTGTAAATATACTGCAAACTCATTTAGCCCCAAAACCTAACCTGAACTGACGCAAGGCTATTTATAATCTTTATTTAACCCACTTGTGTGAAGATTCATACATTTCACTGGATAAATGTGAACGTGTCTGATTACAGGTGCTGCCCCAGACCTCACTGGAGGTGTTACATAACTCGTAAAATCTGTACTTGACATCACTTTTCTGAAATCCAAACAAGTTCTGGAAGGCACCCGGCCCATGGGGTCTGGTTAAAGGTCTGTGGGCCTGTGCGTGTGTGAGCTGCCACTGAAGACCCACCTGGGTCATGGAGGGCCCACGGATGCCCCTAAAAGCCATGGTGGAGACTGAAGCCTCCTGTTTCCTCTGGGTTTTTTAGCAGCCAGTGCCCTCTTAGTCACCTGGGGTTAAGTTGGGTTTTGCTGGCTCAGGGGCAGAGGCTAAGGCTTGGGGCAGGGTAAGCCCAGGTGCTTAAGCATTTCTGGTTTGAATTTAAAAGGGGAAATTTTTTTTTCTTATGAATCATCAGAAAAAGAAATCAGAAGGCAGCGTGTGACCAAGGAGAGGAAATTAGGGTTTGAACATGGGGTGAGTCACCCCCTTTCTGACTCCTGGGTGATCCCTGTCTCTTGGCAACTTTCATTCATCTCCGAGACGCTCAGTTCTGCCTTCTGGAAACCACACTGGAACTGGCGTGGTCTTATTCTGGCTCCAAACCTGCCTCCCTCCTTAGCCGTCAATATCAATTTCTATTTTTGAATCACTGCCACACTGTTTTAATTATTATTGCTTTATCAAATGTTCTTCTCCCTGCCCAAGCCCTGCTCAGGGTCCTATTCCCCGGTGCCGTCTCTGGTTCCTCACAGCAGCTTCTGCCTGGCTTTCTAGACAGGCTTCAGTTTTATCTTCTGCAACCTGAAGCCAGAGGCCCGTTTCAAAATGCAGTTTTCATTCTGGGCTTCAGTCTCCACTCCTCAGTGAAGCACCAAAAGCCCGGTCGTGATAAGCCCTGCACGCCCTTCCATCTCATCTCTCACTGCTGCCCCACTCAAAGAATGGACCCTGCTCTGCAGCCCCCAAGCCTTGGTTAATGCTGTCCTTACCCTTCTTATCCATCCCTCCCATGCCCTCTCCCCTCACCTGGCTAATTCTGCTCACAGTGCAGGTAGGTCTGCTTAAAAGCAACCCCCTCTCTGAAGTCTTTTTATACCCCCCTTTTCTTAAACAAACAAACAAAAAATGTTGCCATTGAATCAGTTCTGACTCATGGTGACCCTATGTGTGTCAGAGTAGAGCTGTGCCCCATAATGTTCTCAGTGGCTGAATTTTTGGAAATAGATTGCCAGGCCTTTCTTCTGAGGTGCCTCTGGGTAGACTTGAACCTCCAACCTGTCGGTTAGCAGCCAAGAACATTAACCATTTGTACCACCCAAAACCAAAAAAACCAAACCCATTGCCATCGAGTTGATTCCTACTCGTAGCGACCCTATAGGACAGAGTAGAACTGCCCCATAGGGTTTCCAAGGAGCACCTGGTAGACTTGAACTGCTGACGTTTTGGTTAGCAGCCGTAGCTCTTAATCACTACACCACCAGGGTTTCAGTACTACCCAAAGACTCCCATAAACCATGGCTTGCATTATACTTATCACCCCATGTTATAATTCCTCGTCCTGCTCCCTTCAATAGACCATAAGCTTCAGGAGGACAAGGACTTTGTCTGCTGTACATCATTGATGCCAACCCCAGCACTCAGAACAAAAGGCTATTTCAAGCCAGACTGGGTGTACTTGGTGGGAGAAAGACGTGGCAGTCTGCTTCCAAAAAGACAGCCTTGGAAACCCTGTGGGACAATTCTACTCCGTCCTCTAGGGTCGCTATGAGTCGGAATCAACTCAACAGCAACGTTTTGTTTTTTTTCAGGGGGTAGGGGGTTGTACATGAGACAGACAGACACAGTCTTGCTTTCTAGTAGGCTAGAAACTGCTTTCCATGTCAGCAGTGGTGTGAAATATACGAGTTTTACTATAGTAGATTTGTTTCCGTAAATATTTCTCCATTGCCGTTGAATTGAGTGTACATTTTTCCCTATGTATTTGTTTCCTGGTACATTGCCTCTTGTGTGCCTTTTCTGCTTGTATCCTGTGTCGTCTTTGTATATCAGCATCTTGCTTTTTGTTTAATTTGACTGAGCCATTTCTACATGTTATATATTAACTGTCGCATAGTTGGTGCTGATATTTTCTTAGTCTGACGTCCTTTTCATTTTGGCTTTATTATGCTTCCATCTGCAGAAGATATTAATGCACACATATTTGAATCTGCCAATCTCTCTTCCTTGGTGATTGCTTCGAGGGCTGAGCAGGTTATCCTGCCTGCACAGATCTGATAAACATTCCGTTCTGTTTTCTGATCATTTCTCTATAACGTGACTTTTTATACTTAACTCTTTAATCCCTTTGGGATGCGTTTTGGTGGTGGCTTTAAGCAGGTATCTAGTTGCAAAACAAAAACCAAACCCACTGCCATCGAGTGGATTCCAACTCGTAGCGACCCTATAGGTATCTAGTTCAGCATTCCTAAACAGGAACAAGATAACCTTGTTATCCCCATTCTGTTTACTAAATAATTGGTCTTTGTCTCTGTTGCCAAAAAGAGAGACAAAATAGAGTAGTTGTTATGAGCATGAGCATTGGAAGAGTTAAGTTTTGGCTTTGCCACATTCTGGCCATGTGACCCTCAAGCATGTTGCTTAAATAGTCTGAGCTGCTTTTCTTCTCTGTAAGACGGGTAATAGTGTCTCCCTTATAGGACTATTGCAAAGACTAAGTGACATATTGTATGTAAAGCACTTAAAATGGTACCTGGCATATAGTAAGTGCCTTTCTTGGTCGTACGTTTTCTCACATGTTGCTTTTGCTGCTGTTGAGAAGGCTCCTACTCATGGTGACTTTATGAGAATGAAACATTGCCTGGTTCTGCACCATCTTCCTGATTATTGGTATGTTTGAGTCAGTCCATTGTGCAGCCATTATGTCAATCTTCCTGACCCCGAGCTCCCCTGAGACTGCGTTCTGTGTCCCAGGACCCTTCGGAGCCTGACAGGTGGCTGAACACATTGTGGGTGCTCAGGTCAGGACTTCGGGAAGGCAAGGATGGTTGCCATGCCCTTGGGCTTTGATGGCAACTGAGCTAAATCTGGCTTCTCAGCACAGGCTCCGGGAAGCTTACACTGTGGCACTTGGAATCCAGGACGTGCCCTTGCCAGTGACTGTGAGCCATTCACCAACCCTGGTCTCAGTTTCCCCAGTGGGATGCTGAGAAGATCTCTGAGGCTCTGGCAGCCCAGAGGCCTATTACTCATCTTGAACTGGGCATCTCTGGGGGTGAAGAGGAATTAGAATAACTCAATAGTGTGTGGTGTGCCTTGGGGTGTGGTTTGGCCTCTCTCTGTTTTCTGGGGAGAAAAGACCCTTTAGAAAAGAAGCCCCACTGCCCTCCTGGCCCCTGTGCTGCAGGGTCCCCAGGGAGAACCCAGATCTGGACCATGGGGGTTTCAGAGTAAAGAGCAGAGGGGTGGCCCCTAGCTGAGGAAGGCAGCCAAGGTGAAAGGAAGAACTAGCTTTTCTAGCACCAGGACTTCATGGCAGCCCTGAGGGGTCGAAAGTTCCATTCCACTTTTACAGAGGAGGAGTCCAAGGGTCAGAGAAGCGAGATCCCTGCTCTGGCCACACAGCAACTAGGTACAGAGCCTGGGCTTCCAAGGCTAGATGGCTCCAGCATTCTCTCAGTCCCCAAATCCAAAGGCTGATTTTAATGAGGCACTTAAAAATATATTACAGTGTTTACAAATATCATTTCCTGTGTTATCTGGTACTGACAGGAGGAAATGAACTTGGTTCATTTTGGGGTGTGTTAGATTTTGGGGTCAGATGCCTAAGTGCCAAGTTCAGGTGACCTAGAAAACCTTTCTAGGTCAAATTACAATTTCAAAAGATTTTTTTCTTTTCTTCCTTTTTTTTCTTTAACCGCCCCCCAGTTGAACGCTGCCGTCGTTGACATATTTCCCCGGCAACAATACAAGCCCTTTGTGGCATGATTGAGGGCTTGTTTTGTAGGCTGGGGAGAAAATATCTTCCGAATCATCTGCTGTTCATTGTCTCGTTCTCGCTTGTTCCCTCCACACCACAGTCCCATCCAACACACGCTCATGTGGCTTTGAGTTAATTGTCTTTGGCAAGAATCAGTTTTGGGACTTGTTCCCAACTGCTTGGATGATAGATAATTATCAGGCACAAATATTGGCAGTGCCGGCTCGAGGCCACTGACCGCAGTCCAGCCCCTGGGGAGGAGGCTGGGCGTTGGATAGCTCCCCGCCTTGGTGAGGAAACAACGCGGGACCTCAGAAGTACTATTGCCCGTCTACTCTGCAGTTAGACATTCTGGGTTTGAATCCCAACTCCACCACTTACTAGTTGTGTGGCTTCAGGCAAGCTGCTTAACCTTGTTGTTGTTAACTGCCATCAAGTAGGCCTCTGACTCCTGGCAACCCTGTGCACAACAGAACAAAACGTTGTCCAGTTCTGTACCAGCCCCTATGAATGGTGGTGGATCAGATCCTCATGATCCATAGGATTTGCACTGGCTGATTTTCAGATGTAGATTGCCAGGCCTTTCTTCCTAGTCCATCTTAGTCTGGCAGCTCTGCTGAAACCTGTTCAGTATCAGCAGCAAGCAAGCCTCCACTGATAGATGGGTGGTGGCTATGCATGAGGTACACTGGCTGAGAACTGACCCTGGGTCTCCTGCATGGAAGGTGAGAATTCTACCACTGAACCACCAGTGCCCCTACTTAACCTTAACTTGACCTCAATGTCCTCATCTGTAAAATGGGAAGCTTAGTAATAGCCACTCAGCTGACAGGGTTGTGTGAAGATCCAGTGAGTTAATATTTGTAAACGAGTTCGCAGTAAGCACTATGTAAATGTTACATAAATTAGTTAAAATTTAGGCACAGTCATAGCTGTGGTAGATGCTGTCATTTGGCGCCCCAGACCCCCTCAGGACTGGGGCCTTCTGCCAGCTGTTGAGGGTGTTGGTGCCTGCCGTCTCACAGCCGAGTCTCTCTCTGGGATTGACCCTCGTGGACGGAAGATGCCTTGCCCAAGGTTACACACCCTCCCCAGGCCAGCCTGGATCCGATGGCTGCTCAGTGTGGGAGTACGAAGGCTCAGCTCCCTGCCTCAATTTGGGACATCTCTGAAGGTACGCCCTAGTTCCAGAGCCCCCTTGGGACAGGCTGAGGCCTCTATAGCGACCACATCGCAGTCCACCTTCTGCTGCCCAGTCCTGCTTCCCTCACTCCCCTCTCGTGCTTTCCAGCAAACGTACCACGTGTACGTCTGTTTCCAGGGAACCTGCCCTAAAACAGTGGGAGCCATCCAGATGCCGAAAGGATCCCGATTTCCTTTTTAGTATACATGTTTATTTCACTCACATATACAGAAGCTCTTTGTGGAGTGACCTTGGGGTTCTTCACCCCCACCCCCGGCATCTCTGGGTGTGCACATTTGTACACCATAGCCTTGCTTTGTGAGCTCCATCTGCATCCTGGAGGGCGCCTGAATGTTTGCAGGGAGCTGGTGGCTCCAGGATCCCTCTTCAGGTGGGAGGAAGAACGTCTAGCTCCTGGGTGAACCACAAAACTTAAAACTGACCTAACTGTAAGGAGCCCAGAAAGCCTCACCCACTCAACCCCTCCTGAGCAAATGAGGAAACTGAGGACCAGAAATGGGAAGGCCTTGCTCAAGGCCATGCAGTAAGTGGGTGCCTCTCCTTTCAGCCCCTTTGGAGGTGATAGTGCCTTGGGGGTGTAGTGGGTCAGGCTGGTCTGAGGAGTCAGACAAGCTCTTATGGTCCAATAAATGCTTTAGATGCCCCCACAGCAGGGAGGCCACCAGTCCTGTCTGGAAGTGGATCTCAGCGTGGGAGTTGAATGGGAGGTAACTGAGTGGAGAAGAGGAGAAGGCAGGCCCAGGTGGCGAGCACAGAGGCCACGAAGGCATGGATGCCTGAGAGGGTATGGTACCTGTAGGGACCTCAAGGGCCCTGGAAAGGCAGGAACATGGGAGGAGTGGGGGGTGAGGGGGGTGGGAAGCCAGGCTAGAGGGTCAGTGGGCAAAGGCAGATTGTCAGGGGCCTTGAATGCCATGGTAAAGAATTTGGACCTTTCTCCAATGGGGAGATGGGACTTGGAGGAGAATGGCCAGGGCAGAACCAGACCAGGGACCTTCTCTGTCATGGCTCCCGCTGGCTCCTCATTACCTGACCCAGTGCTTGCTTATTTAAAGTAGATGCTCGGTGAATATTTGTGGAATAAATGCGTGAACGAACTGGGAAGTGGAAGACTGGGCTGGAAAAAGATGGCTCCAGCTGCTGTGTGGAGGGTGGGGGAGCAGGGACAAGCCCTGAGGCTTGGAAGAAACCAGCTCTTGGTTGGGGGGCGGTTATCCTTCAGAACCAGGAGAGTGGGACCTTAGCCTCCCTCCCTGCCCTCTTCCGGAGAGACCCATTGGCGCCAGCTTGCATGAGACTTCAGGGATGCTGGGGGGTTGCAGTTGGGACTGGCTGAGAATACACACGTTAGAGTCTCCTGTGGCAGAAGCCAGGTAGAAGGCCATGGAAGTCACAAGCCGTATCTGCTGGGGTCCCAGCTCTGCCCCTTGAACAGCCTCACTGGACATACCCTGACCTACTTCCCGGGCCCAGCACCCCCACCCCAGCACAGGCAGCGTCTACAGCCTCCTTGGAACCATTTCCCGTCACAGCGGCCAAATGAAAATGTTTGTTGAAAACAACATGTGCATAATTAAAGCTTAATGAGCGCTTGTCTGTTTGGAATGTGCAATTAGATTTATAATTGAGGATGGGAGCAAGCTCCAAATGCCTTTAAATGGAGCTGAGAGGGAGGATAATTTTTGCCATAAATCTGTGGTAATGTAGACAGTGTTTGAGCGGCCAGTGGCAGCACTGAGGAAGAAACATGGGCCTGCCAGGTAGCCGTGCCCTGCCCATTGAGCAGTCCTGTCCATTGGGCCCTCTGGCAGCTGCACTCACCAGTGGTCTTGGAGGCCTGTCTGCTCTGGGTTGGCACTGGGTCTCCTATCAGGCCTTTCCATCTGCAGGCTATGAGCTCTGTGATCAGAGCCAACTGTGGCGAGATGAAGGGCTGGTGTGGAGTCCAGTTGCCCTGGTCCCCAGGTGACTTGTCCAGGCAAGAAATCTCATAGTATCACTATGTTCATTCTAGCATGCAAGCTGGTATTAAGGCAGAGCACTGGCCTGGGATGTGGCTCCGTGTTTTGTTCCCTGCTGTATCCCAGCATGCAGAGTAGCACCCAGCACAGAGTAGGGCCTCAGTGTACATGTGCTGAGTTAATGAATGCCTCTGCACCATTCTCTTGCCTGAAATAAATCACTGTCCCTCTGTGGGCCTCAGCTTCCCCGGAGCTACCGTGGAGAATTGAATTCAGCTATTGTTGATAGAGGGGCATTGGTAGTTCAGTTAGAATTCCCACCTTCCATGAAGGAGGCCCAGGTTCAATTCCTAGCCAGTGCACCTCATGCATAGCCACCATCCATCTGTCAGGGAAGGCTTGCATGTTGCTATAATGCCCAAAAGGTTTCAGTGGAGCTTCCAGATTAAAACAGACCAGGAAGAAAGGCCTGGCAATCTACTTCTGAAAATCAGCCAGTGAAAGCCCTATGGATCACATCACGAGGATGGCGCAGGACCAGGCAGCGTTTTGTTCTGTTGTGCATGAGGTCACCACAAGTCAGGAGCTGACCCAACGGCAGCTAACAACAGCACCGCTGATGTGGACTCTTCCATTGCCAAGGCCTGGGTCTGTAACAGATCCCTAATGGAGGGGCTCCAGGTACCATGAGGGCCTCCATGGGCTCTGGATCAGGACTTGGGACCTTCCCTGAGGTTCTGAGAGCTACTTGGGAGGGGACAGTGGGAATGGCCATGAAGGAGAACTGGGTTTGGAGCAGAGGGTGGCTGGAACAGCGTGTACACCAGCACTATCCAATAGAAATATCATGCGAACCACACATGGAATTTGAAAAACTTCCTGGTAGCTACAGTAAAAACAGTAGAAGAATAGGTGAAAGTAACTTTAATAATATATTTTAATTAACCTAACCCAGTATATCCAAAGTATTACTGTTTCAGCATGTAATCAGTATAAAAGTTATTGATGATGTATTTTACAATATTTTTTGTAGTTGTTCAATGTCTTTGTGTTTTTTACTTGGGGGCACATCTCAGTTTCAACCAGCCACATTTCAAGTGCCTAGTGACCACATATGGCTCATGGCAGCCCTATTGTGGAGCTCAGGCCTAGCAGGAGCATACTCAGAGGCAGGTGTGTGAGGCTCAGCTTCCTCACCTGCAAAATGAGGACAGTGATTCCTACCCGCCAGAGAAGGTACAGGTGGATGAGAGTCCCATAGGTGCCTGGTACCACTCAACCATGGAGCCGTAATGGCCTCTGTGATTTTTACACTACCTCTCAGTGTTTTTATTGGCTAAAACAAAGGTACCATCCAAGCCAGCTCTTTTTAGCAGTGAGGAGGAGGGTTCTGCAGCGGAGTGGCCCACAACACTGGCGCTTGTTCAAGACCCAGCCTCTCTGGCAGGCCATGCCTCAGGGCTCTGCCCCCTCTCACTGGTAGATAAAGACCCAGGCTCCAGGTCATGAGGTGAGGTCACCTGCCCTGGGTCACAGGGCTTGGGAACAGTGGGGGTGGGAGCCAGTACGGGCTTTAGGGTCCAGCAGCCTGTACTTCAGATTCAGCTCGGGCATGTCCTGGCTTTGTGGCCTTGGGCCGGTCTCCTAACCTTTCTGGGCCTGAATTTACTGATAGGCAGAATAAGAATGCATATTATGCCTGGCAAAGCAGGAGGACCAATAAGGAGAAAAAAAAATGGAAGATAACTTGATATTTTTATTTAATTTTTAAAATTTTTACTGTGCTTTAAGTGAAAGTTTACAAATCAAGTCAGTCGCTCATACAAAAATTTATATACACCTTGCTATATGCTCCTAGTTGCTCTCCCCGTAATGTGACAGCACACTCCTTCTCTCCGCCCTCTATTTCTATATCTATTCAGCCAGCTTCTGTCCCCCACTGCCTTCTCGTCTCCCCTCCAGACAGGAGCTGCCCACATAGTCTCATGTGTCTACTTGATCCAAGAAGCTCACTCCTCACCAGTATCATTTTTTATCCCATAGTCCAGTCCAAACCCTGTCTGAAGAGTTGGCTTTGGGAATGGTTCCTGCCTTAGGCTAACAGAAGGTCTGGGGACCATGGCCTCCGGTCCTTCTAGTCTCAGTCAGACCATTAAATCTGGTCTTTTTATGAGAATTTGGGGTCTGCATCCCATGGCTCTTCTGCTGCATCAGGGGTTCTCTGTTGTGTTGCCTGTCAGAGCAGTCATTGGTTGTAGCCGGGCACCATCTAGTTCTTCTGGTCTCGGGCTGATATAGTCTCTGATTTATGTGGCCCTTTCTGTCTCTTGGGTTCTTAAGTACCTTGTGTCTTCGGTGTTCTTCACTCTCCTTTGGTCCAGGTGGGTTGAGACCAATCGATACATCTTAGATGGCGGCTTGCTAGTGTTTAAGACCCCAGACACTACTCTCCAAAGTGGGATGCAGAATGTTTTCTTAATAGATTTTATTATGCCAATTGACCTAGATGTCCCCTGAAACCATGGTCGCCAAACCCCCACCCCTGCTATGCTGGCCTTTGAAGCATTTGGTTTATTCAGGAAAATTCTTTGCTTTTAGTTTTAGTTCAGTTGCGCTGACCTCTCCTCTATTATGTGTTGTCTTTCCCTTTACCTAAAATAGTTCTTGTTTACTATCTAGTGAATATCCTTCTTCCTCCCTCCCTCCCCACTCTTGTAACCAGAAAACTTGATATTTGATATTTCAGAAACCAAACATGCAAGTCTTCATCATGGGAAAGTCCATAGCTGGACTTTCTTACACAGGTTCTAATTTAGGATTTTTTATGTCAAGTTACATGCAGCAGATGGAGGCATTCACAGTCTGTCTCATGCTTAGGGCCTCAGAGGTTTGCGTGAACCCCACTCAGTTTCTTCATCTATAAAAGAGGGCCAAGTATAGCAACAGGGTTGCAATGAGGATTAAATAATAATACACGTTAATAGCTAATGATTATTGAGTGCTTTTTCTGTACCAGGCAATGTTCTAAGGACTTTACATATAATAACTCATTTAATTCAAACAACAGTCATACATATTTTCCAGATAAGGAACTCAGACTCAGTAACTAACTTAGTTAAAAAAAAATCACACAGCCTGAAAGCAGCAAGCCCAGGTTTTGAACCTAGGCAGCCAGGCACCAGAGTCCACATTCATAACCACTGTGTTGTCATCCTGGTCTAAGTGGTGATGGGCCTGAGGTTAGTAGACACACAGGGCCTGGGCCATAGTTTTAGCCTGGTCCTGAGCCTGAGTCTTCCCAGGCCATGTTCTAGCCCCATGCCCCATCCATCTGTGCAGCGCCTCTCTGCTCCCCTCCCCCAGCGCCTCCTAGTGATGATACGTATCTCTCCGTGAGACTTCCACATAAAACCACATTCTCGGTGGGGCCCCAGGTACAGCTGCCACAATCGCTGCCTCTATCTCTTGAGCCGTGTTTTATCTGTGCAGAACAAGTGTTCACACACCTGACGTGGGAGCAGGTGGGAGCAGTGTACGCTGCTTTGATTGTTTCCTCTTTAGATCTCTGGGAGGTGTATCTCGGTGTCTGCGACTTGGGCCCGCCTGAAGGCTGTGCGTCCTTGGTCTTTGATCTGCATCTCTGTGCAGACGGCAGAGCAGCAGCTTCTACAGAACAGCTGCTACTTTGGTGCCTGGGGTCAAGGCCAGGTTCAGAACTGGCTGATGTCTTTGGGCTAGCTTCCAACCGCTCTGAGCCTTACCTTCCTCATCTCTATATTGGGACTAGTCACAGGAGCCTTAGGGTTGCTGGGAAGCTCCAATGAGATCACCAGGCACGGGTCTAGGATGGGGCCTGGTGTACAGTAGGTGCTTACTGGCCAATGCTGGCAGCATCCTTGCTTATCATTTTCCCTGCTCTTCGCCCGGCCAACTTGTGTGTGTCCTACTTCATGGGGATTCCAAGTCATCTTTTCCAGGCTGCCTCTCTTGAAAGGCTCTCCTCCTTTTTTCCACTCCCCTGTGCCAACCTTAGGAGTCCCTCGTTGGTACAAATGGTTAAGCTATTGGCTACTAACTGAAAGGTTGCAGGTTCTAATCCACCGAGACACATCTCCAAAGAAAGGTGCAGTGGTCTACTTCAGAAAGATCATAGCCATTGAAAACTCTATGGAGTACAATTTTACTCTGACACACATGGGGTCACTACGAGTCAGAATCGACTTGACAGCCTTTTTGTCCGTGTGTGTTAACCTTATCCTGACCTTTGTCACACTTGTCAGAGAAGAGGCCACCACTCAATATCTGAAACAAGAAGCAGAATCTGTTGTTGTACTTTCAAAGCTAATGTCTCCAAGTCAAGCAAGAGCTGATCTTTCGTAGGGTTTGGGGAAGCATGGAGTTCTGGGATGGGGAGACTCACAAGTGGGAGGTTCCAGGACTGGCTGACCTCCAGCCATGGACATGTGGCTATTGGAGCAAGGCTGGTATTGATCACTTGACTTTCAGAGGCTAGATGATTACGAAGCTGTCACTGACCAGTCAGGACAGGCTTTAAACCAGCTTTGAGTTTTTTTTTTTTTGGAGGTTGACTGTTCAAGGTTCAGGACTATAGCCAAAGAACAGCCTGTCTTTTCTCTTCTTGGATTTGGAGAATAGGAACATTTTTTTTCTCTCCTGTACCTGTTAGCCTTCTCCAAATGACTGGAGGCTCCTTGAGGGTAGGGGCTGTGTCATAATCACCATGGTATGCCTGGCATCTAGTGCAGTGCCTGGCACATAGTAACCCATTGCCACCGAGTCGATTCTGACTCACAGTGACTCTATAGGACAGAGTAGAACTACCCCATAGGGTTTACATGAAACAGCTGGTGGATTCGAACTGCCGACCTTTTGGTTAGCAAGCAAGCTCCTAACTACTGTGCCACCAGGGCTCCGGCACGAAGTAAGCACTCAGTAACTATTGTTTAATGAACAACAGCTGTAATCTCCAAATCTCCTGGTTTGTACCACTTTTCAGTGCCTGTTCACGTGTGTGAGCTCCCATGGGGTAGTGACAAGCTTCATTTATTGTAAATCCCCGTTGTTGGGGATATGCTACTTTGCACATTGTAGGTGCTGGGTACGTGCTGGTTGAGGTTGATTTACTTATTGTTTACATGATACAAAAAAGGCATTAGCTGATTTCATTTTCATTCAGCACGTTTAAATTAGATCTTAGTCACAGGACAGGGAGTGGGAATGAACCAGGGGAAACTGGGCCCCGGAGAATGTGGGAAGGGCAGAATCAAGGTGAAGGGACTAACCTTGGGCAAGAGGGAGACACTTCATATTTTCAGACTTGAGGAAAGGAAGTTAGGATGGCTATGATGGGGAAGGGCAGAAGGTTGAGGGGGTTATCTGGTGGTCTCAGTTTTTCAGTGATGTGGGAGATGTGGCTGTCTGCTAGATTGAGGAGGTTGGGACTGGTTAGGGGATAGAAGTTTAGTATATACATAGCAACAATAATAATACTTTTCATTAAGCACTTGTCAAAAATAGCTAATGTTATTAAGACTTGCGCTACAGATATTAACTCATTTAATTCTATCAAGAACTTTATTATTATCATTTTACATGTGAGGAAACTAAGACACAGAGAAGTTAAGTCCAAGGTCACACACAATTAGGAAGTGGTAGAACCAATATTCAGATCCCGAAGTCAATGCCATTAACCAGAATACTACACTACACATGCTGTAGTTGTATGCCGGCGAGAAGATTCTGACTCACAGTGGCCCTATAGTACAGCACAGAACTTCCCCATAGGGTTTCCTAGACTGTAATCTTGACAGGAGCAGATCACCAGGTCTCCTCTCCGGTGATACTGCTGATGGGTAACCGCCGACTTTTTGGTTAGCAGCCAAGTGCTTAACCGTTGCACCACCAGGACCCCTTACACTACCCTATGTGAATTAAGTTTAAAGCTGATCTTGGCTGGAGGTTTTAAGGACCTATATGGTTTATAAAAGCAAGCAACACTGTTAAAGTTGGAGTGCAGACATCTAAGATACATCGGTTGGTCCCATCCCACTCAGAGCAAAGGAGATTGATGAAAACTAAAGACACAAAGAAAATACTAGCCCAAAGGACTAAGGACCAAATGAACCAGAGACTCCACCAATCTGGAACCAGAAGAACTAGATGGTGCCTGGCTATAACCAATGACTGTCCTGACAGGGAACACCACAGAGAGTCCCAGACAGAGCAGGAGAAAAATGTAGAACAGAACTAAAATGAATGTAAAAAGACCAGACTTAATGGTCTGACGGAGACTGGAGGAACCCCTGAAAATATGGCCCCTGGATGCACCGTTAACCCGGAACTGAAACCATTCCCAAAGCCCACTCTTCAGACAAAGATTAGGCAGGACTATAAAAACAAAAAACTGTACATGTGAGGAATGCACTTCCTAGTTCAATCAGATCTATAAGGCTGAATGGGCAGTTTCTGTCCAAAAAGCAGGATGAGAAGGCAGAAAGGGACAGGAACTAGTTGAACGGACACAGGGAACATGGGATGGAAAGGGGGAGTGTGCTGTCATATTGTGGGAATTGCAACTAATTTCACAAAACAATATGTGTATAGATTTTTGAATGAGAAACTAACTTGTGCTGTAAACTTTCACCCAACACACACACACACATAAACTCACACACACTCACAAAAGTTGGAGTGCAGAGCCAGAAAGAAAGGTAGACCCAGGAAGAGTAGGATTTCAGTGGATAGAGAAAGGGAACGAGAGGGTGTTCTGGGCTGATACGGGACAGTGTGTACAAAGGCAAGGACTCTGGAGGTTCCTGCAACATCAAGGGACACGATGGGAGCTGAGGCTCAGAGCCAGTTGTCACAGAGGGTCTTAGTTGCAAGGATAAGGTAATGTGAAGTTACTGCAGGGTTTGAGTTGAGGAGTGAAATGACTGCCCAAAGATCGCTAATGACAGCTGATGTAGAAGATGGATTGGTGGGGAAGCTAAGCAGAAAGCTTTTGTACGTGTGGGGAGGGAACGGATCCAGAGTCACCCAAGGGGTACTAACTGTGGGTCTCTGTGGAAGGTAACACCTTCAATTATGATGAAGAGCACTGGAGAAAGGAAGTTTGTATACATGTCCTGAGTTTAGTGTTGAATTTGAGGTATTCATGAACCAAATGGAGATGTCTGAGGGGAGGTTGTACATCAGAAACTGGAGATTACTTGGCTGAAGATGAGGCCTGGATTGTCAATGGCATGTAATCTTGGGAGGCTATGATATAAAGTCCAAGGAAAATATGAGTAGAGTGAGGAGAAAGTACCAGACTCACTTATCTACTCACCCATCCATTCCACCCATCTCATGTCATCCACCTGACCATCCCACTCATCCAAGCATGTATCCATCCATCCCAGACACCCATTCCAACCAGCCATCTGTTCATCTCATCCACCATCCCAGTCATCCTCTTATCTATCTCTTCACACTTACGCAGCCATCCCATCTCATCCAGCCATCTATCCACTCATCCTCTCTTTGCAACTATCTAGTCCACCCATCCCAACCACCCATCTACTCATTTATCCATCCATCTCATCCACCCATCCCACTCTCTCATCCAGTCTAACCAACTATCCCAGTCATATTTTTATTCCATCTACTCATTCCGTCTGTGGATCCCATCTATCTCATTCCCTAAGCAACTTATCCTCCCTTCCCCGTCTACCCATCCATCCATCCGTCCGTCCATCCGTCCATCCATCTGTCCATCCATCCATCCCACCCATGCACCAGCCACCATCCATCTGCTCATCTCACCCATCCCAACTATTTCCTGCTCTGTTCAATTTGTCAGCCACATATGACTGTTGAGCTCTTGAAATGTGGCTAATCTGAATTAAGATGTGCTGTAAGGTAAAACACACACTATTTCAAAGATTTAGTACAAAAAAAGGAAGTAAACTGTCTCAATAATTTTTTGTCTTGATTACATGTTGAAATCATAATATTGTGACTATATTGGGTTAAATAAAATGTATCATTAATATTAATTTCACCAGTTTATTTTTGCTTTTTTAACTGTGGCTACTAGAAAATCTTAAATTACATACATGGCTCACATTGCATTTCTATGGGACAGTGCTGATTTACCATCCACCCATTCCATCCCATCCTTCTCTTCCACCTTCACTTCCCTACATTCATCCACCCACTTACCACATCTGTCCATCCCACAGATATTTAATCTGTAGCTATTATGTATCAGTGACTCTGTGGGACAGAAGAATTTGGAAACTGAGGCTTAGAACAGTTAAAGAACTTGCCCCAGGTGGCACAAATGGAGCTGGGATCATCACTAAGATCAGGGCTCTTCACCTTTTACCTGGGCTATTTTCCAAGTTTACTTAAAGATTAAAAAAAAAAATCCTTTACGGGAACATGGTGTGCTTAGGTTGGGGTCCTGTTGGAACAGGGGCTCAGAAGCCCCTCTCCTTGGGGAGACCACATAGTGTGGGGAGAGACAGACCCTGTAGAAGCCTCTATGAGCCGAGTCCCTGGCGACCGTCAGGAAAGGGTTATCCCCACACATTCGAATTTGCAAAAATATGGGCTCTTGCAGATTCCAAAACTCATTTCCATGACAAAACTCTTGGGAAGAGAAGATTTAGGCCTGGCTTTGCAGAACAATCTTCCAGCCGTAATGAGGACTGAAGATGGTGATGGGAAAAGGAATTATAATTAGAATATGAAATGGGGAAAATTAATCTATTCCAGTCAGTGGTAAGAGGATGTTCTCCTGGCGTTTCACAGAAATTCTTAGGCCGATGTTTTCCTCTAGGTTTTTTTTTTTTTTCCTTCACATTTTAAAGCATAAGGAAGGCTGTGTGGTGTGAAAAAAGATTTTTGACTGAGGGGTAAATTGTGAAATATACACAGAATTCAAGTTCATGTATATCCTTGCTTTGTGTGTCCCTACGTCAACATGCAGTGTATGTTTGTGTTCACACTGATGTGAGTTACACACCACCACCCACCCATCTGTCAGTTTGTTGTACTGTGGTGGCTTGCGTGTTGCTGCAGTGCTGAAAGCTATGCCATCAAATATCACCAGGGTCACCCACGGTGGGTGGATTTCAGTGGAGCTTCCAGACTGAGACAAACTAGGAAGAAAGGCCTGGTGATCTATTTCCAAAAATTAGCCACTGAAAACATGGATCACGATGGAACATTGTCTGACTCACTTGCTTTGGGCATGTCATCAGGAGGGACCAATTGCTAGAGAAGGCATCATGTTAAGTAAAGTAGAGGGCCAACCAGGGCATGGGGGACCCTTGATGAGATGAATTGGCATAATGGCCACAGCAATGAACTTGAACATGCCAGCACTCCTGAGGATGATGCAGGACTGGGTAACATTGTGTTCTGTTGTACATAAGATCACCATGAGTTGGAGCTGACTCAACAACAGCAACGATATATTTATACGTTGCAGGTACATAATGTACTTATGTAGATCTGGGTGTGCACTCTTTTCCTCTGTGTGCATGCTATGGGTATTGTGTACCCGTCATGTAATGGGTCTATGAGTATATGCACATTCATGCTTGTGCTGTGTACACGTTTGTGTTGGGCTGTGTGACTAAAGGCTGTATTGAAAGCTGTGTTGTGCATGACATGGGGTCCACTGGTTTGTGGTATACTGTGTGTCCACAAGCTTGTACACACTGTCAGCTTGGTGTGTTTGCATACACGCTCAGCATAAACTGTGTGGTGGATGTGGGTGTGGGCATTTCTGATCTCATCTGTGTACACGTGGAGAAGGAGGTAGCTCTGCCTGTGTCTGAGGACAGAGACTGGCTTTGTGATCTCTGCCCTTGGTTTATAAGTTCTTTCTCCCAGAAAGGATGCCACAAGAGAAGAGGCTGAACAGGTAAGTCCCAGGCCTCAGTGTTTTCAGAGGCCAAGCCAGGGGAAGCCTAGGAGTCTCAGGGTGTCCCTCCCTCCTTCCTTGTCCCCTCCATGGGCCCTGACATGGTGGAGCCCTGGGCAGAGACCAGGTCCCCAGCCCGGCATGTCCCAGGGCACCGTGTGAGGCAACCACGTGTTCCAGCCTCCGCGTTCTCCTGTGGTGCAGAAGACAGATGTAGAGATGATTTGTGTTGTCAGAGGAACAGACAGAGGAGGCGAAGGCATGGCAGGCCTCCTGGAGGAGGTGGCCTCTGAGCAGGGCCTTGAAGCACTGGCTCTGAGTGCAGGATGGTGAATGGAGCTCTGCACTGGGGTCAGGTGCCCAGACTGTATACATGGCATGCCTTTTCTTTTGATAATTCAGCAGTCACCAAGGGACTCTGTGCCTGTCCCTGTTCTGGAAAGGTGCTTAGGTATAACCACCAACCCCACCACCTACATGGGAAGACTGGCCTGGTAAGAGACAATATGAATGGTGTAGTGATTGCTTCGTTCCTTCCTCCACTCATTCAGCAAGCATTTATTGAGTGCCTACTCCTGCCAGGCACCATTCTAGGTGCTTTGGAGGCATAAGTGTACAAATAGACCAAGATCCTTGACCTCTGGAACCTCCTTTTTATTTATTTACTTTTAATATAATTTTATTTATTTTGTTTTTGTTGAGAACATATACAACAAAACATAAACCAGTTCAACAGTTTCTACATTGTACAGCTCAGTGACACTGATTACATTCTTCCAGTTGTACAACCCTTCTCTCCCTCCTTTTCTGAGCTGTTCTTCCCTCATTAACATAAGGTTCCTATCTAATCTTCCAAGTTACTATTGTCAATTTGATTTCCTACAGATAGATCTTAAAAGAATACAGTACTCAAGGCAGGCATTTTTTACTAGTTAAGCTAAACTACTGTTTTTTTTTTTACTGTTTAGTTTTAAAAAGACTTCAGGGGATGTTTTTGGTTTAAGGTTTAAAGATTATCTCAGGGCAATAGTTTCAGGGGTTCATCTACCCTCCGTGGCTCCAGGAAGTCCAGAGTTCATGAGAATTTGAAATTCTGTTCTTCATTTTCTTCTATGGAATCTTTGATCAAAATGTTTGGTAATGGCAGCCAAGCACCATCTAGTTCTTCTGGTCTCGTGACAAAGGAGGTAGTTGTTCATGGTGGCAGTTAGCCACACATCCCATATCCTCCTCCTATTCCTGCCTCTCCTTCTTCATCTGTTGCTCCAGGTGAGTAGAGATCAATTGTTGTGTCTCGGATGGCTACTTGCAAGCTTTTAAAAAGCACTAAACACATTATTAGGCCAATTAACTGGGATGTCCCATGAAACCACGACACTAAACCTCCAACCAAGGAACCAAACCCCTGAGGTGTTGGTTGTACATAAGCAGCCTCAGCAACTACTCACCCTTTTTTTTGGTCATTGTTTTAAATATATCTATCACACAACTTTTTACAGGTGTACAACTTATTGACAGCAATTACAGTAATTGGTTGTGCAACCCTACCCTTAATCAGTGCAATATTTCCATCACTGTTAATCACTCTTTTCCTCCACTCTCTCTTGCTCCTGGTAACCATTAATAAACTTTGTTCTCATACCTTTGCCTTTTCTTGTCTTTTTATGTAAGCGAGGTCATATAATATTTGTCCTTTTCTGATTGACTTATTTCACTCAGCATAGTGTCTTCCGGCTCCATCCATCTTGCAGCATGTACCAAGACTTCATTTCTCTTACTGGCTGAATAGTATTCCATTATATGTATGTACCACATTTTGTTTAGCCATTTATCTATTGATGGGCATTTAGGTTGTTTCCACCTTTTGGCTATTGTGAATAAGTGCTGCGATGAACACTGGTCTCTGTTTGGTTCTCTGCTTTCAAGTCTTTTGGGTATATATATACCTAGGGATGGAATTGCTGGGTCATATGGTAGTTCTATTTTTAGTTTTTTGAGGAACCACCACACTGCTTTCTACAACAGCTGTACCATTTTGCATATCTAACAGCAATGGATAAGGGTTCCAGTTTCCCCACATCCTCACCAACATTTATTTTCTTTTTTGCCATCAAATTGATTCTGACTCATAGTGACCGTATGTATAGGACAGGGTAGAACTGCCATCCTAGTGGGAGAGGAATGGTATCTCATTGTGGTTTTGATTTGTATCGCTCTGCTGGCTAATGAGCATCTTTTCATGTGTTTGGTGCCCATTTGAATGTCCTCTTTGGCGAAATGTCTATTCAAGTCCTTTGCCCATTTAACAATTGTCTTTTTGTTGTTGTCAAGATTATATATATATATATGTATACAGGTTATTAGATTCTTGTTGGATATATAGTTTCTGAAGATATTCTCCCAGCTGGTAGCTTGTCTTTTCACTTTTTTGGTAGAGTCTTTTGATGAACAAAAGTTTTTAATTTTTATGAGGTGCTGTTTATTAATTTCTTCTTTTACTGTTTGTGCTTTTGTTATTATATTAGATAATCCAGTGTTAAAAGCTAGGCCTGACAACGTTGCCCCAGCTTCTTCTTCTAAGAATTTTATGGCTTTAGTTTGCACATTTAGGTCCTTAATCTGTTTTGAATTTGTTTTTGTGTATGGTGTGAGGCCTGGATCCTGTTTCATTTTTCTGCCTGTGGAAATCCAGTTTTCCCAGCACCATAAAAAAAAAAAAAAATTTTTTTTTTTTTTTTAATTTATTGACGAGACTCTTCCCCATCTAATGGACTTAACACCCTTGTCAAAAATCAGTTGACCATAAATGTGTGGGTTTATTTCTGAACTCTCAATTCGATTCAATTGGTGTATGTGTCTATTATTATACCAGTACCAGGCTGTTTTGATTCCTGTAGCTGTATACCAAAAAAAAAAAAAAAAAAATCCATTGCCGTCAAGTCAGTTTTGACTCATAGTGACACTATAGGTCAGAGTAGAACCTTAGGGTTTCCAGGGTGTGGCCAGTGGATTCAAACTGCCAACCTTTCGGTTAACAGCCGAGCTCTACTGTGAGCCCTCCTACGTTGTTCTTCGCTTTCAACATCGTTTATTTGGGGCCTCTCACCATCCCTGGAGACTTCCTTTTAGTAGGGAGAATCCAACTGTAAGCAATGGACATGGTAACTAAACTATATAGAATGTTTTTAGAAAGTAAAGGAGGCTCTGGAATAAAGAACAAGGAGGAGAATGGCTGGTGGTCAGGAATGGTGGTGGTGGTGGGCTCAGAGCCCAAGGGTAGGGGCTGGTATCTGGGCGGAGGTTGAGGAAAGCCTGTCTCAGTGGAGGAGTCTGGGTGAGCTGACATCTCACCCGTGGTTGTGGGGTGTGGATAAACACGCATACCACAGAGGGCAGCTCGGTGATGTCTGTGTCTCAATTACGAATGCACATACAGTTGGACCCAGCAGTTACACTCGTACACAATCCTGCAGATAAGCTCACACCCATGCTGAGTGTTGGTTGTATAAAAATATTCATCAGAGCAATGTTTGAATAGTGGCAGACTAGGAACAACTCACTGCCCACTAATGGAGAATTAGATGTTTTATGTTATACATGGAAGACTAGGAATACTAGGCACTGGAAAAAAGAATTACATTCTGATGGAAAGCATTCCTTGATATGTTGCTAAGAGAAAAATAATCAAGGTGCAAACTAGTGTGTGTATAGGATGCTGTCATTTGTGTAAAAGAAACAACTCTACGACCCTGGGAAGAGATCAAAGAATCTGGTAGACACAGTGGTTGCCTCTTGGGAGGGGAAACAGATAGCTGGGAGGTGGCATGGGAAGGAGAGTTTTCACTGTGTTCCTTTTTGTACCTTTGGAATTTTGAACCATGTGAATATATTACCTAATTGTCTTAGTCATCTAGTGCTGCTGTAACAGAAATACCACAAGTGGATGGCCTTAACAAAGAGAAGTTTATTTTCTCACAGTGAAGTTGGCTAAAAGTTCAAATTCAGGGCATCAGCTCCAGGGGAAAGGTTTCTCTCTCTGTGGGCCTTGGAGGAGGGTCTTTCTCATCAATCTTCCCCTGGTGGAGGAGCTTCTCTGTGCAGGAACCCCGGGTCTAAAGAATGCACTCTGCTCCTGGTCCTTCTTTCTTGGTGGTATGAGGTCCCGTCTCTCTGCTTGGTTCTTTTATATCTCAAGAGATTGCCTCAGGACACAATCCAATCTTGTAGGTTGAGTCCTGCCACACTAACACAACTGCTGCCCATCCTCCCTTGTTAACATCATAGAGGCAGGATTTACAACATACAGGAAAATCACACAATACCAGGAATCATGGCCCAGCCAAATTGATACACATATTTTGTGGGGGGGGACATGATTCAATCCGTAACACTTATAAAAAAAAAAAAAACAGTTGTTCAATTTAAAAATGTGCCCCTTGCTATTGGTACCTCACCCACGTCCCTTTACCAGCCAGCAGGTGCACACATCTCCCATCCACTGCCGGCCGGCTCCAAATGGCTCACAGCTGCCCCCTTCTCTGGAGAATTGCACTTGGCCAGATGAGAGCTACCCTGCCCAGAAGGTTATGCTTCCCTTGTCCCCTAAGGGCAGCCCACAGCTGGTGACTTTCTTGCATAGGGCTACAAAAGGCTGGCCGGCCCCTTGCTTCATGCTGGGACCAAGTCTGTGCTCCAGCCCAGACCACGTGTTTGCTTAGGTCCTTCCCCTGCCCTGTCCTGCTGCCCTCCTTCCTTTACAGGTTCTTCCTAAAGAGCACTCCCTGAAAATCACACACACCTGAATCTTTGTCCCAGGCTCTCCTCCTGGGGAACCCTGTTTAAGGCACCTTGCAAAGAAAGGGAACTAGCTGAAATGGAGCCAAGTCCTCTGCATGTTTCGTGTAATGTCCTGTGAAGAGGGAACTACTAACATTATCCCTGTCTGACAGATGAGGAGCCTCAGACATTCTGACCCCAGCTCAAGGCCATATATCAGGGGAGCCAGCACTTCTCTCTACTGCAGAGAAACCAGGTGCTGTCGAGTTGATTTTGGCTCATGACGACCCATGTGTGTCAGAATACTACTGTGCTCTATAGGGTTTTCAGTGGCTGGTTTTTTGGAAGTAGATCACTGGGCCTGTCTTCTGAGCCACCTCTGGGAGGGCTCAAACCTCCAACCTTTTGGTTAGCAGCCGAGTGGATTAACTGTTTGGACTACCCAGGGACTCCTATTACAGAGAAATCTCTCTGAATCCAGACTCGGCCACTTGTCAAAACACGGAATTGTCATTCCTAGAAGTGGTTTCTACCACAGTCCTCACTGCCCATGTCCAGGGGTGACTTAAGGGCTAGGATTGTATGTCTGAGGGAGTAAAGCCACGTAGGATGGGAAGACCTGGGGGCGTGGGATTTCACCTGACTTCATTGTGGCCAAGGGAGGCGTTTGGGCGTTTGCATACTTTTGGGGGTAGGAAGCTCAGTGTCTGGCGAGACAGCCTGCAGTGTCTATGGACAGGGTAGGAAGGGTGGAAAGGTTTCCTCTGCCATCGTAAGTGTGAGCACAGGACAGGGGCTGTTCCTCTTGCCCAATCCCTGCTGCAGTAGAGCCCCGGGCCTCCTGGGCTCTGGACTTTGCTTTTCCAAGCCCCAACCCCCCACCCTCACTGCATTCGGAGCTGGGTCTCTGGCTCCTGTACAGTTCTCTGACCTCCTCTGGCTGCTTTTCCTGCTGCCATCTTGAGAGCACTTTAATCAGAGCTCCCTCTCTGTCTCTGTTCCAGTTTGATGGTGACAGCGCCTACGTGGGGATGAGTGACGGAAACCCAGAGCTCCTGTCGGCCAGTCAGGTGGGTGCCCGTTCTCCCAGAGTGCGTCCAAACCTTGGGCTGGCTCGTGCCCTGCTGCTCTTGGGGTGGGGGTGGGAGAGGCACAGAGTGGGAGGGTGGGTACACCCCACTGCTAGCTCCTCTCAAACTGATCAACAATGCCAGTTGAGTCCCCGTGAGAAGGACAACCAAATTTGGACTATAGCGGTTACTATAAATCACCTACCTGGCCACTGTTGGCTTAAAAATGGAAGTGTTTCGAAACTTGATGGAACTGAAACGTGTTGCCAGTGGAGGCTCAGAGGGGGTTTCAGCAGCAGTGAGTAGAGGTGTCTTGTGCTCCCGGGTTCTGCTGCGTGTTATACTGGTATGCTTTGCACACGCCCACTCCCGAGCACACAGGGTCTCCCCACCTAGAGTTGTCTAATGCCATGGCGTTGGGCATGGCACAGAGGGAGCAGAGCAGAAGCTGCCTGTGAGGTTCTCCTCTGTGGCAAAGGGGGCCAAGTCCCAGCCCAGCCCAGCTCTCTGGGAGTCTCAGGGATCCTAGGCCCAGATACCAGCTGGAACTAGGTTGTTCCCTGCGTGCCTGGTCTTTGGAAATTAAAGTATCCCTCAGAGCTGGGAGCATCCTCAGTAGACTCTGATGCCAGGAAGAGTCCCTACTCAGGCTGGGGTGCCAAGGAGGGTCCTCACTGCAGGCTGGGGTACCAGGGATGGTCTTCATTCAGGCTCAGGTGCCGGGGAAGGTCCCCACTCAGGCTGGGGTGCTGGGGAGGGCCCTTACTGCAAGCTGGGGTACCAGGAAGGGCCCTCACAACAGGATGGGGTATCAGAGAGGGTCCTCACTGTAGACTAGGATAGAAGAGGGTACTAGGTTCAGAATGGGGTGCTGGAGGGTGTCCTCACTGAAAGCTGTGGCTCAGGTGGGAGGCAGGAGCTCCTTCCTTAAGCCGGTGGACCTGAGCGGGCAGGAGCCTAGTGAGTCCTCACTGCAAGGTGTGCCATCCTTCAGGAGGGGTCAGAGTTACAGGTACAGGCACCGATGCCTGGTGGGCAGCTGTGTCCTCATTGCAGGCTGTGGCACAGACGGGAGGCAGGAGAATCCTCAAGGTGACCTATGTACCTGTAGAGAGATGTTTACTTCAGGCTGTGGGATCCTGGAGGATGGTGCCCTAAGGCAGTGGTACTGCCGGAGGGCTGAGGAGTTTCATAGCTGCTGAGAAAGTTGGGGAGCTGGAGGACCAGCCTGCCCCTGGAGCTGACCTCCACCCTCTGTGTAGTCGTGGGGGCTGTGGCAGTCCAAGTTGGGTGGCCCCTTTACCATCATGCTGGGCCCACATTTTCTAGCTGGGGAAATAGCAGCCTACCAGCTCACAAACATTTATGTACCCCGCTATGACAGGTCCTGTGGGGGACAGAGATGAGTAAGATGGGATCTGTGCCCCTTAGGGAGCCCTGCCAGTGAGGGAAGAGACAGTAGACCCAGTGGGTCATGAAAGCTCCACTGCAGGGCAGTGCGCACCACCCCTGCCCCCTGCACCCCCAGGGCGGCGCTCTGTGCTGGGATCACCTACCGTGCCCCTTCTCTGGCCCACCCCTGTGTAAGCATCATGCCGCCCTAGAAGATGCTGGTGGGCAAGGCTCCAGGTCCTGGAGCTTATTTTGGAAGAGGCCACTTATGTCATTTAAGTGTGCGTAATCAGTTTTAGAAATATGGTTGTCTCAACAGACTGGGGCTTAACATGAACATCTCATCCGAGCCCTTTCACAATGTTTAAATTGTGTTTGTTAACATATCGAACCTGGCTTTCAGAACGATAGCGTAGAGGAGTTTGTTCTGCCTCAAACCCTGGTGGAGGGTGTTGGCATTGCCCTTCTACCAATCAGGGAGAGTGGGACTCTGTGGGGCTCTGTGTCTGCTCTAGGCTTGGGCCAAGGGGACCACAGTCCTTTGGAGAAGAGACGTGGGACGAATAAATGCCTCCCTAAGCTATTAACAGCAGCACATCTGTTGTTTGCGGAACACTTTACAGTGTGCAAAGCCCTTTTCTCAGTGGTTATTTCAGCTGATCTTCACAGCAGCCTTGAGAAGTAGTAGACATTGTTAACCAATATTATAGATGAGACAACTGAGGCTCAAGGATGTTGACTGGCTCTGTCAAGGTTACTCAGCCAGGGATTTGAACCTGCCCAGCTGGGACTCACTCAAAGCCTGACACACTTGTTTGCCCTGCCCTGCCCTGTCTGTGGAGAGCCCTGTTCCCACTCCAGGGCTGCCACCAACTTGCTCCAGCGTCAATGTGACTTCCTCACAGAACCCTTTGTGATCCCCAAATCCGAATTAGGTCCCCTCCCCGTGATTCTCTCTCATGGCACCATGTTCTTTTAATCCACGGTATTTGTCACAGTGTGTGATCATCTACTGGTTTGTGTGATGACTTGGTTAACCTCTGATTTCCCCCACTGGACTGGCCTCCTTGAGGGCAGGAGCTAGTCTCTCTTGTTCACTGGTGTGTACTCCAGTGGCATACAGTGTCTGGCACATAGGCGGCCAGGAAATATTTGAGTAATGAGTGAATGTGGCCCCTCCCTTCTCTGGACTTCAGTTTCCCTGACAGCGGAACGAGGTCATTGGGCTCCCGAGGGCCCTTCCAAGTCTCTTCTGCTGCCATCTAGGGGATCTTCCTAACTTAGGACTCTGTGAAGAAGACATCAGGATTCTCTGAGATTGACCACGCCCACCCAGTGGCATGAGCCAATCTTGATGTGAGCAGATTTAGCATTTGCCATCCAGACTTCTTAGCTCTTGCTAAGTTAGCTTTTGTTGCATAACAAACCCACTGCTGTCGAGTCAATTCCGACTCATTGCAACTCTATAGGACAGAGTAGAACTACCCCATAGGGTTGCCAAGGAATGCCTGGGGGATTTGAACTGCAGACCTTTTGGTTAGCAGCCATAGCTCTTAACCACTGCGCCACACAAACCACCCAAAAACTTAATGCCTTAAAGCAACAAACATTTATCTAGGTGGTGATTCCATGGGTTGGCAGTTTGGCTGGTTCAGCAGGGCAGCTCTTCTGGTCTTGGCTAGGATCACTTAAGAGCTGCAGGTCACCCATGAGCTGGTTGGTATGGGAGGGATATAGTTAGGATTCTGCTCCACATGGTGTTTCTTCTCCAGCAGGCTAGCCTGAGCTAGTTCACGTGGTGGGAGAAGGGCTCCAAGACTAGCAAGCGCAGAAGCTGCATGGTCTCTCGAGGCCTAGGCTTGGAACTGGCACATGACTAATTCTGCACGTTCCATTGGTCAAAACAAGTCACAAGCCCGGCCCAGATCCAGGGGATGGGGAAATAGAGCTTGATGGGAGGAGCTGCAAAACACTGGTCTTTTTATAAACTATTACACATGGGAAACAATTGCGATGTAGTTTATGCTGCTTTCGCTGAAATCGAAGCTTAGGTTCTCAGTATCTGCAGCTCCCTGTGGCTCAGGAGGGCTCTACTGGCTTGTAGTCTTTAATGGTAAAATTTTTGTATATTTCTTTCCAGTCTTTTTCCTGGAGTGCTCGCTTGAACTCACGTGCACATACATACATGAACACCCTCTCTCGGTGTGTTTTCTCATCACTTGAAGGAAGTCTGTTTTCCCAGTCACTGAAGGACTGACATAATAATGTGGGAAAAATGAAAATCTCATAGCCAATAAGGGATCAGAGGGGGAAAAAAAAGCACTCTAAATATTTTATAAATATAGTTAAAGTCTTGCCCTCCACGTGGGAGACCCGGGTTTGATTCCCAGCCAATGTACCGCATGCGCAGCTACCACCCGTCTGTCGGTAGAGGCTTGCGTTTTGCTGTGATGCCTCACTTGTTTCATCAGAGCTTCCAGACTAAGAAGGACTAGAAAGAAAGGCCTGACAATCTACTTTCAAAAATTAACCAGTGAAAACCTGATGGGTCACAACTGTCTGACCTGCAACCAGTCACGGGGGTGGCACAGGACCAGGCAGTGTTTTGTTGCCTTGTGCATGGGGTCGCCACGAGTCAGGGCCAACTCCATGACAGATAACAACAACAACATTGTGCGCAAGGCCCGGACATGAGTGGGAAGGCATTTTTGGAAGGTGCTTGGTTCTAGAACAGTCCAGTTTTATCATGTTAAAAACCTGCTCTTTAATGTAACCCTACTCCTGAAACACCATCTTCTTTATTTAGAAATCTCGCTGCGTCAGAGTCTCCCATGGGGCATATATTATGCTGACTATGTCCCCTTTTAAAACTTTTCAAACCAGCTCTTATGGGCTTGAAGCGTCTTTTGTAAATGCGTGCTCCATTGTTTGATTTTTGCAAGCCTCCACAAAATTCCTGTATAGCTGCCTTAGCTTTCACAAATTATCACTTTTCTCCCATCCCTGGACCTTACGTTTTTTGTGCCAGACTTGCCTGGGTGGTCTGAGAATGTTGATGAAATTCTCAGTCCGGGCTTCAGAGCCACCAGCAGCCTCTGGGGAGGGGGCCCTGGTAGAGGTCACATCTTACCCCTTTTGAGAGCAGACCCTGTTTAGGAGTTACAGGGATTGATATTTTCTGGCTCTGAGTCTCCTTCCTGGGACGAGGGCGAAGAGGAAAGGAACTGAGCTCGGGAGTCAGCAGACTTGGATTCAAATTCCAGCTCTTCCACCAGCCAGGTGCCCTTGTAAAAGTGAGTTCAGCTTTCTGTCAAATGAGAAGAGAGTAACTCCTGCCTCCTGGGGTGTCAGAAGAAGTAAATGAAGTGTGTGTTGTAGACAGACGTGAAACTAAGGTATGGCAGGTATTGCACCGGCCCTGGGCACGTGGTGCCCCTGAGCAGTTTCTATTAACCCGGCGTGGCCGGCGGCGTATCTGTGGAAAATGGCACCTATGGTAAGCGCTGAAGTTGCATGCGTCTCCACGTGTCCGACACCCTTCTTATAGATAATTTTACCATAATATCAGCTCAAAAATACAAGCCAAGGTCGTTGATCTTTTAATTAACACATTAGCATGCTTGAGGAAGGACATTGGGCCATACTGGGTTAATAGAAACTGCTCAGGGGTGCCACACACCCAGGGCTGGTGCAGTACCCTAGGTGTGCCACTGGTTGTGGATGCTGTTGGTTCCTCACCCAGATTCCCCTGTCCAAGCCACTGCACCCATTGTCCAGTTGTTGAGAGTGCTGGCTGCTAACTACTCACACGTGCTCTCTTCTCTGGAAAACTGGCCTCAGCCAAATGGAACCATGACATAGAAGGGAAATGTGGGGATGGTATAGAAGGCTGGCCCCTTGCCTCAAGGAGGACCCACTCTGCGATACCATTCCTGCTCCAGAGCTCCCTGTGGGCTCAGGCTGAAGCAGGTCTCCCACTGAGACCACATCTTTGCTTAGCTCCCTCCCCTGCCCTGTCTTGCTGCTTTCCCTCCCCATCTCCTGATAGATTCCAGCAATTGTCTCAGGCTCTATTTCTTGGGAACCCAACCTACGTAAAACACCAGTGTTTGATAAAACTTGCTTAAACTCACACACGCACATATGCGTTACTTATTTTTATTGTTTTTGTTACCACAAATACAGGTAGTCCCTGACTTACGACGTATTCATGTTAAGACGAACCAAACTTACGACCATCTGTTTTTCTGTTTGTGCATCTTGTTGTTAGTAATATATACCACATACAATGTTGTACCACGGAATTTGCTGATGTTATCGTTCTCAGGTGTTCACTCACAGATGTTCAATGTTATGATTTGCTGTTCAAAACACTGCCATATAGCAGGCTATGGCTATAATAATGAAAACTAAAAAAAAAAAAAGGTATTCAACTTACATGAGAACCAACTTAGGATGGAGTTGTTGGAACAGAACCCCGTCATAAACTGGGCACTACCTGTAATGATTTAGTCTCATGAGATGAGTCCCTGGTCACCCCTCGTGCTCACTTCCAACTCTGTGCCTTGGTGAGAGCACTGTTTCCTCTGGTGGGAATCCCCTAGCTATTTTCACCCAACAAATGCCTGATTGTTCTCGCAGGGGCACTGCAAATGTCACCCCCTCATTATAGCCTTCCTGCTTGTGGGGTAAGTTTTCCATTCTCATGGCTTTAAATACCTCTTCTGCTAAAAATTTCTGACTTTTTTCCTGAGAATTCTTGAAAGAACTTAAGTGCGTACGTGTGTGTGTGTAAGAGAGCACAAGGAAGGTGAGAGAAGGGGGGGAGATAGATTAGATATATTGATTGAGGTTGAACAACATGATTGGATTTGGGGTTTAAAAAGCTGTCAGTAGTAAGAGTAGATTCAGGGAGACCAGTTGGGAGGGGGTGATAATAGGTCAAACAAAGGATAATGTCCTAAATTGTGATAGAGGCAGAGGAAGTAGAAAGAAGTGGATGGATCTGAAATATATTTTGGAAATGAAGTTGGTAGGTCTTGATGGTGGTGGGTGTGGAGGAAGAGGAAATGGAGTAAAGAATGACTCCCAAGTTTCTAGCATGAGCCCATTTTCCAGCACATGGTGGTTTTTTTCTGAGTTGGGGAAAGGCCCGGGGAGGTATACGTTTGATGAATCAGACTTGGGTAGGTTACATTTGCCATGTTTATTGGGCATCCAAATGGAGATGTCTAAGTAGGCAGATGGTTGTACAAGCCTGGAACTCACAGGAGAAGTAAATTTGGACATCTTCAGCTGTGGTATTAAAACCTTGGGAGTGGATGAGATTTATGGAGTAAGAAGAGTAGAGGATCAATGACTCTGAAGTGCTGAGCTTCATCATTTGAAGGCAAAGGAGAGGAGAAGAAGATTGTGAAATAGGTTGCAAAGGAGTGGCCAGAGGTGAGAGGAGAACAGAGTCTTAGAAGCCAAGGGCAGAGTGTTATAAGAAGGAGGGAAAAAATCATGTTAGATCCACAGCCCTTCCTTACCCAAGGATAAATTCTAAATAAACCAAAGATATAAATGTACTTAAGGAAGCCATAAAGGCACCAGGGGGAGAAAAAGTACTTCACAACTTTGAAGTGGGGGAAGACATTTTGTGACTCAAATCCTTAAGAGAAAGAAACTTAAAAATTTGTCCATAAATTAAAAAAAAAAAAAAAGGTTCTGTATGGCTAAAACAGCATAAATAAAATCAAAAGACAAATGAAAATGGGGGAAGAATATATTTGACTTATGATATATTCAAAGGACTAATTTTCCTAATATGCAAAGAACTCCTAGAAATCAAGTAAAAACCCAGGTAGAAAACGGATGGGAGATATGAACCAGTAGTTTACAAAAAAGAAAAAAAAAGAAATATAATTGGGTATTAAATATATGAAAAGATTCTAAGAATAATTCACAAGTAAAACAAAACTACATATTATTTTTCACCTACCAGTTTAGCTAAAATCTAAAGGTTTGGTAACATACTGTCTGGACCATTGTGGGGAAACAAGCACTTTTATACTTCAATCAAGCATCAAGCCTCTGGCAGATAGGTGGTATAACCAGGAGAGAGGGCTGTAGTCTTTGAGTACCGCGGTCCTTATGGCCTGGAGAAGCCTACTTGGCTTTGAAGTTACAGTCTCCTTCCAGCAGGGAGCAGTGTAGGTGCCTGGAATGGGAAAAGGAACCAGGGGCTATGAGTTGGAGGTAAGATCCTACTCTGTTCCCTTCACCCATGTTGGTATCTCCCTGGACCTCAGTTTCCTCATGTGAATAATGAGGCTACATGGTCTCTTGTTTTAATCCAACCCTAAATAATGATGGTGGTGATGATGTTGTCGGGTGCCGACAAGTCGATTTTGACTCATAGCAACCCCATGTGACAGAGTAGAACTGCCCCATACGGTACTCTAGGCTGTAGACTTTATGGGAGCAGATTGCCAGGTCTTTCTCCTGTGGAGCTCCTGGGTGGGTTCAAACCACCAACCTTTCTGTTAACAGATGAGCACTTAACTGTTGTACCACCAGGCTCCTTGGGAGCAGGCACTATGCTAAATGTTTTACGTGGCTGGTCTCATTTCATCCTCCCCTGTCAGGTAGGTGCTATTGCTGTCCCCGGTTTACAGATGAGGAAACTGCAGCACAGAGAGCAGGGAGGTAGCTGAATCTTTCTGAAAAACAACAACAACAACAAAAACCCAACTCCCGGTAAATGTATTTGGAGGCAGGAGGCCCTTCCGCCAGCAGTTGCTGAGATCTCAGATTCTAGGCTTCGCAACTCTGGCCTCTGAGTCTGTGTACATTGTAAAGGGCAAAGATGGCACGGCTTTTATTGCTTTAATTAAAACCTGGGTGAAAAGCTTGAGATTCATATTAAAATGAAATTGTGTTTTGCCTGCTGTGGTGCTAAGAAGGTAACAGCAGCTATTACTGCTAAGATTACAATCAAAGAGAAAAGGCCTTTTGTGAGCATTTCCTATTAAACCCACAAACATCACACTTTAAAAATAATTATGGTTGTGTTATTGAAACATGATTCATGAATTCTGAATAAATATGAGGGCCTTGAAGCAAACTGTTTTGAGACCATAGATTTTGTTCAAATCTGATGAAATTTAATATCATTTCTCAGCTGGTGAATAAAATACATGGAAGAAAAAAAAAAGCCCATCCTATGTATATGGAAAGAATTGAGTATATATCAGACTGACCTAATGGGCTTCCGCCATCACCCCTAAACAGGTGCTCAGAAAAGTGGACTGGCCTCTCTTGTTTTCATTGAGAGAAAACTGCTGAGAAGGAGTCGGTACTTACCCCTCACCCATCTTGATTTTGTATTCCAGTTGCTGAAATACGTATCTAAAAACTCCATGGATTCCTGCCTGCAACATATTTAATATTCCAAGGCACAGGCATTAGGGGGTGGGCCATAGGGGATGAATTGGGGGAAGACCTTGGTCTACATTTATTGTGCCTTCCCTGTAATAAAGATATTTTTGATACAATGCAGTGAATGTTTACAGCCTATAGTTTTGTTTCCTTCCAACTATTATGAGAGAAATTGAATCCCAGGAAATGTTCACTCTCTCTAAATGAGTTGGAAACAATGAAGATGGTGCGGGAAGGTTCCTGGTTGGGGGAGGGGACAGCAGTGAGTTGGAAATGTAATTTTAAGGATTTTCTTGAAAACAGTACCCTTCTCCCACTCCTGGCCACCTTGAATTTAGCATCCCTTGGAGGGCCTGGATCTCTTCTGGGGAGGGTGGGAGAGCCCCCTGATTTCACACGTTTGTTCACTGCTGAGTTCAGCGTTCAAGCCCACTTTGTGACCAAGAAGTGGAAGTGAGGCAGGATGTGGAGACCTTTCCAGAATGGCCCTGGGTGCTTAGCTTCTCGAGGGTCAGCAGCCTGGATGTTAACCCTCTTCAGTAACTCTCACTGTGTGTCCTTAGTTGGGTCATTTGTCCCCTCCGGGCCTTGCTTTTGCATATGTGGATGGGGGCTGGATGGATGGCTCTGAGGGACCTTCCAGCTTATGTCTTGGGGCTGAGAAATTGGTTCTAAGCCCCTGATTCCTCCTCTACTCCCTGCCCAAGAACTGAGCAGGGGCAGTGGTCAGTCCAGAAGGCCAGAGCCTGATCTTCCCACCTGACTCAGTCACCATCAGTGCTGAGGGGTCACAGAGATGGAGGCCAGTAACTCTGAGTGAGATGTCAGCCCACCATCGGCAACAGTGAGGAGTTGCTGTTGGTCTGGTGGGTCAAAAGGGTGATGACATGGGAAGACAGACCTGGGCTTAAATTCTGGTGGACGCATCAAGGCTGGGTGACTTCAGATGAGTTAACCAACCTTTCTGAGCCTCATTTGCCTCCTCTGTAAAATGGGGGTCTTTAGAAGTTCCTCAGAGTGATGTGGGAGAAGCGAAGAAGATGCGCTGACACCCAAAGTGCTTATCCAGGTGCCTGATGCACGGCGGGTCTTCAGCAACTGGTAGTCCGCGTGAGGTTGCTGTGAAAGCGCCCTTTTACAGGGGAGTAAACTGACTCTCAGAAAGCTTAGATAACCTGTCCGGGGTCACCTGCCCAGGGCCTGGTGAGCATCGGGAGCCAAATGCAGAATTGGAAGCATCAGCAAACCGAGGCTGGCCAGCTGATCTGATCACATTATGTTAGGATTTGTTAGCTGACTGTATTATGTTAGGAACTGAAATTGAGAAGATGCTATCAGAGCTATGTTGCTTTTAAAATGCACTGAGAAATACCCAACCCCCCAAAATAGCAAAATTAGTAAAAGATGCCTCCTGACAGTTTTCAGCCTATGAAGAGGCTCATTCCCTTTCCAAGCCACTCCGTTTGAGCACCCTCCAGCTCAGTCCTCCAGGGAACAGCTGCGTTTGCTGAGCCTCCTCGATTCACGGCTCTTTAACATTAAAAGGCAATTCACAATACCCAAAAGGTGGAAACAACCTAAATGTCCATCAGCAGATGAATGGATGAACGAAATGTGGTATATAACACACAATGGAACATTACTCAGCCAGAAAGAGGAAGGAAGCCCTGAGACATGCTACCACGTGGGTGAACCTTGAAAACATGCTGACTGAAGTCTGTCACGAAAAGATGGCTATTCTATGATCTCACTTATATGAGATACCTGGAATAGGCAAACGAAGAGAGATCAATAGTGGTCAGCAGGGCCAGGACGGAGGGAATCGCTGCTTAGGAAGCACGGAGTTTCTGCTGACAGCGATGGAACATTTGGCCACGGGTATTTGGGATGATTGTGCAACATGATTGACGTAATTGGCATCACCGAATTGTACATGGGAAAAATGTTGAATTGGCAAATGTTGTGTTATATGTATTTTTACAGTAAAAAAAAAAAAAAAAAAAAGCTTTTATGTGGTTCAATCAGCCGTTTTCTGCATCTCTGATAATGCAAAGCCTGTAGCTCTGAGCAGGCCTAGCACCTTTATCCTGCTAACTACTGGGAGAGTGTGGAGCATGAGGGACTAGGGTACGAGGGCCATGCTCTGTGTGATACCCTGCTGTGCCTTCTTCTCACAGGATGGCCTCGACTAAAATTACTTAACCTCTCCTGGCCTCGATTTCCACCTCTGTAAAATGGGGGTGTTAATACCTACCTGTGGGTTACTTAAGAAACCCTGCTGGCACAACAGTGAAGTGCTGGGCTGCTAACCAAAAGGTCGTGGTTTGAGGCCACCAGCTGCTCTGTAGAAGAAAGATGTGGCAGTCTGCTTCTGTAAAGACTACAGCTTCGGAAACCCTATGGGGCAGTTCTACTCAGTCCTGTAGAGTCGCTGAGTGGGACTCTATCACAGCCATGGGTTAGGCTAGCTAAGAGGGTCAGAAATGGTGTAAGGTAACCAGCTTGGTCTGCCGGCTGTGATAGGAGCTTGTTAAGTTTTGTTATTGTCCTTGTTGTTGTTAGGATTTGCAATTTAGGGAAGAGAAGCAAAGTAGTGAAGAAGCTAGGTTTTCTGTGAACATTTTTCACCCAGGCCTGGCGAACTTGGCTGGGATCAATATAATGAAGCTTGTGCTACAGGTAAAAAGACATGCAGCCCAGAGTATAGGCTCCTGAAGCCCTCGAGTCAGGCCGACACTGACAGCTCAGAGGATGCCTCTGTCTGCCAGATGGTGGAGTCTGTACCGAATACCCATCTAGGACACCAAGCTCCGTGTTGGGAGGCCCGATCACAGGAGATTGTGGAGGAACTGGGGTACATAGCCTTGAGAGGAGGGTGTGCCGGGTTGGGGAAGGACAAGGAGATGGGTCGTGTGGATGACTGCACAGTCCCCACAGGACTGGTGAGCAGGGGTTGGGATACAGGGAAGTAATCAGACCTGCAAGCCCCCTGCCCCACCCTGACTGCCTGTGTTCAAATTGTACCTCAATCACTTATACTGTGTGACCTTGGACTAGTTACTTGGCCTCTCTGTGCCTCAGTTTCTTCATCTAGAAAATTGGGATGAGAATTATAGTTCCTACCTCAAAGGGTCTTTATGAGTATTAAATGAGTTGATATTTATTGAATGGGAGATTAATTTGCTCTGTAAACCTTCACCTAAAGCACAATTAAAAAAAAAAAAAGAGTTGATACTTGTAAAATCATTACAAGAGTGCCTGATACAGTGGAATCTGACATGTAAGTGTTGTTTAAATAAAATAAAACTATTTGAATCCCGTCAGTTAGATACCTGGGTGGCACAGGCAGATTGCGCTTGACTGCTAACCTAAAGGAGCCCTGGTAGCACAGTGGTTAAGCTCTTGGCTGCTAACGAAAAGGCTGGTGGTTCGAACGCACCAGCCACTCTGCAAAAGAAAGACGTGGCCGTCCCATAAAGATTTACAACCTTGGAAACCGTGTAGGACAGTTATACGCTGTCTTATAGAGTCTATGAGTTGGAACTAACTCAGTGGCAATGGGTTTAGTTTTTGGTTACTAACCTAATGGTTGGCATTTTGAACCCATTCAGTCAGGCCAGGCAGAAAGGCCTGGCAATCTCCTTCTGAAAATATTACAGCCAAGAAAACCCTATGGAGCAGTTCTACTCTGTCACATGGGGTCACTATGAGTCAAAATCAACTCGTCAGCACCTAATAAGAAAGCTAAACACTTACCTCTATGACCCAGCAGTTCAGTTCCTAGGCATTTATGAGACAGAGACGTATTCACAAAAGAATGTTCACAGGGGCACCTTGCATAAAAGCACAATGCTGGAAACAAGGCAGTGTCCGTCAGCAGCACTAAAAAACCAAACCCAGTGCCGTCGGGTCGACTCCGACTCATAGCAACCCTATAGGACAGAGCAGAACTGCCCCATAGAGTTTCCAGGGAGAGCCTGGTGGATTCGAACCGCCAACCCTTTGGTTAGCAGCCATAGCACTTAGCCACTACGCCATCAGGGTTTCCCCATCAGCAGTAGACTGGATAAATGTTTGGGCCATCTTCTCAGATGGTGGAATACTATACAGCAACGAGAACGGACAGCTTACAGCCACATGCAGTGCTGTGGGTGGATCTCAGCCACCACTCTGAGTGAAAGAAGCCAGCAACACAACGGGGCCTCCTGTGTGATTCCGTTTACGCCACATACATAAACAAGCAAAACTGACCTTCGGTGATACGAGTCTGAATTGTGATTACCCTGGTGGGGGCTGGGGAGTGACTGTAAGGGGCTTCTGGGGGGCTGTAATATTTTCTCTCTTCATTTGGGGGCTGTCTTCACCAGAGTGTTCATTTTAGAAAATCCATCCAACTGTTCACTTACGATATGTGCACTTTTCTGTTGGTATCCTGTGCTTCAATAAAGAGTTAAAAAAAAAAAAAATCGAGGTATTTGCACAGGTGTCTCCATTTTTCAAGCCTGGGTGGGGCAGGGCAGGAGGTGGGGAGGACAGGACCTGGCCAGGTGGGGTCATTTGTACCTTGTGTTAATCAGATCACTAGGCTAGTACCTCCCATTGGAGGTGTGAAGAGACCAGCCCTTCACAGCCTGAACAGTTTATTTAACTTCCTGGGAGGGGAAGACAGATTTTAGGGTCATTGTGGATGATGAGCTGTGAAGTTGCTCTGGCAGAGCTCGCCCAGGGAAGCAGGTAGCGTGGGTTTCCTCCATTGGCTTGGCACTGCAGGCTCCAGCTTTCACTCCCGTTTCTCTGTGGTCAGAGTTTAGGAAATGTTTGAAAATTTGAACATCGTAAAATAGGTGTGTGTTTGTGTACATGTGTGTAGGTGTGTTTTGTGATGCTATGCTGTGGTCACAGAAAATCTTGTTTATGGGGTATTTCCACACGTGTATGGAAAAGTGCCCACAGGCACACGCAGACACGTAAACACACAGACACATCCTTGAACACAGACACAGCCATGAACAAGTTGAAGCACATGTGACCCATTGTGCTTGCACAGATATACTCACTCGTACCCACCTTCTCACATATAAGCATCGCAGTGTGACCCTGGGCAAGTTACTTAATTTCTTGGTGCCTCAGTTTCCTCAGTGAAATGGAGGTGATAATAACACCTGGCTCTTAGGGCTGTGGTGAGCAATACTCACACACATGTGCACAGATGAGATTTTTATTTGCATGTTTGTTGACTGGCTGCCTCTCTCCTAGAACGTGGGTTGCGTGGGAGCAGGGGCCATGTGTGTTTGTTCATTATTGTCTACCAGTATCGGCCACATAGTGGGAGCTGGGTTAATACCTGGTGAACAAGGGAGTGAATGAATGAATGAATGAATGCATGAACAGCTCTCACAAACCCACTGGCACGCGCACTGACATTTAGACACGTTCACAAGCACATTTGCACAGGCATTTGTACATTCCGGCAGGCATGTTCCTTCATGAGTATAGACTCGTACTGGGGCACATGTACACTCACACGAACACAGCCATCACAGAGGCAGAATTCAGGAGGGTGGGTTTAGTTGTAGTTCGGGACTTTGGACTGGAAGTCAGAACACAGGGTTCTGCTTGTGGCTCTGGGCAACTCTAAGGACTTGCAGCTGGGATGTGGCCAAACTGAGTCCAAAGTCTGTTTTAATGCCTAATGCAGAAGGATCACCTGGGAACTGGTTAGAAAGACAGCATTTTGGATGCCAGACAGGTGCTGGAGTCCTGCTCTGAAGGGTCTGAGTCGGGCAGTGCCCCTGGGCCAGCACGGACTAGGGGACTTCTCTGCTTAGACAGGTGTCACCAGACCTCAGGCACTTGTAAGGACCTGCCTCCAGAGCTCTGGCACCTTTGTCCGCAGGCAGCCGCCTCTGCACATTTTTGGGTAAAATGCTGCTTCTGTGGTTTTCAAAAGGTAGAAATGGGAGGGGAAAAAAAAAGAGCTGCAAATAGACATAATTTTTCCAGAAGCTATTTTAACGCTGAAACAACTGGAGAGCCTACTCATCATTTAAAAATGCTTTTAAAACGAGCACTGCCTTGTCCCTGCCTGTGTACCTGCAAACCAGCAGCACAAGTACAAATTCAATTTGGGCTTTAAAAAATCCCTGGTTCAGCTCCTTCTTTTTACAGGTGGTGCAGCTGATGCCCAGAAAGGGGCAGTGACTTGCCCAAGGTCACACAGCCTAGCAGGGGGCAGAGCTGGGACTCAAACCTTCATGGGGGATATTTTCCAAGATGAGGAGAGGGGACCAGGAGACCCTCATGGGCCGAGATAGAATTATTTCGTACTGAGCAGCATCTCTAGGGGGAGGGCCATTTCAGATCTCTGTTGACTTCTTAGAGCTTACAGGGAAGGTGGTGCCGAGCCCAACCCAGTATACCACAGTAGGTCATCAATAAATTCATCCATCCATTCAAAAAATATCTACTGAGCACCTACTGTGTGCCAGGCAGTATTCTAGGTGCTGAACAAAAGACCCAAAAATACCTATTGTAATTAATTCATCAATTCTTTCATTCAACAAATATTTATTGAGGGCCTACTATGTGCAAGGCCCTGTCCTTGGTCCTTGTGATATATCAAGTGACCAAACCATGTCATCTGCATTCTAGTGAAAGGGACAGGCAATGAATATTTCTAAAAAGCCAAATATATTGCATGTTAGAAAATAAAGAATTCTATGGGGGGAAACACAGATCAGGTTAAGGGAGACAGGACTTTTTTTTTTTTTTTAAATAATATTTTATTGTGTTTTTGGTGAAGGTTTACATAGCAGTTTAGGTTCGTATTCAACAATTTCTATACAAGTTGTTCAGTGACATTGGTTACATTCTTCACAATGTGTGAACATTCTTGTTATTTCTGTTCCGGTTTTTCCATTCCCATTAATCTAGTTTCCCTGCCCCCTTACATTCTCATCTTTGTTTTATAGTAATTGTTGGCTGTTTGGTCTCATATAGGTGAGTTTTTAAAGGAGCACAGTACTTATGGGTGAGATTCATTATTTTTTCAGCCAATTTGTTATTTAGCTACAAGGTGACTTTGGGTTAGTTTCGGTTCAAGGTTTGTAAGAATAAATCAGGGCACCAGTCTCAGGGAGTCCTCCAGTTTCAACCAGTCTAGTAGATCTGTTTTTTTGTTTTTGTTTTTTAGGAATTTGAGGTTCTGTTCCACATTTTTCTCCCATTCTATCAGGATCCATCAACCGTGGTCCTAATTAGAATGGTTGGTAGTGGTAGCCAGGCACCGTCTAGTTCTTCTGGTCTCAGGGTAGATAAGGCCATGGTTCATATGAACTATTTGTCCTGTAGACTAATTTCTTCTTTGCGTCTTTCTTTTTTGCTCTGAACGAGTAGAGATCAATAGTTGTAGGACTAGGCATGCTTGCAGGGGCTGTGATGGCAATTAGGGAGGTCAGAGAAGGTCACACTGGGAAGGTGACATTTGAGCACAGAACTGAAGGAGTGAGGGAGTGAGCCATGAGATCTGGACAAGAGCATCTAGCAGAGGGAACAGCCGTGCAAAGGCCCTGAGGTGGGAGTGTACCTGTTGTATTTGAGGAACATGAGTAGAGTGGAGTGAGGGGGCGGATTGTAGGATCTGGGAGATGTATCTGAAAGATGGCTGCTATGGAGAGGATGGACTAGAGGGAGCGAGAATGGAAGCAGGACCATTGAGGAAGTGATGGCAGCTGTCCTGGTGTGAGATTGTAGCCACTCGGACTAAAGCGGTAGCCCTGCAGATGGAGAAAAATGGGTAGATTCAAGATATGCTTAGGAATAGGGCCAGTTGGCAGGACTTTGTGACCGGTTGGAGGTGGGGGTCGGGGGAGGGGTAGTTGAGCATCACTCCTATGTTTCCAGCATGGGCTGCAGAGTGGTGGGGAGGCATTGGGGAGAGGCCGAAGGAGAAGTAAGATTGGTGGGTATGGGAAAGGCAGCCATGAGCTCAGTTTTGAACATGTTAACTTTTAGATACCTCTAGGACAGGTGTTGGCAAACTATGTCCTGTGGGCCAAATCCAGCTGCCCACCTGGTTTTGTAAATGACTTTTATTTGAACGTGGCCACGCTCATTAGTTTATGTATTCTCTGTGGCTGCTTTCATGCTACAGTTGAGTGGTTGTGACAGAGACCGTATGGTTCACAAAACCAAAAGTATTATCTGGCTTTTTAGAGAAAACGTTTGCTGACCCCTGCACTGGGACATCCAAGGGAAAGTGTCAAAGAGGAAGTTGGTATATAAAAATGTTATTCAAACAAACAAAAGCTCTATCACTTATTGGGAATGTGACCTTCCTTATTTGTAAGGTGAGGGCATTGCTCCAAAGTTATCCCAGCCTTGTTACTTAAGTTCTGCCAAGATTGCTTCTTTCTAAAGTAGGAGGAACCCAACTGCTAACCCGTCATCTTCACAAAGCACCCCAGGTCCCTGTGCCCCAGGTTTGTCTGCCCCAGAAAGCTTCCCCAGCCTTAGAGTAAGTCAGGTAATTCCCAGAACAAGAACATGTGAAGATTTTCATGTTTGTGCCCAGATACAGTTTTAGGAAATAAAACTCATGTGTAATGACTCCTGTCATTGTCGCATCACAATGTTCCTGTCTGCTCTGATCTAAATGTTTCAGGGTTAGGAGCAACCACAAAGCAGCCTTGGGCAACAGCGTGGTGGACCATCAGTAGGAAGGTGTTATACACCCTCCTCCACCCTCATCGCCATAGCTCAGAGATGCTGCCTGTAAATAAAGACTTAAAAAGATTTTAAATTCCCTATCCCCCACCTCCTCCAGAATCCACATTTAATTTTAACTGTATGGCTTTTTCACGCCCATTTTGTTTATATATGGTATGGGCTTTTTTTTTTTTTCATTCTTTTTTTTTTTTTAGGAGCATCTTTAGTCCAGAAAAATGACAGGCCAACAAGAAGGCATAATTGTACTGATTTTCAGAAGCATGGCAATATTCCAGATGTGAAGTACTGCAAGACAGGAATCAGGAAGATTCTATTAAACGTCTCTGGGGCGGGTGACACAGGGGTATTATCCAAGATGATTAATTTGACTCAGTCATTATGGACACAGACAAGCCTGACAAAATTGCATTTCATTCCTTGCTGAATTCGTAAACTCACTGTACACATAAGTTATAAGACTGGGCGCCCTGTTCCAGCTGACAGGGGTTTGGGTTTGGGTAAGATACCATTTTCCTTGTTTTGAAAACAGTGTTGGGAAACACAGTCTTTTAACTGAGATGTTCTCACAGAGTTTGACCTGTTACAATGGTAGACCGGTTGTTGGTAGTTGCTGTGGACTAGGCCCTGATTAATGGCGACCCCATGTACAACAGAACAAAACATTGCCTGGTTCTGTACCATCTTCATGATTGTCGGTATGTTTGAGCCCATTGTTGCGGCTACTGTGTATTTTGAGCGTCTTCCAACCTAGGAGGCTCATCTTCCAGCACTATATAGGACAATATTCGGTTGTGATCCCTAGAATTTTCATTGGCTAGTTTTCGGAAGTAGATCACCAGGCCTTTTTTCCTAGCCTGTCTTATTTTCCACCAAAACCTGTCCACCATGGATGACCCTGCTGGTATTTGAAATACTGGTGGCATAGCTGCCAGCATCATAGCAACATGCAAGCCGCCACAGTATGGCAAACTGGCAGACAGGTGGTAGAATAGATTGGTAGAGTGGCTGTATAATTTATTGTCCAAACCAGGATACTTTTTTTTTTTAATTTTATTGTGCTTTAAGTTTACAAATCAAGTCAGTCTCTCACATATAAGCTTATATACACCTTACTCCATACTCCCACTTACTCTCCCCCAATGAGTCAGCCCACTCCCTCCTTCCAGTCTCTCCTTTCGTGACGATTTTGCCGGTTTCTAACCCTCTCTACCCTCCCATCTCCCCTCCAGACAGGAGATGCCAACACAATCTCAAGTGTCCACCTGATACAAATAGCTCACTCTTCATCAGCATCTCTCTCCAACCCATTGTCCAGTCCCTTCCATGTCTGATGAGTTGTCTTTGGGAATGGTTCCTGTCCTGGGCCAAGAGAAGGTTTGGGGACCATGACCGCCGGGATTCTTCTAGTCTCAGTCAGACCATTAAGTCTGGTCCTTTTATGAGAATTTGGGGTCTGCATCCCACTATTCTCCTGCTCCCTCAGGAGTTCTCTGTTGTGCTCCCTGTCAGGGCAGTCATCGGTTGTGGCCAGGCACCATCTAGTTCTTCTGGTCTCAGGATGATGTAAGTCTCTGGTTCATGTGGCCCTTTCTGTCTCTTGGGCTCATAGTTATCGTGTGACCTTGGTGTTCTTCATTCTCCTTTGCTCCAGGTGGGTTGAGACCAATTGATGCATCTTAGATGGCCACTTGTTAACATTTAAGACCCCAGATGCCACATTTTAAAGTGGGATGCAGAATGTTTTCATAATAGAATTATTTTGCCAATTGACTTAGAAGTCCCCTTAAGCCATAGTCCCCAAACGCCTGTCCTTGCTCTGCTGACCTTCGAAGCATTCGGTTTATCCCGGAAACTTCTTTGCTTTTGGTCCAGTCCAGTTGAGCTGACCTTCCAGGATACTTTTTAGAAAGCGCTATTAAAAAATACCCCAGGAGAAGAGATGTAAACCAGACTGTCCTGGGCTAACTGGGATTATTGTGTGTTGAGAGGGCACTGATTGTGGTAGAGGGTGATTTGACCTCAGATAGTCAGGCCTTCTCATCTTGGTTCCCAGAAGTGCTATCCATGTGACTTCAGATAAGACATGTCACCTTTTCGAAACTCAGTTTCCTCATCTGTAAAATGGTGTCTTAGTTAACTAGTGCTGTTGTAACAGAAATACCGTAAGTAAGTGGCTTGAAAGAACAGAAATTTATTTTTTGATAGTTCTGGAGGCTAGAAGACCAAATCAGGGTCTCACTTGTGTCTGTTCCTTCTGTGAGCCTCTCTCCTAGTTTCTGGTGTTTGCCAGCAACCTTTGGTGTTTCTTTGCTTATAGACAGGTCCTCATAGCGTGTCTGTCTTCCCCATGTGTGTGACTCTGTGTTTGTTCTGCTCTTTTTATAACTCAGAAGTGATTAGGTTTAGGACCCACCCACTCTGGTATGCCCCATTAATATAACAAAAGAAAACCCTTATTTCCAAACAGGGTCATATTTACAGGTACAGTGGTTAGGAGTTCAACACATATTTTTGAGAAAACATAACTGAACCCATAACAAGTGGCAAAGGCATTAAATACTTATTCTGCTTACCACGTGGGATCTTCTCCTCCTCTGGGTGCCTCATGTTGACGTTCTATTAATGTGTTTTCACATCGGTTAGCTCATGTAATTCTCTTTGGTGTTAGATGAGGAAATGGAGGAGTAGGCAGTTTAGGTAAATTGCCAAAGGTCCTTCCACAAGTAAGTGACAGAACTGGAATTCCCTAGATCAGTCTAACTCCAAAGCCAGCCTTCCTTCTGCAGATCAAAAAATAGTACTAATTACGGATTCCAAGAATCTTCAAGGTCTGTTGGGAAGAACCAAACCAAAACCAAACCCAGTGCCGTCAAGTCAACTCCGACTCATAGCGACCCTATAGTGTTGGGAAGAATATTTGAAATATGTGAAGGGGTTTTGAAAACCCCAAAGCCGTGTATCAACATAAGGTATTGTTGCTGTCATTGTAACTCTGGCTTATTAAGTCAGCTGGATTCCACTGGATGCAAGACATGGACTCAATTCCTCCGACCACTGCTTTCAGACTTGCTTTGCTAAATCACCCTTCTCTGTTCTTGGAAGGCATCTCTGGTAGATCCCATAGATTTTTTGCGCATTTTCAGCTCTAAGAATCAAAACTTCAATCTCATGGCCCAGCCCGTGTTCTTTCCTTGCCTATCTCATGGCCCCAAGAATCTGTCATAGGGAGGGGGGTAGTCTGTTACCCCCTCCCCTACTCCATTTCCTCTGCTGGAGACTCTAGGGTCAGGGCAGGGTGAGGTAGGATTAAAGGACTGGGGTCAGAACATCTTACCTGACTTGTATTGTTGATATCCTTCCATTGGTGCTCATTGTCATAGCAGCCTTCACATGTTGGCTCTTTTCCATGAGACACATTAACTTGGAGATTCACTCTCGGCCAACATCTTGAGACCCACCCTTTAACTAATACACCTATTGACATACTTCCTGCTGCTGAGGTCTCCTTGCCCTATGAGGCTACCTTCTTGGATGGAGCCCCTCTAGATGCTGGCTGCCTTCTTTGGTATTCACTTCCCCAGCCCCTTGACAGGAATTCATAAGTCCTTGCTTTGCCAATCTTACACATGATGGCTTCTCTCTCTATCCCTCTCTATCTATTTCTCTCTCCTTGCCCTTCCCTCTCTATTTCTCTATCCTTGCCCTACCATTTCTTCAGCAGCTTCAGTTATCCTACCACCTTCTAAAAGCTCCCAGTGAAAGGCAGATACCAGCTGGTGGCCCCATTGGCCTCTCAACTCCTGGAAACAGAAGTTGGGTTCTCAAAAAAATGTTTTCTCACCAGGCTTCACCACAGAGTGGGTGCAACTTTCCCTTTCATGCTTTGCTTCTTGAGTCTCAATAAGCTGTTCTACTGGAGGGCTTCTGACTTGGCTTGAGAGTGTGAGGCAAGGATGGGAGAAAAGTCAAATTACCCTCTACTCCTACAGATTCTTCTCTCGGTGGACTTCCACCTATCTCTTATCCAGCGTTGCAGTGGGTGATGGAGGTTGATAGTCAAAATGTCAGTCTTGTAGTAAACATTAACTGGGATAAAGTAGGAAACCACTGAAAAAGTGAAGGAACACTTCATCAAGAAGATATAATAATAATTTATATATGCCTTTTTGCTTTGGAGTATATGAAGCAAAAATGAACAGAAATACAAAAAGAAATTGATAAAATCACAATCATGCTGGAAATGTTTTTCTTTTAATTGTATTTTAGATGAAGGTTTACCGAGCAAACTAGCTTCTCATTAGACAGTTATAATACACATATTGTTTTGTGACATTAGTTGCCAACCCCACGCCATGTTAACACTCTCGCCTTTTTAACCTTAGGTTCCCCATTACCAACTTTTGTGCCCCCTCCTGCCCTCTCATTCCTGCCCCTGGGCTGGCGTGCCCATTTAGTCTCATTTTGTTTTATGGGCCTGTCTAATCTTTGGCTGAAGGGTGAGACTCAAGAGTGACTTCATCACTGAGCCAAAACATGTCAAGCGTCCATACTCTTGGGGTTTCTCCAGTCTGCCAGGCCAGTAATTCTGGTCTTTTTTTGTGAGTTAGAATTTTGTTCTACATTTTTCTCCAGCTCTGTCCAGGACCCTCTATTGTGATCCCTGTCAGAGCAGTTGGTGGCGGTAGCCAGGTACCATATAGTTGTACTGGACTCATTCTGGTGGAGCCTGTGGTAGTTGTGGTCCATTAGTCCTTTGGACTAATCTTTCCCTTGTGTCTTTGGTTTTCTTCATTCTCCCATGCTCCAGACAGGGTAACACCAGTGGAATATCTTAGATGGCCACTCACAAGCTTTTAAGACTCCTGATGCTACTCACCAAGAAGAATATAGAACATTTTCTTTATAAACTATGTTATGCCAGTTGAGCTAGATGTTCCCCAAGACCATGGTTCCCACAGCCCTCAGCCCAGTAATTTGGTCTCTCAGGGAGTTTGGATGTGTCTGTGGAGCTTCCAGGAAACGCTGGTGGCATAGTGGTTAAGCGCTACGGCTCTTAACCAAGAGGCTGGCAGTTCGAATCCGCCAGGCGCTCCTTGGAAACTCTACGGGGCAGTTCTACTCTGTCCTATAGGGTCGCTATGAGTTGGAATCGACTCGACGGCAGTGGGCTTGGTTTTTGGTTTTGGAGCTTCCATGACCTTGCCTTCATCAAGTTGTGCCGGCTTTTCCAGTCTTGTATACTATCTTACCCTTCACCAAAGTTACCACTTATCTACTGTCTATTTAGTGTTTTTCCTTCCCCACCACTCCCCTCCCTCATAACTATCAAAGATTGTTTCTTTTTGTGTGTAAATCTTTCCATGAGTTTTTATAGCAGTGGTTTCATACAATATTTGTCCTTTTGTGATTGACTTATTTCATTCAGCATACTGCCCTCCAGATTTATCTGTTGTGAGACGCTTTGCAGATTCATCATTGTTCTTTGTCAATGCATAATATTCCATTATGTGTATGTACCATCGTTTTTTATCCATTCATCTGTTGATGGGCATCTAGGTTGTTTCCATCTTTTTGCTATTGTGAATCATGCTGCAGTGAACATGGGTGTGCCTATGTCTATTCGTGTGACAGCTCTTCTTTCTCTAGGATACGTCCCTAGGAGTGGAAGTGGTGGATCATATGGTATTTCTATTTCTAGCTTTTTAAGGAAGCATCATATCATTTTCCAAAATGATTGTACATTTTGCATTCCCACCAGCAGTACATAAGAGTTCCAGTCTCCCTGCAGCCTCTCTTGTTATCGCCTGTTTTTTGTTTTTTTTGTTTGTGCCAATGATGCCGGGGTGAGATGGTTATTTCATTGTGGTTTTGATTTGCCTTTCTCTAATGGCTAGTGATCTCGAGCATTTCCTTACGTGTCTGTTAGCTGCTTGAATGTCTTCCTTCACGAAGTGTCTGTTCATTTCCTTTTAAGTGGATTATTTGTCTTTTTGTTGTAGAGGTGTTGGATTTTCCTATAGATTTTAGAGATTAGACCTTTATTGGATATGTAATAGCCAAAAATTTTTTCCCAGTCTGTACGTTCTCTTTTTAGTCTTTTGGTGAAGTTTTTTGATGAGCATAAGTGTTTAACTTTTACAAGATTGCAGTTAGCTAGCTGATCTTCTGGAATTTGTGTTGTTAGTTATGGTTTGTATTCTATTAATGCCGTGGATTAGGGCCTCTAGCATTGATCTAATTTTTTTCTTCTATGATCTTTATAGTTTTTGGTTTTATGTTTAGGTTTTTGATTCATTTAGAATTAGTTTTTGTGTATGGTGTGAGGTATGGGTCCTGTTTCATTTTTTTGCAGATGGATACCCAGTTTTGCCAACACCAGTTATTAAAAAGACTGTCTTTTCCCCATTTAATGGACTTTGGGCCCTTGTCAAAAATCAGGTGACCGTAGGTGGATGGATTTACATATGGGTTCTCAGTTCTGTTCCATTTGTCAAAGTATCTGACGTTGTACCAGTACCAAGCTGTTTTGACTATCGTAGCTGTATAGTAGGTTCTGAGGTCAGGTAGTGTGAGTCCTCCTACTTTATTCTTCAGTAGTGCTTTACCTATCTGGGGCCTCTTCCTTTTCCATATAAAGTTAATTAGTTTTCCCATCTCTTTAAAAAATGCTGTTGGTATTTGGATTGGGATTGCATTGTATTTGTAGATTGCTTTGGGTAGAATTGACATTTTTATAATTTTGAGTCTTCCTGTCCATGAGCATGGTATGTTTTCCCATTTATGTAGATCCCTTTTGGTTTCTTGCAGCAGAGTTTTGTAGTTTTCTTTGTATAAGTCTTTTACATTCCTGGCTAGATTTATTCCTAAGTATTTCATATTTTTAGGGGCTATATAAATGGCATTGTTTTCCTGATTTGCTTTTCGTCATTCTCTTTGTTGGTGTATAGGAATCCAACTGATTTTTATATGTTTATCTTATATCCTACTACTGTTTTCATGGAGTCTTTTGGGTTTTCTATATATAGAATCATATCATCTGCAAATAGGGACAATTTTACCTTCTTCATTACCAATTTGGATGCCCTTTATTTCTTTTTCTTGCCTTATAGCTCTAGCTAGGGCTTCCAGCACAGTGTTAAATAGGAGTGGTGATAAAGGGCATTCTTGTCTTGTTCCTGTTCTCAAGGGGAATGTTTTTAGCTTCTCTCCATTAAGAATGATGTTGGCTGTTGGTTTTGTATAGATGCCTTTATTATATTGAGGAATTTCCCTTCTATTTTATTGAGAGTTTTTATCAGGAATGGGTGTTGGACTTTGTTGAATGCCTTTTCTGCTTCGATTGAGATGATCATGTGAATCTTTTATTTTTTTTATATGGTGGATTATGTTGATTGATCTTCTACTGTTGAACCATCCTTGTATACCTGGTACGAATCCCACTTGGTCATGGTGTATTATTTTTTGATATGATGCTGCATTCTATTGGCTAGAATTTTGATGAGAATTTTTGTGTCTGTATTCAAAATTACAGAGATACTGGTCTGTAATTTTTTTGTGTGTGTGATGTCTTTACGTGGTTTTGGTATCAGGGTTATGCTGGCTTTATAGAATGAATTCGGAAGTATCCCTTTCTTTTCTACTTTCCGAAACAGTTTAAGCAGTACTGGTGTGAGCTCTTCTCTGAATGTTGGGTAGAATTCTCCAGTGAAGCCATCTGGGCTAAGGCTTCTTTTGTTGTTGTTGTCGTTGTTGGGAGTTAATAGGTCTCTTCAGATGTTCAACATCAGTTGTGTTAGTTTGGGTAGGTAGTGTGTTTCTAAAAATGTATCCATTTCCTCTAGGTTTTCAAATTTGTTGGAATATAGTTTTTCATAGTACTCTGTTATGATCCTTTTTATTTCAGTTTGGTCTGTTGTAATGTCCCCCATTTCATTTCTTTTTTGGGTTAATTGCACCCTCTCCTGTTTTTCTTTTGTCAGTTTGGCCAGTGGTTTGTTGATTTCATTGATCTTTTGAAAGAATCAGCTTTTGGTTTTGTTGATTTTTCTAGTCTCTATTTCATTTGTTTCTGTTCTTCCTTTATTATTTCCTTTCTTCTGGGGGCTGTGGGCTTCTTTTGCTGTTCTCTTTCTATTTGTTCAAGTTGTGTGGCTAATGTTTTGATTTTGTCCCTCTCTTCTTTTTTGATGTGTGTATTGCTATAAATAGACCCCTGAGCACTGCCTTTGCTGTGTCCCAAAGGTTTTGGTATGATGTGTTTTCATTCTTATTTGATTCTAGGAATTTTTTGATTCCATCTCTACCCAATGGCTTTTAAGCAGGGTGTATTCAGCTTCCATGTATTTGATTTTTTTTTCCTTGCTCTTCCTGTTGTTAATTTCTACTTTGATGGCATTGTGACCAGAGAAGATACTTTGTATTATCTCAGTGTTTTGGATTTTGTTGAGGATGGTTTTGTGGCTTAGGATGTGGTCTATTCTGGAGACCGTTCCATGTGCATTGGAAAAGAATGTGTATCTTGCAGCTGTTGGGCAGAGTGTTCTATATATATCTGTGAGGTCAAGTTGGATGATTGCCACCTTTATATCTTTTGTATCTTCATTGAGTTTCCTTCTAGATGCTCTGTCCTTCACCAAGAGTGGTGTGTCGAAGTCTCCTACTATTATTTTGTAACTGTCACCTTCCCTTCTCAGTGCTGTTAGAGTTTGTTTTATGTATTTCAGAGCCCTGTCATTGGGTGCATAGGTATTTATTATGGTTATGTCTTCATGATGCATTGTCCCTTTAATAATTGTATAATGCCCTTCTTTGTCTTTTATGGTGGATTTTGTTTTAAAGTGTATTTTATCTGAGATTAGTGTTGCCACTTCTGGTCTTTTTTGGTAGCTGTTTGCTTGATGTATTTTTTTCCATTCTTTGATTTTTAGTAAATTTATGTCTCTGTTTCTAAGGTGTGTCTCTTGTAGACAGCACATTGGTGGATCCTGTTTTTTTGTCCTGTCTCTTTATGGGTGCATTTAGGCCATTTACATTCAGTGTAATTATTGATAGGTGTGAGTTTATTGCTGTCATTTTGTAATGGTTTTTTTGTGGTGCTGACGTTTTCTTTGATCCTCTTATTCTCCTGTGCCAAATTCCTTTTGTTTGTGGATTTTTTTTCATTTCTTTTGATTTTGTAGATTTTGTGTTTACAGAGACTTTATGTTTTTCTTCTTTATTTTGATGAGTAGGTTTGTTAACTTTGTTTGTGATTACTTTGAAATTTATCCTTACCTTCCTAAGTTTTAACTAGTCTTTTATTACTTGGTATCGCCTTGACTTCCTCTCCATTTGAAAGTTCTATACCTACACCGTTTATTCCTTCTTTTATTGTTCTGACATTGTTGTCATTTACAGATTGACGTCTCTGGTTCCCTGTTGTAAATGTTTTAGTTTTGATTTATCTTTCAGAGTTCATTACCTAGGTTGGTATCTGGCTGATGCAGTCCCGAGTCCTAGATTCAGGCTGTCATCTCATGTTGTTGGTTCTCTAACCAAAGGACTCCCTTCAATAATTCTTGTAAGTTTGGTTTGGTTTTTACATATTCTCTTAATTTCTGTTTATCTGGGAATGTCCTAATTTCACCATCATGTTTGTGCAAGAGTCTTGCAGGATATATATTCTTGGTTGGCAGGTTTTTTTTTTTTTTTTGCTTTCAAGGTTTTATATATGTCATTCCATTGCCTTTTTGCCTGCACGGTTTCTGCCAAGTAATCAGAGCTTAGTCTTATTGTTTCTCCTCTGTATGTGACTTTTCGTTTTTCTTGAGCTGCTCTCAGGATTCTTTCTTTGTCTTTGGTTTTAGCAAGTGTGATTATGATATGCCTTAGTGATTTTCTTTTGGGGCCTGCCCTGTATGGGGTTCATTGAACTTCTTGGATGGTCATCTTTTTTATCTTTCATGATATTAGGGAAGTTTTCTGTCAGCAATTCTTCAATGACCCTTTCTGTTTCCCATTTTCTCCCCCTGTTCTGGAACTCTGATAACTTACAAATTTTTGCTTTTGATTGTATTTGATATCATTTTCAGGGTTTCTTCATTCTTTTCTCAGATTTTTCCTCAAAGTGGTATCCAAGTAGTTGTCTTCAATTTCGCTGATCTCTCCTTCTGTTGTTTAAAACCTACTCCTCAAACCCTCTATGACACTATTTCTGAAATCTTGTTGTTATCTTTTGGATTTGTAATTGCAGTTTTTGTATGATTTCAGGTTGTGAATTTATTTTGACATTTTGTTCTTATATTATTTTCCTGAATTCTTCCATTGTTTTATCTGTCTTTTCCATGATTTTGTCTATTTTTTCCTCATTTTTATCTGCATTTTCCTTTAACTCTTGGTTCACCCTGAATATTAGAGATTTGTTATCAGGTAGTTCCAGTGCCTTTTCTTCTACTGGAAGGTCATCTAGTGCTTTATTTTGGATGCCTACTGGAACCATCCTGTTCTGGTTTTTTAACATGTTTTGATGTTGTCTGCTGTCTTCCGGACATTCAGTAATCATTTTCTTCATTTATTGATTGTAGATTTGTTTGTTTTGTCCCCCTTTTTTGTTTCATTTGATTATGCCTGAGCAGGCGGGCTGGGTGTTCTTTGTTGTTTGATCATCTGTGGGCACAAAACTTCTCACCACCTTGTCCAATGGGCAAGGGCAGTCACTCAGCTATGGTGCAGCAGGACAGGTCCAGCATAGGGGGAGGGGCTGGGATGGGTCATTTGTGGCATGTACTGGGGCCAACAGGGCGGGGTTGGGGGGGGTCAAGGCAAAGCAGGTTCCGGTAGACCATACCTGTACTGCTTGGGGGTGTGATGCTCAGTGCACAGTGCAGATAGGCAGGAGGGAGGGGAGGAGGTTGTGATGTGTGCAGCTAAGTGGGTGTGGGAAAAAAGTGAAAGAAGAGAAAGAAATAAGAGCCAAAAAAAGAGTGCTGAGGGATCCTGCCATTGGAGCTGCACAGACCCAGGAAAGCTGTGTGTTGGTGGCTCTCTAGCCAGGCGGTGAGGCACAGCCCGGCAAGAAGGGACAGATACAACACATGCAGCTAGGTGGGTGGGAGAAAGAAAAGGGAGGAGGGGAGAGAGAGATAAGAAACTAGACTAAAAAAAAGAGAACGAGAAAGACACACTTGGCAAGGTGATTGGGAGAAAGGAATGGAAGGAATGTAGAGACAGACAAGAAACTGAGGAAAAAAAGAAGAAAGAAAAGAAAAAAATGCCCCAAGGGAGCCCACTGGAAGTGGGTTCCTGGCCAAGCAGGGCTGTACAACCCGTTAAGAGGGAGTGGAGATGGCATGCAGTGCCAGGTGTTCAGGAAAAGGGTAAGACAGGAAGGTAGAGAAAGACGAGAAACCAAGAAAAAAAAGAAGAAAGAAAAAATGTGCCAATGGAGCCCACTGGAAGTGGATCCCTAGCCAAATGGTGCTGTACAGCCTGTCAAGAAGGAGCAGAGATGGCACATGGTGCCAGGTGTTCAGGAGATGGGTAAGGAAGGAAGGTAGAGAGAGACAAGAAACTGAGAAAAGAGGAAAAAAAATGCTCTGAGGGAGCCCACTGGTGTAGTGGCATGGACTGGGGAAGTGGCTCCCCAGCTGAGTGGCACTGATCAGCCCATCTAGAAGAGGCAGACATGGCACACAGTGCCACGTGTTCAGGAGAAAAGAAGGGAAGGATGTTAGACAGAGACAGGAAACTGAGAAAAGAAAAAGAATCCCCAAGGGAGCCCACTGGCTTGGTGTGGATGAGGGAAATGGCTTCCCAGCTGAGCGGCACTGCTCAACCTGTCTAGAAGGAGCAGAGATGGCACACAGCACCAAGTATTCAGGAGACAGGGAAAAAAGAAAGGTAGAGAGACAAGGAACTGAGAAATGAGGAAAAATAAAAAGGAAAAAAATGCCCCCAGAGAACCCACTGGCGTGGCAGCATGGACCAGGGAAGTGGTTCCCCAGCCGAGTGGTGTTTTACAGCCAGTCAAAGAGTGGAGATGGCACACGGAGCCAGGTGTTCAAGAGAAAGGGGAGGAAAGAGGTGAAAGAGATGAAACCAAAAGCTGAAAAAAGCAACAAAGGCAACAACAACAAAAAAAATGGCATTGAAGAAGCCAGCCGGTGTGGGCAGGGCAAATCCAAATGACAAAGAGCTGGCATATCTCTGGCGGATCAACCACCACCCGCCAGAAAGCAGCAGAGGCTGAGCAGGGAGAAGAAGGGTGGATGGTGGGGAAGCATGTATCCCTGGTTAGCGGGTGCTCTGTCTCCTGCTGGGAGCTCCGTGATGCTGCCTTCCCGTACTCCCTGTCCTCCGTTCTTGGTGGCTGAGGTATCCAAGATGGCGAATCCGTGCCACATTAGCTTATAGGGAAACTCCACTCTGTATCTCTCCTCACTCTCTGTTCTCTGTGAGTTTCTTATTCCATTCAGTGTTTGGTTGAGTTCTTTATCTCTTCATTTGATGCTTGGAAACCCTGGTGGCATAGTGGTCAAGAGCTATGGCTACTAACCAAAAGGTTGGCAGTTCAAATCCATGAGGTGTTCCTTGGAAACTCTATGGGGCGGTTCTACTCTGTCCAGTAGGGTCGCTATGAGCCCCAATCAGCTCGACAGCAAAGGTTTTGGTTTTGGTTTCATTTGATGCTTATTGTTCCAGGATTGACGTTTGTCTCTGTTTTACTTAGTTTTTTGGGTCTTTGCTATGGCAGGACAGTGTGGAGCTTCTGTGTGTAGCACCATGATGATGGTGGAAATTTTAAACATACTTCTCTCAGAAACCAGTGGATCAAGCAGGGGAAAAAAAAAAAAGCTCTTTAGAAGATTTAAACAACAGAATTAACAGGCTGTAAATAAAAAACTTTTTTTCTTTAAATAAAAAACGTTTACCAAAATTGGCCTTATACAAAGGAATTGGCATTACAAAGCAATTCTCAATGACTTTCAAACAATCAGTATAGTTGTTTTCATTCTTTTTTGGGTATCCTTTTTTTTTCCTTGTCAATGGCTTACCAATTTTGTTAGCCTTTTCAAAGAACCAGCTCTTCCTTATATTTCTTATCTAAAATTTGTTTTCTGTTTTATCACTCTTCCGCTGACTTTTGGCTTATTTTGTTATTCTATTTCTAGTTTCTTGAGATGAAGGCTGAGTTCATTTATTTTGTCTTTCTTGTTTTCTAATAAACTCATTTAAGTAGAAGTTATACATTTCCCATTGCTTATCTCCCATAGGGTCTTTGGATAGTGTCCTCGTTGTATGTAATTTCAGTTGTGATTTTCTCTTTAACCCAAAAATTATTTAGAATATTGTCCATAAAGTGTCCAAGAACCAGGGCTTTGAGCCTATTCATTCCAGTCCAAACTCCTACTGAGAATTTGCATTTCTAACAAGTTCCCATTTAATGCTAATCCTGCTGGTTAGGGACCAATTCTTAGAATACAGTGGTTCTCAAAATTTATTATACATAAGAATCACCTGGAGATCTGTTAAAATGTAGATTCTGATTCAGTATATCCAGGGTGGAAATGCAAATTCTCATCAGGGGTTCAAACCAGAATGAACCAGTTCAAAGCCCTGCTAAGAACATCTTCCTCCTTCTCTCTTTTCCTTCCTTTATTTTTTCCCCTCCTCCCATATCTCCTTGGAAACCCCATAGAGCAGTTCTATTCTGTCCTGTAGGGTTGCTATGAGTCAGAATTGACTTGATGGCAATGGGTTTCGTTTGTATTTCCTTTCCTCCTCTTATTTTTTTCTCCTTCCTTTCTTCCCCCCCCCCACCCCCCTTCCTCCTTTTTTATGCTTTGTTAATAACTAGGTTATTGCATTTGGATCCTAGACTGTGGTCCATATCATTTCTACCTTTTGAAAAGTTTGAGATTATCTTTGTAGCTAGTACATGGTCATTTTTTTTGTAAATGTTCTGTAGACATTAAAAAGAATGTATTCTTTAAATGTTGGAACAAATCAAGAGGATAAATTGTACTACTCAAATCTTCTATTCTTACTCCTTTCTATCTGATTGATTTGTCAGTTTTTGAAGAGATGTGTTAAAGTGCTTCTCTGTGATTATAGTTTTGTTAAATCCTCTTTGTACTTCCAACAGTTTTTTTTTTCCTGCAGATTATCTATCTACATAGCAGTTTATGTCTGTCATTTCTTCTTAGGGGATTGTATCATTTATCAACTTAAGTATTGCTCCTGGTATCTTTAAAGCTTTTTGCCCTAAATTATACTTAATTTGTTACTAATTTTGCCATTTATGGTTTTTATTTGCCTGGTATATGTTTGTATTTAATCTTCTGTGTCATTTTATTTTTGGCATGCCTACTATAAATATCATATGATCGTATTCATTTATTTTAACAAAAATATTAAATTTTTTATCTTTTAATGATGGAATTTCAATCATTTGTATTTATTGTGATTACTAATATTTAGTCTTCTGTAGGTTATCTATGAATCAACTCAAGGGCAGTGAGTTTGGTTTTTTTGGTGAGAGGTTATCTATTATGTTTCTTCGTTTATTCTTGTATTTTCTTTTTCATGCTCCTCCAATGGTGTGAAATTTATGCTTCAAACTTCCATATTTTGGATGGTTTACCCTTAAAATTATAACAAACATATTTAAACTTATATTTTCCTGACAATATTAATAATCAGCAACTTTAATCTCCCCTGTTAAGGAAGATACTGCTTCTAGCTGAAATCCTCTAGATTTTTAATTTGGGGTTGTTACACGGTTTCTAATCCTATCCTCTGCTATTTTATGAATCCTTATTTGACCATCACGTTAGATTCCACAGTCATCTTATCAGAAACTATTTTGAATTAATATAAGTTGTAGTGTTTTTTTTCTTTGCTCAATTCTTTCTAGAATACTTTTCTTCTGCTCATTTTTCATAACCAGGTTCTAGCTTTAGGTACATTTTCAGAAAGAATCATTTAACAGAATATTCTTTTTTAAACTTCCCTGTGGTAGAATTTTTTATTAGTTTGTCATTTTATTGTGGTAAGTGAATGAGTTTATTATGATAATTTGATAGAACATAAACTTACCATTGCAACAGGCTTTTCTGGTCCATTGGATAGTCTTCAAACTCCTTCCTCCCCACCACTTCCTCAAGTCCCAGAGACTTCCCCTTTGCCCCTCTACTCCCCTGCCATGGGGAGCTGTTGCCCTCAGTGATTCATGAGGAATTCCAGGAGAGGTCTTACCCTTCTCTGGCCCAAGGGTAAGCCACAGTTTGTTTGAATCAGTCCATCGTTCTTCCCTCCCTACAACTGATGCATGAAAAACATAACTGACAGTCTGTCCTTCGGATTGCCCTTTCTACCCCAGCCATGTTACTTTGCTCTAAATTCCCATTCCTTGGTTGATTTGGGAAGAGAAGCACAATGGAGAACTTGAGGGACAAGATGGTTCCAGCAGCATCATACTGCATCGGTCCCTGGTAGGCTAGCTCTATCTTCTCACTTGTTTTTAAATCTCCATCTCCTAACCTCGCCTTTTGCCCATGCCAGCCTCTGACACCCCCCTTAGAAGGACAGTCTGTCCATTAAGGTTTTTCATGTACCAATTACTGGAAAGGAAACCCTTGTGGCGTAGTGGTTAAGAGCTATGGCTGCTAACCAAGAGGTCAGCAGTTCAAATTCTCCAGGCGCTCCTTGGAAACTCTGTGGTGCAGTTCTGTTCCGTTCTGTTCTGTTCTGTTCTGTTCTGTAGGGTCACTATGAGTCGGAATCAACTGATGGCAGTGGGTTTGGTTTTTGCTTTTTGATTACTGGAAGGGAAGAACGCTGGACTGATTCAGGTGACCTATGACTTACCCTTGAGTTAGAGAAGGGTAAGCCTTCTTCTGGAATTCCTGGGAGGGAGAATCATGATCTTCTGCCATCAGTTCATTTCTTACCACTGTTTCTTCTGGCATTTGGTGAGTAGATATTCATTTGTTCATTCATTCATTCAGCAAATACTTTTTGAGTGCTCACTACATGACAAGCACAATTCTAGGAACTGAGGATATAGCAGTGAATAAAACAGATGAAAATTGCTCTAGTGGAGTGAGACATAATCAATACTAAACATAAATAAAATGTATAGGATGTTAAAAAAAACTCATTGCCATTGAGTTGATTCCAACTCACAGCAACCCTATAGGACAGAGAAAAATGGCCCCATAGGGTTTCCAAGGAGTGGCTGGTAGATTTGAACTGTCAACCTTTCGATTAGCAGCCAAGCTCTTAACTGCTGCAGCACCAGGGCTCCGTATAGGATGTTAGAAGGTGATAAGTAATAATAGAAGAAACAGAACAGGGATGATGGTTTGTGATTTTAAATTGAACAGTGAGGGTAGATCTCATTGAGAAAAGAATGCTTGAGTAAAGACTCAAATGGAATGAAAGAAAGAGCTGTGTGAATACTTGAGAGAAGAGTGTTCTAGAGAAAGGGAACACCAGTGCAAAGGGTCTGAGGCAGAAGCATGCCCAATATGGCTAGAGTGCTATGAACAAGGTTGGAAATAGCCGGAGATGATGTCAGAGAGGTAAAGGGGTGGGAGTCGGGGAGCTAGACCATGTAGCAGAATGTCAGAGGCCATGCATGGTAAGGACCCTGTTCTTACTCTGAGTAAGGGAACACGGGAAGGTTATGAGCAGAGGAGTGGCATGATCTTACATTTTAACAGGATCATTCTGACCACTGAGTGAAAATAAACCATAGCAAGGGTGGAGGCAGGGAAACCAGTTGGGGCTACTGCAATTATCCAGGCCAAAGATGACGGTGGCTTGGACCATGGTGATAGCAGTTGTCGCATCTTGGATTTATCTTGAAGGTGGATCCAATAGGATTTCCTGCCAGATTTGGTGTAGATTATTAGAGAAAGAGAGGAGTCAAGGACAGATCCAAGTTTTGGTCTTGAACAACTGGAAGGATGAAATTGCCATTAGCTGAGGTGGGAAAGACTATGGGAGGAGCAGTTCTCTTTTGGGCATGTTAACTCTGAGATGTCTATAAAAAATCCAAACAGAGATTGCAAATAACAGTGGGGTGTGTGAGTCTGCAGTTCAGGGCAGAGGTCCAAGCTGGAGATATGAACTGGGGAGTCAGCAGCAGCTTATAGGTAGTAATTAAAGCCCCAGGACTAGATGAGATCACCAAGGGAGTGAAGGAGTTTAGAGAAGAGGTATAAGATCTGAGGTCTGGCACATTGCCATCATTAATAGGTTGAGGAAAAGAATGGAAACCAGCCAAGGAGATGGAGAAGAAATGGCCAGTGATGTAGGAAGATCAACATTTGTGGTGTTCCCGAAGCCAAGTGAAGAAATGTGTTACCAGGAGGAGGGAGTGACCAATTATAACAAATGCTACTGAGAAGGTCAAATAAGATGGCCAGGTGAGGACTGAGGTTGATGACTGGATCTAGTAACATGGAAGCCATTGGTAGCCTTCACAAGCAGCTGTGGCGGTGAGTGGAACGAAAATGTGATTAAAGTGGGTTTGAGAGAAAGTGGACAGAAGGAATTGGAGACAACTATTTCAAGGAGGTTTTTTCTGGAAGGTTTTACTAACATTTTTAATTTCTGGAGCTTTACAACTTGATGTCTTTCTATATTTTCATGAGGACACTGGTAGTAAGAACAAATTAGCAGCCAGTATCTTAATTAAGGAAGTCTGAGATACAAATCTTGAAGAGGCATCTGAGCTAGTGTAGGAAAATGTCAGAGTCAGACTCTGAAGACTTGGGTTTGAATCCCAACTAAGACTTACTGAGTATGTGACAGTTCCACTCCCTAAGCCTCATTTTCCTTATCTGCAAAATGGAGATAATAGTCACTCCTTTGCCAAACTCCAGTGGTTGAAATGGAGAATGTGGAAGTGGCAAGCCCAGTGACTGGCACACAGTAGGTGCTCAGTATGAATACTAGCAGAATGGGTTGGTGATCAGGTATCACGCACTTAGGATTTGACTGTATTTGGAGGAGGCATGTACATGCTTGCGAGTTTAGTGATTTTTAAGTGTGCTAATTGCCTCTTTAAATGAATTGTCATAATTGTGTTATTCCAATATTTTGATACAACATATGCTTATTTCTTCCAAAGGCTTCTGGTTGACTGGGCGGGTTCCAATATATTGAGGTTTTGTTTTTTAACAGAAAGAACTGGACTCGTGAATTCATTTAGCATTCACTGGGCACCCACTATGTGCCAGCACCTGTGCTGGGTGCCGAGTGGGCTGAGGGTGGTGGTCGACAGATATGGACAGTGGACAGCTGAGGGACTTACAGCCTGTTGCGAGGGACAGACATGGAAACATTTGGTGAGGTCTAGACCTAGAGCTTGGGGCATTCCCCCATTTCATGTGCTCATTCAACACATTTTAACTGAGCACCTACTATGTGCCATCCTCACTGCTAGGCACTGGTAACAAGACAGACTTCATTCCTGGCTTCCTGGAACCTAGGATCTGGGAGGAGGGAGGGAGCTGGTAAAAGGTAAGAGTCAAAAAAAAATTGTAGGTGGTAATGAATACTATGGAGGACCCACACAAAGGGCTGCAGGCAGGGAGTCAGAGGAGGGGAGTCTTGCCTTAAGATGGCCAGGCTTCCATGAGGAGGTGACTCTGAACAGAAAAGCTAGCAGTGGGACTGTGCTTCCTGGGGTGATATGATACCCATGGCTGATTCCCACCATCCTGGTGGCCAGGCTGAATACAGACATCAGCCCACGGCACACAGACCTGTGATGTGAGCAGTTAGGAATGTTCACAGTGGTAAAAAGGATTGTGGGATACTGAGCCAGTGTGCTGTTGTTTACTTGCTCTGTGTCTTTGGGGGAAATCTCTTAATGTCTCTGCTTGCAGCAAGGACAAGGATATCAGGCATAGTTGTACTAGTTGCCTATGGCTGCCATAACAAATGATCACAAACTGGGTGGCTTAAAACAACGGGAAGGTATTGTCACAGTTCTAGAGACCAGCAGTCTGAAATCAAGATGTCGGCAAGGTTGGCTCCTTCTGGAGGGTTCTGAGGGAGAGTCTGTTCTATGCCTCTCTCCTAGCTGCCAGTGAGTGGTTTCCTGCAGTCCTTGGCATTGCTTGAGTTATAGAGGTATCTAACCTCTGCTTCTGTCTTCACATAGCTGTCTTCCTTCTGGGTCTGCCTGCCTCTGTGTTTCCAGAGGATTGTCTGGGTGAGTCCAGTGTAATCACAAGAGTCCTTTTAAGAGGGAAATAGGAGGGTCAGGGTTAGAGAAGAAGATGTGATGATAGGAGCAGAGATTGGAATGATGTACTTTGAAGATGGAGGAAGGGGCCACAACCTAAGGGATGTCGGTAGCCTCTAGAAGCTGGATAAGGCAAGGAACAGATTTTCCCCTAGAGCCAGCAAAAGGAATGCAGCCCTGCTGATGTCTTGATTTTAGCCCAAAAGGCCCATTTTTGGACTTCTGACCACCAGAACTGTAAAATAATAAATTTGCATTGTTTTAAGTCATTAAATTTCTGGTAATTTGTTACAGCAACAACAGGAAACTAATACACAAAATTAGACAAAAAACAAAAACAGAACACTCAGCGTCTCTGCCTGTTGCAAGCTCATTCAATAACAAGGTTGACCAAATCCTGTTTCTGGGTGCCCAGGCCATCCACTCAGCCATGGCATAAGGCTGATTATAAGGATTATGAGGAACCAGACCCCTGGGATCCCCGACTACCACACAAGGGTCAGGATACTTTAGCTCCATTCCCAACACTTCTACTAACCTTGGAAGGACCACTTTCCTTCTTGGACCTGAGTCTTCCATCTGTAAAATGGGTAGAGTAGGGAAAGATGGACTCAGGGTGAGCTGTAGTGGTCATATCTGGTGGGAAAACAGAGAGGCATGAGGGAACAGGAGCAGGCCCCCACTCTCCAGGACAGCAGGATTTTGTATACATAGAGGGAGCCTCTAGTAAGAGGGAGCATCCATTTGAAGATCGGGCAGGAGTATGACCAGATCAGGGGTCCACCTTGGCCTTCTGCCTTACAGGGGGATCATTCCTTCTCTCCTTTGCTAAGGGGTTGTTATTGTTATTTTATTATTGGTGCTGTGGAGCATATCCTCAAGTTGTACGACTCTGACCAAAGACGTGTCCTTTTGGTGTTTTAGACCTATAACAGCCAGAGCGAGACCAACGAAGACTATGAGATCCCCCCAATAACACCTCCCAACCTCCCTGAGCCATCTCTCCTGCATTTGGGGGACCACGAAGCCGGCTACCACTCGCTGTGCCACGGCCTCACACCCAACGGTCTGCTCCCTGCCTACTCCTACCAGGCCATGGACCTCCCGGCCATCATGGTGTCCAATATGCTGGCCCAGGACAGCCACCTGCTGTCAGGCCAACTGCCCACGGTGAGTCCCCATCACCCACAATGGTTTCCGTCAGGGAAGAGAATTGAGAGGGGAGCAGAATGCCAATGCCTGGATAGGGAACACACCCTCTGCTCATGTGCAATGCCTGGGTTCAGCTGGCTGCCTGCATGGGGATCTACGGAATGTTGGGGGTGGGTGTGAAGGGAAATTAATGTCTTCACACTGCTTGCTTCTGGAGGGCTGTTTATGTATCTTGATAGTATTTTTTTTTTATGTAGTATAACCTCATTTTTATTTAACAGCTTTATTGAGATATAATTCACATGCTTTAAATTCGCCCGTTTCAGGTGTACAATTCAGCAGCTTTTAGTATATCCCTGGAATTGTGCAACCATCCCCCTGTACCCCTTAGCCATCACCCCACACTCTCCCATTTCCCCACAGCCCTAGGCAACTACTAATCTACTCTCTGTTTCTATAGATTTGCCTATTCTGGATATTTTATATAAATGGAACCATGGGTTTTTTTTGTTTTTTTTTTTTTAATATATCTTGTTGAAGCTGCCACGGAAGAAGGTGATTCTTGAGTTGAAATTTGTGGGAGAAGTAGAAATTTGGCAGGCAGACCAATGTGCCAGTAGAAAAAGAAGGAAAGACTCTTCCCAACAGTGGAACAGCATATACAAAAGCACCAGGTGGGAGGGCTCATGTCGTGCTTGGAGACTGACATGGGATTCATTCTTTATTGGGTTGGGCAGGAACCTGGAGCCAAGGAGGGAGAAAAGAGGTAAAAGAGCCCAGCAGGGCCTGGATCATAAGGGTCCTGAATCCCATGCTAAGGAAATGTGTGCTTTTTTAGTATGAAGGGCTAATTTGTAGACTCTGCCGTCCCACGGACCTGTGTTAACAATCCTGGCTCCACCCCTCTAGCTTGTTTCTTTGTCTTGGGAATCATAATAGTACCCACCTTAAGTTCTTGGTGCAGAGCATCGGAGATAATGCGTGTAAAGTCTTCACCAATGTCTGCAGAGAGGAAGCAATCAGGGAATATTTGCTATTGTTATTATTTGGAAAAAAAATAAATTCCCCAGTAACCAAATTGCGGTGTTTTCCCTTAAGTCTCATTGACCTAAAGAAACAGACGGCACAGATTGTCAGGTACATTTGTAGGACCACCTGGTTATAATAAAAAAAATAGCTCTGATAATTACAAAGTGTATTATCTGTTTATCAGCGGTAACCCCCTGGTAGCCCCGCCTATGAAATGCTTTTGCTGGGCTCTGTCCAAATAGGTACTTTGCAGTCGTTTTCCAGATTTCTTTAAAATGAGCTCAGTGTAAGATGTCTCACAAATTCAGATCACTTTAATTCTTCCATTAGTCAGAATTTGCGAGGGTTCGCTGAATTTTATATTCCCTTGTTATGTAATGAGAGATAAGCCAAGCCGTATTACCCAGGGACCCAGGGGAGGGCGGCCAGACCAACTGGGAAAACCAGATAAGAATATGTACATACATGGGGAATGTCTGGCAAAGAGTGACACAGAGCCAGAGAAAGAAATTTTTAAAATTTGTCTGAACTGCAGAATGATGGTGGATTGTGTGTGTGTGCGTATGTGTGTGTGTGAGCACGTACACTATATGGGCGATGCTGGAATTCGTGTCAACACTTACTAGGTGTCAAGCACTGAGCAAAGGGCTTTATAAATGTTTTTCACATAATGCTCCCAAGAAACAAGTGAGGTAGGAATTGCTATAAACCAAGGACGTGGAATAAGCCCTATTGGCCTAATGGGCACTGGCTGAGAGGAAGTAGGTGATGGTATTAGTTTCCTGTGGCTGCTGTAACAAATTACCTCAGACTGGGTGGCTTAGAACAACAGAAGGTTATTCTCTCCCAGCTCTGGAGGCCAGAAGTCCAAAGTCAGAATCACTGGGCCGAAATCAAGGTGTTGTCAGGGCCGTGGTCCCTCTGGAGCCTCTAAGGGAGAATTGGTCCCTTGCCCTTTACAGCTTCTGGTGGCTCCAGGAGTTCCTTGGCTTGTGGCTGCATCACTCCACTCTTTGGTCTCTGTCTTTACATGGCCTTCTCCTCTGCTGTCAGTAGAGCCTTCCTCTGCCTCTCTTTTATAAGGGCTCTTGTGGTGGCACTTAGGGCTCACCGGATAATCCAGGATAATTCCCCTATTTCAAGATCCTTACCTTAATCATGGAAACCCTGGTGGCATAGTGGTTAAGAGCTATGGCTGCTAACCAAAAGGTCAGCAGTTCAAATCAACAGGTGCTCTTTGGAAACCCTATGGGGCAATTCTACTCTGTCCTATAGGGTCGCTATGAGTTGGAATTGACTTGAGAGCAACGGGTTTGGTTTCTTGGTTTTATCTTAATCATACCTGCAGAAAAAAAAAAAAAAAGAACCCTTTTCCAATTAAGGTAACCTTTGTAGGTTCCCGGGATTAGGTTCTGATATCTTTTTGTGTGAGGGGGGACGGGGGTGGGGACGGGGGTGGGCGCATTTTTCAAGCCAGCACAGCAAGGCTTTGAACTGGTTCATTCAGGTTCAAACCCCTGCTGAGAACATGCATTTCTAACAAGTTCCCAGGTAATGTGAATGCTGCTGGTTAGGAACCAATTCTGAGAACCACTGGTAGAGCAGTGGGTCTCAAAATTTATTACACATAAGAATCACCTGGGGTCTTGTTAAAATGTAGATTCTGATTCAGTATATCTGGGGGTGGAAATGAAAAAAAAAAACAAACCCAAAAACCTGGAATGAACTGGTTTGAAGTCCTGCAGCACAGTGATCTTCAGCGTTAGAACAGCCTTTATTGAGCATCTGCTAGGTACCAGCCATTGTTCTGGGCTCTGGATCTACGAGATGCCCCTGAGAAACTCCGGTGCCGATGGAGAGACAAGTAAAGCACCCCTTTCTAAAAATGTAGTAAATGTTCCAAGAAGGTCCACACATGGTCTCCATGCACCCAGAAGAGGCACTTGGCTCCGATGTGGGGTTATCACTTCCTGGGAAAGTGATGGCCTGACCCTTAGTAGGTTCTGTATTTTATGAATAAATTAATGTCACATAGCTATTAAGCAGCAAAACCAGAATTCAAACCTAGTTCTGTCCCTTACCATCCGCTTCTCAGTTTTATCAGGTGATGAAGGGACAGAGCTGTCAGCCACTGGGCTGCAGGTAGCACAGAGGATGCCCTGGGGGCCAGGGTGCCTCCGTGGCTGTCTGCACAGACTGAGATGAGTCAACGGTGTTGTCCCTGGAGGGGTGGGTGAGGCCAAGGTGTTTGACAGCCATCTCATGTCAGGCCCTCCTTGGCTGTGATCCCAGAGGCCACGAAGTCCTCCTGTCCCCCTGCCCCAGCCTGCTGGACCTCCTGGGCTTGCGTGGGAATCAGCCTTTCCGCTTTGAAGGCACGGCTGCTAGCAGGAATCATGAACAGTATTGGAATCAGGCGCCTTTTACAAAATTAAATATGCTTAAGGCTTGTCCCTCCAACTTCAGTGTCTTAACTGATTAAACATTCATTTCCAAGACAAAAAGAGTCAATTTAGTATGAAAGATGTATTTTGCCGGTTTAATTTAAAGCACTGCACCTCCATCTGACCCCTATTTTTATAACTCAATAATTTTATCCTGTGTTGATTGTCTCATTTTGAGAGAGATATTATATGTATAAATCAGTTTCTAAAATACCCAAGGAAACTAGAAGAGTGGAATTTATTAAGCAGCTTCTGTTAAGTCTGAAATAATTTATTTTGGAGTCGTCCTTGGAAAGTGTTCAAGCTTGTGGTCTTACCCAGGAGAGGATTTATCCTGGAAAGACACAAAGCTTGACGTTCCTCGGACAAGTTCGTGGGCCACCTGTCCCTTTTGTAAGACCAGAGAAACTTCTGGAAGTGCCTTGGGTGGGCAGAGGTGGGCCTGGTGGGGAATGAGTTCAGGCAAAGCTTTCTCTACACCAGCCATGGAGTCTAGTGATTTGGAAAATATGAGCTTGTCCTAAACGGAGCCTTCTGGGTCACTGGGGCTGTGTGGTCCAGTCTTGGGCCTCAGTTAGCACAGGAGTGGCATGCAGCTGTTATTCAGGCCTTCTCCTCCTAGCTTTGACTCTTTCTTGGTTTCTCTGGGACCTTGGACAAGTCACTTCTCTCGTAGCCTCAAGTCTTCCTCTATGAAGTGGGGATTGGGCTTCCGGCTCTGTGAACTCACAATTAGGAAAATGGGCATAATTGCTTTGTCAGCTGTGCCACACTGGACAATTGTATGAGGTTGGATAAGCTCTCCACTGCCACCTGAGTGCTGGACTGTTGTTTTAGATCCTTTGTGCTCTAGCTCCCTGCCTCAAAGCATCTTGCCAGGACTGGTCCTTCTCCCCACATGGAGAGGATGCGGGCCATGGCCCAGGCACCCTCACCCCACGTGAAGGGCCAGTATCCTGAGGTAGACTGTTGGGAAGGGGACTGGGAAGTACCCTAGTTTTCCTTTTACCTCTTTGCTTTAGTGATGGTTCCAATGCTAGAGCCTAGCCCTGGTTTAGGGCCTGGAGCCTGGGGGCAGAGTCCTGAGTTTAGGGGCAGGCCTATGTACTGACTCTGGGAGGTCCTTAATATACCTTCTAACACCACCCTCTTCTCTTCCTGTTCTCTGTTCCTCCACCTTTATTCCACCTTCTCATTGCCCGGAGCCTGCATTATCTCTCCTCCCCCAGGAGTTTTGGCCTATCTCTGTTTGATTCTCACAAGTTGATACCCAGCGCCTGAGGCAGAGGCCAAAGACCACCAGCCCTTGTTATCTGGCCCTCTCAGCCACAGGGGGCAGTAGAGACCTCCTTCATTGTTGTTGTTGTTGTTATTGGGTGCTGTGGAGTTTATTCCGACCCATAGCAGTCCTAGAGGACAGAGTAGAACTGCTGCATAGGGTTTCCTAGGCTGTCACCTTACAGGAGCAGATCACCAGATCTTTTCTCCAGTGGAGTGGCTGGTGGATTCGAACTGCTGACCTTAGAGTTAGCAGCTGAGCACTTAACCATTGCACCTCCAGGGCTCCTTAAAGACCTCTTAGCCCAGCCTGTTCACTTTATTGCTTTTAACACGTAACATGTTTTTGTTTTATGATTGTGTCCATTAGGTTTTGCTGGGTAACAAACCATCCGAGTACTTAGAGGCTTAAACAATGAACTGTGATTATCCCTCATAATTCTGTGGGTCAGCAAGAAGGTTCTTTTAATCTGGACTGGCTCAGCTGATCTCTGGGGTCAGCTTGGCTAGGGCTGGATGATCTAGGATGGGCTTCCTCGTGTGTTGGCAGTTGACCCATTGTTAGCTGGGGCAATGAGGATGACACAGTGTCAGCTGGGGCAATGAGGATGACTTGGCCTTGGCTCCCTTATCACATGGTGGCCTGGGCTTGTTCACATGATAATGGTCACAGGTTTTCCAGGAGCAACAAGAGAGTGTCAGCCCCAATATGCAACACTTTTCAAATCTCTGCTTGTATCACATTTGCTAGTCACCCATTGGCCAAAGCAAGTGACGCGGCCATTTCCTGGATTCAAGGAGTAGAGAAATAGACCCCAGCTCTTGAAGGGATAAGTGGCAAAGTCACATTGCAGAAAGGCCTGGATATAGGGAGGGAAGAAATGTGTGGTCATTTTTGTAATCTACCATGATAATGTTTTGTTTTTTCCTGATGTATAGTATCACCTAGTAGTTAGGAGCATGGGCTCTGAGGTCAGGCCAACCTAAGCTCCAAGTCCAGCTCCTCTATTTGTTATCCACCCCTGTGACCCACATTAATCCTCCCTGAGCCTCAGCTTCTTCACCTTTAAAATGAAAGTAATGTTACTTGCCTCCTAGGAACTTATGAGGACTCAATGATCAGATGTAGGTAAAGTGCTCAGCCCACTGCTTGGCACACAGTAGGCACTTAATAAGTATAAGCTACTGTGTTTATTAATTTAGCCATTTAATTGACTGGGTTTGGGCATCTTCAGCCCTATATCAGTGTTTGTCCATCTTGACCTGCTGGGGATCTATGTTGGCTTTGCTGGGGCAGTGGCCAGACTGGTTGACCAAAGGGGGATCCAAGACGTGGGTGTTGGGAAAGGCAGATCAGAGTCCAAGGTGGCTGGGGGTAGGGAGAGGGCTGAGCTGGGGAGGGAGGTGCTTAATTACACCAGGACAGGCTCAGAACCTGTGAGCAACAACTAAGACAACAGTTCTACTGCTTGCAAGAAAGCCAGGACCCAAGACCCATGTCTTCTTGGCTCCAGGATCAGGGGAAGGATCCATCTTAGTAAAAGCAGGGCGTCGAGAGGGGACCCTCCAGCTTGGGCTTTTCCAGAGTGCCATGTTTTTTTCTAATTTCCCTCTGGGGGTAGCCATGGAGAGACTGATCTCCCAAATGGGCCCTCGGAGGGGCCTAAATGGGGGTAACCAGAGGCCCGGAGGTTTTATCGTATGCAGCAGAGTCCGGATGAAACTTTCTCCCTGTGTTTCTCCAAGGCACTCAACGAAACAAATATGTCTTTTTACATTTTATAAAACTCAGAAAAATGGCTTGAAACAGCTTTTGCTCCCCTGCTATAATTATTTATTTTCAAACACTCCTGCAGGAGATGGCTCCGTTTTCTTATCCTGCGCTCCTCTTTCTTTTCATAAATCATTATGAAAACAGAGACTAACACCAGCTCTGAAAGGTTGAAAGATTTATGTAACACATTTATGTTTCCCGTTTTCTCATTCTGGTACTCGGCTGCAAAAGCTAAGCTAATAAAAGCTGCTATTAATATTTCTTGTTGCCTAGCAACCCCAGAGCGGGAGTAATAGCTTCTGCTAGAAAAATAGATGACCGATAAGGAAAAATTCAATTCTTTTATTATCTCAGGGGGAAATGGCCTTTTACTGGAACATTATGATGTACGAGTGTGAAGTTGAACACAAAAGATTTTATGTGTGTGTGTGTGTGTTTGTTTTTCTATTTTTAATGAACATTATTTTACCTCCACTAACTCTATTAGGGTAACTTTTGTTTTCTTTTGCACACATTCTCCCCGCCCCATCCCTCATACTTAATTTAGCAGCTATAGTAGTTAAGAATCTGTCAGCGTTTTTTAGTTTAAAAATGGTTTTTGCAAAGGTTTATAACTTGGTCATAAAAATTCACTCCCTGTTAAAACTGGGGCCAGTGATAAGCTAACACACAGGCGCGTTCTCTGTGAACAGGCTCACGTTTGTTGAGAGATAAGACTTTTTTTTCTGTAAGAAAGGTCGGAAGAGAACAAAACATGTTTTTTTCCTTGTCCCAGTTTTCTTTGGAACCTGAGGATGCTGTCTTTTTTGAGAACTGTTTGTGCTAACATTTAGGGCGTGTTCAAAGTGAGGAAAGAATGGGGCACCTACATTTATTGAGCACCTACTGTGTATATAGGCTCACAACAACCGTGTGAGGTGGGTACCATTATTATCCCTATTTGTCAGATGCAGGAGCTGAGGCTGAGAAGTCAAGGAATCAGCCCGAGGTAGCGTTATGTGCCATAACGCTTCACCCCTTTGTGCTTTTGTACAGGATTCTTTAACGTCAATGTCACTGACATTTTGGGCCAGAGAATTCTTTGTCATGGGGGCTGCCCTGTATATTGTAGAGTGTTTAGCAGCATCCGTGGCCTCTGCCCACTAGATGCCTCTTTCAGTTTTGACAACACCCCCCCGCCCAAAAAAAGTCTCCAGACAATGCCAAATGGGGAGGGCAGGTGCAAAATCACCTCCAGTTGAAAACCATTGCGTGCTGTTCCCTCTGCCTGGAAGGCTCTTCCCTCCTGTCAGCCCGGTGAACTCTTATTCCTGGGTTAGGACCGGTTCAGAAGTTACCTTCTTTCTGAGGCTCTCTGGATCAGAATGGGGACTAGGGTGAGGCAAGTGAGGCATTCACCTCCAGTACAAAATCTAAGAGTATGCCAAAAAACTCGGTAATCAAGATAATATTTTAATGCAATATTTTTTAATCAAAATTAATGCAAAAAATTGGTGCCGAACAAAATATCAAATTTTAAATAAAGGCGAGATGAGTCTGAATTCGTGGAAGTGTGTGGGCGTCTATATATACGGCCATCTGCCCTACCAGCCTGGGACAGCCTGAAGGCTGTGTCTGTGCTTTGTACCTTTCTCTAGCATCAGCATCAAGCAAAGAGCCTGCCAAACAGATAACCCTCAATATCTGTTTATTGATGGGATGGGTGGGAGAAGAGAGATTACTTGCCCAAGGTCACATAGCTGGAGAAAGGGTGAAGCCAGAACTTGATCCAGAGCCTAAGACTCCGAGTCCAGTGCTCTCTGCAAGCGTCAAGTTGCCTGTGGGTGAATAATGATACCTAAGCCATGAAGGATTCAAAGATGCTTGGGTGCTCACAGCCCGAAGGAGGGGAGCAGAGAACAGCAGCTGTGATTTCAGCTCAGTGTCAACTTGGCTCTCCCTATCCCAATCTTCATTCCAGCCTCACAACCCCGGCGCCAAGCAAGACCTGAGATACAGAGCTCACTGACGTGGGGCATCTTCAAGAACAGAACCATGACAGGCAGCCCTGTGGAGCACTGATCATGCTCACTGTGGTCACGGATTCCTTGTCTTGACCTTTGGAGGGCCGAGGCTACGCCTTGTTTAACCCTGTGTTCTCTAGGTGACTGGATGCACTATCTGTAACTATGTCACCTGCTAACATTTATCTAGTGCTTACTCTGTGTCTGGCACCCATTTAAGTCCCTTACATTTGTCATCTCATTTGGTCCTCATAATGACCCTGAGAAGGAGATACCATTATTGATGCCATTTTACAGATGAAGAAATGGAGGTGCAGAGAAGTCAATAACTTGGCCAAGGCCACACAGCCATTAAATGATGACACTGAGATTTGAGCCCAGGCAGTCTGGCTCCCCAGCCTGTGCTCTCAGTATCGAACCTGTACGGCCTTCCAGTGAATGAGCGAATGAATAAATGAATGAGCAAGGGAGGGAGCAAGCCAGGGTGTGAGCCAGGATTGAAACCTGCTTTATCTCTCTGACTCTGAGCCGAGCCATTTGTGTTCATAAATGACATAGCCTGAAGTGGAAGGTGCTTGGAGAGTGGGATAAGGAACCGATGAAGTGCAGGAGGCGGTCAGGACAAGGAAGGCTTCCTGGAGGCGGTGGCCTTGGGGGCCAGAGGACAGCGGCCAAAACCTGAGAAGAAGCCTCACCTGCACAGACCTCCCTGTTTGGGCTCAACCGCTGCCCATTTCACTGTGAACTGGTCCTTCCCCTGGGAACATTACAAACCAGTTTGTAATGTTCACTTAGGTGCCCTCTGGTGCCCACCCCCGCCACCCCCTGCCAGACTCCTAATCGGAGCCATGACCCCCTGCCCATGAAGAGTGCGAGGGCCAGGCATTTAACTTCCATTCTGGGCAGGATGCCAAGCTTGGCAGAGTAAGAGTTGTGGGATCTGCTTCTGAGCCATGGGGGAGAATTCAGGGAAAATCACAGCAGCATCCGTCAGCTGCTGCTTCGCTATTACTTGGTATAATGGCTCTTTCCTCTGAGTGCATATTCAGTACCATGTTTGGGAAAATGAGCTTTTAATGTACCGTCGGCATTGCTGAGAAGCCATCTCTGGCTCTGCAGAATGTCTGGAGCACATAAAACTTGAGATTTATTGCCGTCATTTTCTCCCTGCTCTGGCTGGATAATAAAAAGTCAGCCTCCTGCGCGCTTGCTCTCCCATCTTGCGGCTTTGCCCATTTAGAACTTGGAGTCTTTATAAAAGGCAGCAAGACAAATACAACTCATCTCAATATTAAAGCTCCAGAAGAGAGCGTCCATGCGCTATGGAAGGCAAGGAGCCGCCAGCATTCTGGGGAGAAGAGTGTCTTGTTGGAGAGTTAAGCACCCTAGCTGGGTTGCGGACTGGACTGTGGTGGTACTGAAGTGAGAGCACTTAGCCAGGAGTCCTGGGGTCCCTGTTCTGAACCAGTGGGCAAGTTACTCTCCCTCATCTGAGCCTCAAGTAAGATGGAACTGATGATATCTACTCTGCATGGAGGTTGTGAGGATCAAACGTGCTAATGAAATATTCCTGGTATGTGTGTGAGAGTTAGCGGGTGTCTGCTAAGGGTTTGTTGACTGACTGAGTGAATGAATGAATGAATGAAAAATAAATGCTGCCTGTGGCAACGCTTCATAAACTGTAGAGTGCTGCCTGCATCCATGTTGGAGAGTGAGCAGGAGGGGGGCCTGATAGCTTGTTCTGTCTTATAGTACAGTCCACCTGATCTCATCTCCCATCAGCTTTGGAGGGAGCTAGAATTATGGTCAGAATTAAAGATGTGTACCTGAGACTCACGAGGTCCCTGTGCGGCACAGTTTGCATTCAACTGCTAACCAAAAGGTTGGCATTTCAGACCTACCCAGCAGCGCAACAGAAGAAGGTCCTGGCAATCTGCCCCCATAAAGATTACAGGAAAAAAACCCTATGCAACTTGGGTCTAGTCTGTAACACAGGTGCTCGCCGTAAGTCAGAATGGACTCCATGGCAATGGCTTTGTGTTTTTTTTAGTTTTTACCGGAGACTCAGAAGAGCATGTGGCTTGTCCAAAGACACACAGCCGGCAAGCGGGAACTCGTTAGAAATGCAGATTCTCGGACCCCACCCCAGACCCACTGAATCGGACTCTGGTTTGACCAGCTCCCCATGTGATTCTGATGCACACTCAGGACCACTGGGCTGTAGCCACCCAGCTCTCCTGTTTCTAGGACACTGTCGTTTGTGTTTGTTTGCCTTGAGGATTTCGTCACACCTGTGACAGTTGCAAACCTTTTCCTCCCAGGGAAACAAGGGCTCTACACCTGTGCCTGTGGTTCTGAATCTTCCCAACCCCTCACATGTCCTGTTGGCTCGGGTCACCTGAAATTGTAGAATGCGTCATCCTTGGGAGGCTTCATGGGTAATTGTGCATCATGAGCCTAAGCAGAGTCAGGAACACAAAATGCAATAGGAAAAAAGAAAGGAAAGCCCAGGGCAGGGGAGTGCCCAGTAGGCAGGGCTCTGCCAGCAGCATAGGGGTGAGTGTGCATGTGTGCTAAACACGGGGTAATCAGTGAAGCCCATTCTCAGAAATCATGAGAAAACAGAGTGTGAGCAAAAAACTCAAACCAGACATCTGCAGTGCTGGCAGCAGCTGGGCCAGAAGAATTGGACCTTGGTCAAAAGCACAGATAGCAAAAGGAAGAACGCCCATTTGAGATCCTGGGTCCAAAAGGTCAGCTGGAGATGGCCGCAAACCCATCCCACAGGACTCCTCTTCTGCCTTGAAGACACCAGACCTTAGGCCCATCTTCATCCCTCCATCTCGTCTGCCTTGTGAACTTGACACAGCCTTACTTGCTGCTCCAGTGCTCCTGCTATGAGAAGCAGAATTAGCCCAGCCAGCAAATTGGCCCCACCCTTCTGCATGCCCCACCATTGTGATCTTGCTCATACTAAACTGGAAATGTAGTTTTCCCTTAACCCCCCGCAAAAAATGATCCCCAACCCTGATAGGGACGAGGCTCACTTTGCCCCCCGCATGTGGTGGAAGGCCAGTCAATGGAGCTGGAGCCAGAATTGTCCTCTGGAAACTGGTTTTGTCCTCCACTGCGGCCCCTTAGCCTGGACACTTGTCCCACATCTCTGTGCCCACTGCCCTGCTGGAAGGGGGCTTGTCCATTGTTGGATTAACATCACTGGCTTTGGACTTAGAAAAACCTGCATGTAAATCTAGGTTCCTCCAACTACTTGCCCCACTGAGTAAGTTATCCAAACCTCAGAACTCCAGTTTTCTTATGTGTAAAATGGATATTTTAATAATCCCTTACCTATGGCGTTGTTTTGAAAATTAAATGATACAATGCTTATAAAATGCTCAGCCTGGTAGCCGTAACAATGCTATCATTTATCTCTAAGCACTTTGTGTGTGAGCTGCCTTTGTGTTTGCGTCCAGCCTACCCACATGGAGGATCTGTACCCTTTCTGGTTCCCCAAAGGAATCTACCTGCCCAAGTATTAGTGAGCCAAGTCGGTTCCCTGGGGATCTTATAGGAGTGCCACCACAGTCAGTTTATACATTATTATGCTCCCAAGTGCCGTTGTGGCCACACTGTCACTGTGATGAGTTCTCTGTTATCCCTGCTCCCATGGCTTGCTCAGTGTTGGAAATCCTCCCAGTTCCATCTCATGTAACTCCTTCAGCCTCAGCGTCTCCCCCCACTTGCAGATCCAGACTTAGCTCTGTGCTCACCTAAACAAAGCCTCCCTACCAACAGTTTAGCAACCATTTGCTCCTACTTGAGCATCCTTGGAATCCACCCTCCACTCCAGGCAGGTCATCAGTGTATTTCTTTTGAACAATAGTTTTCTCCCGATTGGGAGTGATGGTAAATAGGGCTACTCCTGCTTCCAGCCCTTGGTTTGTGGACCCATGTATCTTCACAGCACCATATGGAGCTTTTGGATTTCATGCATATACTGCATCCTGAAGGACAGCAGCCCCTCCTTTCAGAGTGTTGCCTCCACATTGGCACTTCAGCTGTGCCTTTAGAAGGCCATTCCAGCACTCTGTGAGGCCAGCTGCTTCTGGAAGGTGTGATATGTGATATGACCAATGGTGACAGGCCCATTTCCACATCTCTGTCACTCTGAAGTGAACCCCTTAGTTGGATGCTGTGCTGTGTGGGATTCCCTGGCTATGGGTCAAGCTTTTGTCAGCCCACAGTGTGGTGCTGGCTGAGGCTCTATAGATAGGAAAGGCAAACCATGCCCAGAGTCGTTATCTATCCCGGAGAGCATGAACTGCTGGTCCTTCTGTGATGGAAGGGACCCAGTGTAGTTGACATACCATCAAGAGGCTGGTTGGTCTCCTGAAAGAATAGTGCCAGTTGTGGACTCAGCAGGGGTCTATGTTGCTGACTAGTTGGACAACAATGGGACCTAGAGACAGCTGCAACTAGCTTGGCCTCAGTAAGGGGGACTTCATGCCATTGGGCCCATGTGTAGCCTTCATCTCTGCCACCTTGTCTACTCCACTTGTATACCTAGTGCCAGTTCTGCTGGCCGATGATGAAGGCTAACAAATGCCAATTGGCTGAGCGATTTTGTCTGCTCAGTTGTTCAGTGCCTTTTCTGTGGTGAAGGCTTTCCGATTAGCAAAATGTGAGATTCAAAAAATCACACTTTATCCCCATGTGCCTATTCACATGCCTCTACTCCAGACCTGCTTGTCTCCAAGTTCACAGTTCATTTCCTTCCAGGTTCCTGACCAGACAGCCAGGCCATTGGCCACTGCCTGTGAATCTGTCTGTATTCTCACTTCTGGCCACTTCTCCCAACAAAGTGGATGTTCAGGTGTAGGCTCACAGCTCTGTCCACTGGGAAATTTTTTCTCTCTCCACTCCCTTTCAAGGTTCCCCATGGATGTTGCTATATTAAAGTCACTGTCTACTTGTGACTTGTACTCAGGTATGGAACCGACCCATCTGTAAACCATGCTTGGACCTTTCTCTTGTTCTTCAGCTAGTAGTACAGGACCCCCTCCCCTCCCAAATATGTGTGAGCTGAGGGAGGGGCATTGGTGCAACTATGGCATGTGACATGGGAGTCTGGACTATCCTCTTATTCAGCTTACTTATGCCCTCTGATCCCAGATATACTGTCTCCATTTTATGATGAATGGCTGCTGGCCTCATCCAACATGACTTGGCTAGTCCAACAGAACCCACCTCTTTAAAGGCAGTTCCAGATGTATGTTTATTTGGTGTGCCATGGTCAAGCATTCCATTTCTACCACAGCCCAGTAACATTCCAGGAGCAGTTTCTCAAAAGGAGTATAATTATGTGCTGCAAATGGCACGGCTCTACTCAGAACCCCAGGGATCTGCATTGTGATTCTAAGCTCCAAAGTGCATCTTTCCCATCTTTGGTATCTCCATCACCATAGGCTCTGCTGCATCAGATTGTCCAAGTGGATGCGGCTTGAACTGAACCCTTGACCTGCTGTAAAGCCCTTCCTCTTCTAAGCCCTCATTCAAAGCTGGCAGCTTTCTGTCACTCAGGATATGGGCTGGAGCATAAACCTTGGTGTGGAATGTTTGGCCTCCAGAACCCAAATAGGCCTACGGTGTCCTATGCTCCTTTTTTTGTGGTGGGGAAGTAAGATATAGATATTTATCTTTTATTTTGGAGGGAGTACCCCAGTGTGCCCCTGAATACTGCATCCCTAAGAACTTCATAAAAGTCTCTGAATCTTCATGTGATTTATCTCCTACCCTTTGGCATGTATGAATCTCACCAAAGACCCCAGCATACTAGTCACCTCTTTCTTGTCCTGGTTGGTCAGCAGAATGTCATCAATGTAACGGATCAGTGTGCTGTTCTGTGAGATGCCCAGAGCTCTTCAGACTGTTAACAGAGAGCAAGAGAGTTAGTGTAGCTCTGAGGCAAAACTGTAAATGAATATTGTCTGCCCCACATGATTGCGAACGATTTCTGGTGCATTTTTCTAATTGGAATAGAAAAGAATGCATATATAGGTATATACATACATATATCTTGTAAATTTTATTCCTTGGGATTTTATATTTCTGCATTGCTGTTGTGATTAGAACATTTCCCTTACGTTTTCTAGCCTTTTTTTTTTTTTGCTGGTAAATAAGAAATCAATTGATTTATTTATTTTTATCTCCAACCCAACCTGCTGCCGTCAAGTTGATTATGACTCATAGCAACCCTGTAGGACAGAGTAGAACTGCCCCATGGAGTTTCCAAGGAGCGCCTGGTGGATTCGAACTACTGACCTTTCTTGTTAGCAGCCATAGCACTTGACCACTATGCCACCAGGGTTTTTATCTAGGTGTCTCAAATTCTAATTTTTTTTTTAAGAATTTGTTTGAGGTTTCTGGAAATGCTATAACATATACAAAGAAGGTACTTACCAATGGTTGTAACTCATTTCTTTTTGTTTCATTCCACTGGATCAAACTTTGGCTAAATAGTAATGTTATCAGTGACCAGGGATTTTTGCCCTGTCCCCCAGTTTAATGGGAATGCCTCTAGTGGTTCGCCATTGTCATAAAGTAAATATTCTTTAGCATACTTTAAAAAACATTCTTAACATTTCAGTTTACTTCCAGTTTTTGTTGAGTTTTATCAAATGCCGTTTAAGCGTGCATTGAGATGACCATATAATTTTTCTTCTTTGGCATATTGAAGTGATGAATTTTATTAGTAGATTCCCCAATATTAATATATTCTACTTAGTTATGGTGATATAAACATACGTATTTATACATACATATATGCATATATTTTTTAATATGAGACTGGATTTAATTTACTATTTTAAGATTTTTTAAATATACTTTATAGTGAAATCAGTCTGTAATTTTCTTTTTAGAAGAGCTTTCTCTATATCAAGGTTGTACCATCTTCATAAAATGAAAAGTATATTTCACTGAGATCTGTATAGTTATACCATTGAATTGTGTATAGTATTATCTAATAATTTTGATAGCCTCTGTACCTGTAATTATACCCCTATTCATATTTCTAATTTCTAATGTTGTGTAGTTATGCTTAATCTCTTTTTTTCATGCTCTTCTTTACTAGAGGATTATCTATTTTATTGGTTTATCTACTTTGTTTTATTCAGAGAACAAACCATCAAAGCTAAGTTTCAATACTATTACTTTTCTTTTTAGTTTATTCATTTCCCCTCTTATGTTTATTAATTCCCCCTCTTTCTGTTAATTTTTTATTTAAGATTCTTTAGTTCATTTATTGGTATTGTTTATTGTTTAATAATAAAAATTTTATGACCGTATATATTTTTTTCTGAGTATGGCTTTGGCTGCATCCCATAAATTTTGAAATGAAATGTTCTTACATCTTTGACTTCTTTCTTCCAAAAACACAGCTTTACTGGTTTTATAAAAATGGCACATGTTCATTGCAAAAAACTTAAACACAGGCAAATACAATGAAAATCATTAAAATTTGCACCATCTATAAATAACCATTATTAACCCTACCATTTGCTAAGTATCTTTTCAGTCTTCTCTTTATGCATTATATGTATATAATTTGCATAAATGAGACCATAGTATGGTTTCTTTTCCTTTACTTTCTAGTCTGTTCTATTGGAGCTATTCTGTAGCCTGCCAATTTTCCACAACAGTGTTAATGGATGTATTCCCTTGTCCATAAGTATAGGTCTGTGTCCTTCACTGATGGCCTGCAGAGCATTCCATTGTATGGATGTTCCGTCATGAACTTAATCTTCTATTGACAGACATTTAGGCTGTTTCTGATTTTTCTCTATCATATAATTTCTTAGGATGGGTTCCTTAGAAGCTATGAAAATGATATTGTGAGTATGTGGTCTCAGGAAAGGGGGGTGAGGAAGGCATCCTTTGGAGTCTCTGTCGTTTGGAGACTGCCCTCAGCCTGATCCCACAGGGAGTCCTAGACCGTGTCTTGCACCACAGAGTTGATCCCACCTTGAGGCAAGGGGGTTGGCCTCTTGTACCCTCATGTCAGTCAGTCATTGCCCACAGACTCTAGAAGGGGGTGGGTAACCTCCTCAGGGAAGGCGACCCCTGTTGGCCAAAGAAGTTTCTCAGGAGAAGGGTGTACTGGCCCAGTGAAGAAGATCTAGCTGGATAGAACTCCAAAAGCTGCCACTACATCAGTGGTTCTTAACTGGGGGCAGTTGTGCCCTCCAAGGAACATCTGGCAATGTCTGGACATATTTCTGATTGTCACAATTGGAGTGGATAGAGACAAGGGGTGCTGCTAAACAACTGGCAGTGCACAGGACGGCCCCCCACAACAAGGAATTTTCAGTCCCAAAATATCAATAGTGATACAAAAAAAAAAAAAAACCCAGTGCCGTCAAGTCGATTCCGACTCATGGCGACCCTATAGGACAGAGTAGAACTGCCCCATAGAGTTTTCAAGGAGCACCTGGTGGATATGAACTGCCAACCTCTTCGTTAACAGCCGTAGCACTTAGCCACTATGCCACCAGGGTTTCCTATCAATAGTTCTAAGGTTGAGAAATCCTGCACTATGTAAACAATCTTGAAATACACATTTTTGTGGGTTTTTCTTTTCATATTTGTTTATTTGTATATTTATCTCCTTTGGGACCCCAGAACTCCTTGAAGTACTTATCTGACTTCACTGTTCCCAAACCCTGTCCACCCAATTACTCTTGGTTTTTGTTCCAGTCACCCCACTGACACTGATGTCGTCATGGTCTTAGTGACTTCCATGGAGCTAAACCCTGCCGCCAGTTCTTGGGCCTCATCTTATTTGACTGGTCATCACATTTGGCACAATTAATTACTTACTCATCCTTGCTCGGGATGTTCTTCATTTGTCTTCCAAAACACACACTTTCCTGACTTTTCTCTGCCTTACCACCTTAGTCTACTGGGTTCACGAAAGCACTGAAGGGCCTAAGGCTTAGTCCTAGGGCTTCTCTTTTGTTTGGCATTTCTGTTCCCTCTGCCAGGCGTACTCCTTCTGCAGAGATCTCTATGGCTTGTGCCCATGTCTCTTTCATGTCTTAGAAGTGACTCAAATGTCACCTTCTCAGTGAGGCCTTCTCTGACCACCCTTTCTAAAATGACAGTCCTCCCACCCCAACACTTTCTAGCCCTCTTCCCTGCTTTATTTTCATTTATGGCACTTACCACTACCTCAAATGCTATGTGTTTTCCCTCTTTATCTCTATCTCCCTCTTTGGAATGCGCTGCCCTGAGAGCAGGGACTTGTACTGCTCTGTCGTGAGGACCTAAAACAACACCTCACATGTAGTACACACTCAATAATTACTTGTTCATAAGCCTGTTGCCAGGCAATTTGATGAGGATGATAATAGACAAAGTTACTAAGGACTTTCTTACTATTTGCTGGGCATTGTGCTAAGTGCATTCTTGTACATGATTTAATTCCCACAAAGCTATGAGGTACCATTACCTGTTGCCGTTGAGTTGATTCCAACTCATGGAGACCCCAGGTATATCAGAGTAGAACTGTGTTCTGTAGGGTTTTCAATGGCCGAAGTAGATTGCCAGGCCGGCGCCTCTGGGTGGACTCAAACCTCCAACCTTTTGGTTAATAGCTAAGCTTGTTGACCTCTCCCATTGTATGGATAAGGCAACTGAAGGTTATGGAGCTGTTGAGTCAGCATTGGATCCAGTGTTCAAACCTGGTCTGTCTCCCCAGTGTTGTAGCTCTTGATCGCCACACACAGCCCAACAAGTGGGTACATCAACTTATACCCCAGTTACGGTGCCAAAGGTGCTAGCTTTCTCCCATCCATGTCAGCACTGGATTTTACAGATTTTTCAATTTTTAAACTAATCAGATGATTGAGACGTAGTATTTTTTGCTCCCCACTTTTCTGGATCCTTAGTAAAAATATGTTACAGTCCACCAACCTGGAATCCGTATCCCCAGTGGTGGAAGAGTTTGATGCAATAAGGAGAGGTGGGACCTTGGGACTCAAAGACCTAGCTCAAGCCCCGGCTGTACCTTGAGCAAGCTTCTTAGCCCTCTGAGTCTCAGTTTTCTCATCCCTAAAAATGGAAATCATTACAGTACTCTCCTCATAGGAGGGGTGTGAGAATAAGTGAGGAGCCAAACTCATGGGGGGAGAGGACTCATATTCCTCTGACCTGGCCATGAAGGGGTGCAGCCCTAATTTTTCAGAGTGGAGCTAGCCTGGATTCTAAGATATCCTGTCACCTTGAACAAGCTGTACCTGATTTGTCAACATTTGGTCGGTACCCAGAAGAGGCTGGGAAGCAAGGACTGCCTTCCTGGCGTTGCCTCAGAGACCAGATCTCTCCAGACCCTCTTCACCAATTAATTAGTGACAGATTTTAGGCAGCAGGAATGGCCCAAGAACTTCAAGTCCCATCTATTCCCCTGACCTGCTGTGTGACCTCAGGCCAGTCCTGGCCCTCTCTGGGCTTCCTTCCTCTTCTCCAGAGCAAGGTGGCTGAGTAGCCTCAACCCTGGGCCCTTCCTGACTGACCACCTGCAATTCCTCTGCAAAAGGAGCACAGAAGCTTTGCTGGCTGCGTCCTCGCCCTTTCCCGGCATTTCATTCTCAGCTTAACCAGGAACTTCAACAGGCAACACGTTTCTCGAGAGTTCATAAAAACATGTAAACACAGGCGAGGATACAAAATATTGAGCAGCAAGGCAGTAAAACACGCCAGTGTTTGTTGTGGTAATTGAATATTCATGAGCTGACTGTTTAAATTACAGTTCACAACTGTTGCAGGGCCTGATGAATAATTTAAATGAGGGTGGCCAAAGAGATTTCAACACTGCATTAGCAGACTGCTCAGGATCAGCTACAGAGAATTTATAATTAGCTTGGAATATCCTATAATAAATTCTTTGAAAAGATGGTTTTAATTAGCACGCGTGCTAATTCAGAATGTAGAATGTTCAACGTGAAGGGGGAGGGGATGGGTAACTCTACCCTTTCCTATGTTTCTTATGTAATGTGGGGCTCCACCGCCCCATGCTGAACCCGCCCCTAGCCCGCTACCTGGCTCTTCAGGTCCTGCCTCGGGAATGCCCACTGCCCAGTCTGTGCTCAGATGTCCACCGTCATTGCTGGGACTGGCACAGAGGCTCTGCTCTGGCATCCTTGCTCTGTCCCCCAGCCCCCACCCCAGTAACCCCCTCGGGGCAGCCATTGAGGGCTTTCTGAAACGCAGATCTGACTCCTTCTTCACTCCTTCTGAGGACCCTCCACTGAGAAAGCCCAGAGAGATGAAGTGGCTTGTCAAGGCCATGCAGGTCCTGAGGGGCACACCAGGGCCAGCTGGCTTGAGGGGATGGGAGAGCCATCAGTGACAGAGGGACCAGCACAAGCAAAGGCCAGGAGGCAGAAGGTGTAGTGTGTGAGCTGCCAGTGGGAGCAGATATGGGGAAGCTTGGAGGAGGCAGGGGCCCAGCCATGGAGCGCCTTGGATGCTTGGACAGGGAGGTTGCAGGAAGCAGGCCCTGACTGGGGGCTCAGTGTCCACAGACCTGGCCTGGAGCTCGGGGAGGCTGCCACTCAGGGGCCTAGAGCTCCCAGGCCCACCTGGCTCATTCATTCAGTATTGACTGAGCACCCGCTGTATGCCAGGTCTGGGGCTGGACACTGGGAAATGGCCCCGGGGAAAATAGCCATGGTCCTTGCTTTTGTGGCTGAGCTCACAGCCAGAGTTGTGTACACACTGAGATGAATGTGAAATTAAAAATTGTGGTAAGCCCAGAGAAAAATAGCAGGGCGCCATGAGAGGAAGTAACTGGGGAACCCTGGTTTAGGTGGGAGGACCAGGGGAGGCTTCCTGGAGGCAGTGACATTTGAGCTGAGCCCTGATAGGCAAATAGGGATTAGGGAAGTAAACAGGGTTCCAGGTGGAGGGAGCTGGGCCAGCAGGGCTTCAGGGCTGCCCCATGCCCAGGGGGAAGTGCTAAGGACAGGAGAGTCTAGTAGAGCCCTGCAGCTGCCTGGGGTGGGGCTGTACTGGTAGTAGGGAATGGGTGTCTCTTCCTGGGAAGCTCACTGGGAGAAGGGACAACAGTCCCCTTTTATGGTCCCGAATCCTGCTACAAGACCTTGACCAAGTCCCGTGGAATTTCTGAACCACATTTCATCAGGATTCAGGCATGCATTTGTTCATTCATTCTACAAACTTATACTGAGCCCGCTACCAGGTCCCACTGACAACTTCAGTGATTTCATTCTACTTGGATCAACAGTCAACATCCATGAAAGCAGAAGTCAAGAAATCGAACGATGTATTGCATTGGGTAAATCTGTTCCAAAAGACCTCTATAAAGTTTTAAAAAGCAAAGATGTCACTTTGATGACTAAGGTGCATCTGATCCAAGCCATCATCTTTTCAATCACCTCATGTGCTTGCAAAAGTTGGATAATGAAAAAGAAAGACGAAGAAGAATTGATGCGTTCTAGCTGTGGTATTGGTGAAGAATATTGAATATACCATGGACTGCCAGAAGAATGAATGAATCAGTCTTAGAAGAAATGTAACCAGAATGTTCCTTAGAAGCAAAGATGGCGAGACTTCAACTCGCTTACTTGGGACCCATCATTAGGAAAGACCAATCTCTAGAGAAGGACATCATGTTGGACAGAGAGTCAATGAAAACGAGAGAAACCCCCAATGAGATGAATTGACCCAATAGCCACAACAATGGACTCGAGCATGACAACAAGCATGCCATTATGAAGATGGTGCAAGACTGGGCAACGTGATACTGTACGTAAAGTTGCTGAGAGTAGGAGCCAACTTAATGGCAACTAACAACAACAACAACAATGGGATCCCAGGCAAGCCCCGAGCAGTGAGCAAAGGAGATGGCAGTCTCTGGCCCATGGAGCTTCCTTTCTCATGGGGTAGACAATGAGATGAAGTAAAATACGCCCTCCGCACCACTCAGATGGGGAAGCAAAGGCTCTCTTCCAGATAAGCTAAGGCATCCTTCCAGAACTGGCTCAGCCCCTGCTGTGGGCAAGGACATCAGGCCCCCTTCAAAAGAGAAACTGAAGATTAAATTCAGGAAGTTGGAGGGATCACAGCTTAGGTCGGTCGTTTTTGGTTATCTTTCTCCTGCGAACAAGCACAGCAAGCGGCCCCTCCTCAGCCCCTCTCCTGTCCGTTGCATCCACTTCAGCCTTGGATCTGCTCTGGGTGCCTCCTGACCCTCCTCTAGCCTCTCACCCTGAGCACAGAGAAACCTGCTGGGGCCCTCTGCTTAGACGCCACCCTGATGACTGCAGGACCATGTCCTCCCTTTGTGATCCAGCCCTTGTAACTCCTGCAGCTTCATCCCTGCCTCCACCACAGTGAACCCAGGGTTCTAGCAACTCCTGACCCTCAAGTTTCACCAGTTCTAACCACAGCAATTTTGTAGGTTTGTCATTGTTTTTGTCCTGTAGTACCCTCCTGGTTCCTCTTGAGATACAGGCTAGTCCAGCATTAGTCAAAACAAGACAGAGAGTTTTGTGCTCACTCCCCATGTGGTGGTAACAAGGTCCTGGGGGAGAGGATGTGGTGAGGCCAGCCCACACCATGCCCCTCTGCCCTCAGTAGTAAAAAGAGCTCAGGCTTTGGAGTCAGATGGGCTGTGTTTTGGACCCAGGCTCTGCTCCCTCTGAGGTGCAGACAGAGAGCAACTCACTTCAGCTCCCTGAGACTCCATTTGCTCATCTGTAAAGTGGGAACAACAGTACCTCCCTCCAGGGTTGTTAAAGGTTTGTTGGAGACAGAAGACAAGAGCATGGCCTGAGAGAGACATAGGTGGTTCTACGGTCAAGGTCCCCACGGGGGCCTTACTGAGACAGGCACGCCCCACTGCCACACTTTTACTTTCCCCTGAGTGTCACCCTTGGACACAGGCCCACTGTCCCACTCTCCAGTGTGGTGCCAGCGGAGCTTCCAGGTGTAATCGTCAACACTGTTTTCCGTATCTCCTCCCCTTCCATTCACTCTGGCCTCTGCCACCACCATGACTACGAGATGCTCCAGTTAGGGGCATGGCAGCTCCATATTGCCAAGTCTACTGGGCACGTACTGTCTTATCAGACTTGATATTTGGCTGTATTAGGCCAGCTGCCCACTCCCTCCTTCCCAAAACTTTCTCCCTCTTCTGCTTTTTCAATGTAATGTGCCCCTGGTGCTCCACCCACTGCTTAGGCTGCCCCTTCTCAGTTGCCTCTGTGGGCCCATCCAGCATCTGTCTCTCTGCTTGATCCTCCACCATCGTGGCTGGGTACCATGGGGAACCCAGGCCGGCCTCTGCTGCTCAGTCCCCCTTCCTGATTACCTGACCGTGCCATCAACCTGGTACCACCTGGAGGTCTACCCACTTGGATGTTGTGCCCCAGGTTAGCCTGTTCAAAGCTGACCACTCCTCCCCACCTATCTGGACATGTCTCGTCTCCTGTGTGACCAGCTGTGACCATCATCAGTGATGTGTCATCCTTGACCACCTGCCACAACCAACTCTACGTACTGCAGTCTCCCACTTAGCACCTCTCATGCCCACCTCTTGCTTCTGTCTGTGTTTCAGTTGGTGCTTACATCACTTCTCCCCGGCCAACTGCCACCTGCCACTCAGCAGCCAAACCGGCATTTGTCAATACAAGTCTCTTCTCTGCCTAAAACCCATGTGAGTTCCCAGTGACCCTCAGGATAAAGTCCAGGCATCTTCACCTGGTATTCAAGGCCGTTCCCAGCCTGGCCCTGCTGCTTCTCTAAGCTTATAATTCCCATCCACTGTCCTTCACTCCAACCAGACAGAGGCCCTTCCTGAACCCCCAGTCTGCTGTGGCCCCCTTCTTACAGCCTCATGACGGCCTATGGTTTTCCTTCTTAGCACTCATCACCATTGTGACCGTATATTGACTTGGGTGTTGAATTCATGAACATCTGTCTTCCCCATGAAACATAAACTCCATGGAGCAGGGACTGTGCCTGTGTTATTTACTCACCCAGTGCTTAGCACAATACTTGGCACGTAGCCCATCGCCAGTTGCCGGTGAGTCAGCTCTGACATGTAGCAACCCCATGTGTGTCAGAGTAGAGCTGTGCTCCACAGGGTTTTCAGTGGCGGATTTTTCAGAAGTAGATCACCAGGCCTTTCTTCCAAGGCCCCTCTGGGTGGACTTGAAGTGGGTATGTAATAAACACAGACATTTCTGTTACAATGTCATAGATGCCTTCCTGAAAAACCTGCAAAATCTTAAAAATAACAGGGCGTATCGGAAAGATAGAGTTGGGACAAACCACTCAAGGTCTATGCACCGTTGTAACCAGAGCACTAACAAAAGCCCATCACAGTCCTAATGGCTACATCAGCACAGTTAAAAAATACTCGTTAAATTCTTACTAAATAAAGCCTTGGAAGAAACTGGGAAGGTAGCTTGGTGGCAGGGGGTGGAAGGACACAGTTTGGCTGCTGGGTTATGGAAACCAGAGCAAAATGCGCAAAGACTGGGGAGAAGCATGCAGTACACACTTTGAAGCCAGGGCATGACACCAACAGGGAACAGGAGCAAAAAGGCGAGTGAGTGGACATTGGGAAGAGCGCTTAACTGCTTGCTGGGTCCAGCTGTGTCAGTGTCCTCTGCTCAGCGGCTGCTACTTGGTGGCACAAAATACTAACACGCTGGAAGAACCGCGTATGCCTGGACAGAGCTTCCACTTAATGGGGGTGGTGGTGGTGGTGGTGGAATGCACTGTGTTGCAGGGACCACGCTGTTTGTTGATACTGGGTGCACTAATGGTGCAGGCAACACTGTATGGGCATGGTCGACTCCCCTGGCTGTCTGTCCGGATGGACATGGTGCTGCTTGCTGAATGGCAGGGCCTGATTCTGCCTTCTTTGTGGCCCAGGGTCTGTGGCTCATGGACAGTTGCCATATGGGCTTGGGGCTCTGGCAGACCCCCGGCGTCAGTATCTGCCTTCAAGAAACCAAGGGGATTACCCAAAGCTGCTTGCTGGAGAAATGCCTGAGCAGCCTGTCGAGAGCCTTTTCCATTAGCCAGAAGAAATAAACAGACTCTGAACCCTGGCGGCTGCAGCGAGGTTGGCGAGAAGAGGGGTGGCTTGGGGAGATAATGAGGAGATGCATGTGTCAGACAAGTGGATGTGGGAGGTGAAGGGAAGGCAGAGTTCGGGCAGATAATTCATTCAACAAGGATTCATTCAAACATTCATTCCTCTGCTATTAGTTGCTATCAGTTGAACGAATGGTGAACGTTCATTGAACCCCCACTATGTGTCAGGCGCTGTTCTAGGTGCTGAAGATAGATTCGTGACCAAAACAAAAAGATCCTTGCCCATAAAAAAAAAAAAAATTTTTTTTTTTTTTTTATGGGCAAGGATCTTTTTGTTTTGGCCCATATGGAACTTATATTCTAGCAGGGGGGAGCAGGATAATAAGCAATGAATGATTGAGTCCTAGAGCGTGTTAGTAGATGATAAGTGCTTCGGAAGAAAAGAAAAGGAACAGAAGCATAAATGGGGTTGGGAATGCTGGGGTGGATGTGGGGAAGGGGTATGGTATTAGGTCATGCCATAGGCAGAATTAAGGAGCTCTGGTGGCTCAGTAGTTAAGCACCTGGCTGCTAATGGACAGGTTGGCTGTTTGAACCCACCAGCTGCTCCTCAGGAGAAAGATGTGGCAGTCTGTTTCCGTAAAGATTACAGCCTTGGAAACCCTATGGGACAGTTCTACTCTGTCCTATAGGGTTGCTATGAATTGGAATCAACTCAATGGCAACCGACTTGATAGGTAGGATGGTCAGGGAAGGCCTCTTGGAAAGGTGAGATTTGAATAAAGACTTGTAAGAGTAAAGGAGTGAGCAGGTGGGTATCTGGGGGGAAGAGCAATTCTTGCTGAGGGAACAGCTAACTTGTAGAGTTTCTCAGCCTTGGCACCATACTTGGGCTGCATACTTCTTTGTTGCACGGAGCTGTCCTGTGTATTATGGGGTGTTTAGCAGCATCCCTGGATCCCTGATGGTACAGTGGTTAAGAACTTGGCTGCTATACCAAAAGGTCAGCAGTTCGAATCCACCAGCTGCTCCTTGGAAACCCTACGGGGCAGTTCCATCCTGTCCTATAGGGTTGCTATGAGTTGGAATCAACTCAACGGCAGTGGGTTTGATTATTTTTTTAGCAGCATCCCTGGCCTCTACCCGCTAGATGCCAGTAGCATCTTCCAACTTGTGACAACCAAAAATATTTTCACACATTGTCAAATGTCCCTTAGGGGCAAAATCACACTGAGCTAGATAGAGCAAGGGCCCTGAGATGGAGCGTGCCTGGGCCTTCAAGGAATAGCAAGGGGGCCAGTATGCTGGAGCCTAGAGAGTGAGGGGAGAGGAGGAAGGAGGAGGCCAGGGAGGTGATGGGGGCGGGGCGACCTTATAGGGGCCATGACTATAGGAAGGACTTTGGCTTTTCCTCGGAATGAAGTGGGGAGCTAGTGCAGGCTCCGAGCAGAGGAGTAATGGTCTGCATCCTCGAAATAGGAAGCAGAAGGACCACAGCCCACCACCCAACCTGCATAGAAATCTCACACCCCCAGCTGAGCAGTCCCAGACCCAGTGGCTCAGCAACGCATGTTTGCAAACCTTTCTTCCAAGAGAAAAGCAGCCTCGGAGGGGACAAATTGCTTTCCATTTCCATCCTTCCCTGCTGGAGTCTTCATATTTGTAACAGGATGATCAGTGTAACCAGGAATGGGGCTGTTGCTTCAAAAGGATAAATTAGTCTCTTAACTCAATAATTAAAACTGTGATAGCACTCGGCCTGCAGGGATAATGTACTATTATTATGGTCGTTTGTTTCAATTAAATGCTTACTGATTTTACAATAGCAGCTGGGCACCTGTGCACCGTAGCTATTACTCTGAGCAAGACATCTCAAATTTCAGGAGGAATTTGTCAGCATGCGAAGGATCTCCCACCAAGCGTGAAAGTTTATTAGAAATACTTACTGATGAGGCTGCGGGGTGAGGGACAGGCATTGGAAATGGCTTCTGATTGGCTTTCTTTTCTTCTGTGTTGGAATTTTTTTTTCCCCCGAAAGGAAATCATTTTCAAATATCTGACTTTTAAAGCAGGAGGAAATCTCAGAGAGCAGTATGCCCCAGAGAAGGCTGGCATGGGGGCGCTCTAGTAGTGACTTACCACATCATTGATTGCAGAGGGTGGTAGGCTGAACAGCAGACCCCCAACAGTTCCATGTCCTAATCCTCAGAACCTGCGATGTCTCCTTCCCTAGATGCCCTGTGGGCTCCCCACATTTGGCACATCTCAGCCTGGGCTCATTACCTTCCCTCTCCCCAGTCCTGCTCCTCCTCCTCTGTCTGCCTCGAAGAACAGCCATACCCACCCTTTGTCACCATTTCTCCCAAGTCTCACTCAGCTCCTGCCACTGCCCATCCCCCACATCCCACTCAGTCAACTGTCAGTCCTCCTAAGAGCCTCTCAGACCAACCCAGGTCTCTCCACCCTTTGGCCACTGCCATCGTCCACACCTCTCCTGGTTAGCTACCCAAAAACCAGATGCCACAACCCATGACTGCCCTGACAGGGAACACAATAGAGAACCCCTGAGGGAGCAGGAGAGCAGTGGGATGCAGACCCCAAATTCTCATAAGACCAGACTTAATGGTCTGACTGAGACTGGAAGGACCCCGGTGGTCATGGCCCCCAGACCCTCTGTTGGCCCATGACAGGAACCATTCCCGAAGCCAATTCTTCAGACAGGGATTAGACTGGACAATGGGTTGGAGAGGGATGCTGGTGAGGAGTGAGCTTCTTGGATCAGGTGGACACTTGAGACTATGTTGGCATCTCCTGCCTGGAGGGGACTTGAGAGGGTGGAGGGGGTTAGAAGCTGGCGAAAAGGACACAAAAAAAGATAGTGGAGGGAGAGAGCAGGCTGTCTCATTAGGGGGAGAGCAATTGGGAGTAAGTAGCAAGGTGTATATGGGTTTTTGTGTGAGAGACTGACTTGATTTGGAAACTTTCACTGAAAGCACAATAAAAGTTATTAAAAAAAAAAAAAAAACAGCTGCCATTGAGTTGATTCTGACTCATTGCAACCCCATGTATTGCACAGTAGAACTGTACTCCGTAGGGCTTTCAAGGCTGTGAACTGTAGGAAGCAGATCACCAGGTCTTTCTTCCAGGGTGCCTCTGGGGGGGTTCAAACCACCAACCTTTTGGTTAAACCATTTGCACCACACATGGCCTCCCTCCTATTCCAACTCCGTTGTCCATATGCAGCCAGAATGGGCTTTCCAAAGGATCATCCTGAATACACCTCTCCCCTGCTTAAAACATTTTGATGGCTCCCTACTGGCCTGGGAGAGGCTTCTCAACCTGGCATTCAAGGCCCCTCACTATTGATCCCTGTTGACCTCCAAAGGGTGCTGCTCCATCCTTTTCCCCTTCCAGGTTTTTGCATAGGCTTTTCCTTCCTCCCGGACATCCTTCCCCCTCCTTCCCCAGCTTACTCCTGATCAGCTGCTAGACCCAGTGTAGACTTTACTTCCTCTCAGAACTTCACTTCTTTTCCAGACTGGGTGGGGGGTATCTGCACAGGTCTTGCCCCCACTGCTCCCATCGCTACCACCCAAACCTTGAGAGAAGGGATGTGTCTTGGTCAACCCTGTATTCTCTGAACGCAGCATCTGGACTTGACATCTGGTCATGCTCAACAAGGTTAGCTCCAGGAATGGAGGGGGCATGTTGAATTCATCAGCCAGTGGCTGGTCCTTGCCCCTGCTCAGCGGGACCTTGTCCAAGGTCTGGGAGGTACAGAGAACTTGACCGTGTTGAGTGAGGAGTTAGCAGGGGCCAGCAAGGGGCTGTCATCAGTCAGGTTCCCTGGAAACAGATGGAGGTGGTCCGCAGGAAGTTTATTGGGGAGCACCTCTGGAGCATCACCCATGAAGAGTAAAGGAGGCAGGGTTGCACAGAGAATGAATGTGAACCATAATGTATTGCTACAGGGGCCTCAGCCGATTCCATGGGGAACTCTGGAGCTGGGATGCGCCTTTCAAGATGTCCCAAATTGAGGCGGGGAGGCTGGGCTTCTGCACCCCACATCAGTGGATGCAGCCCGGCCCTTGGGAGGGATGGTAATCTTGAGTGAGGCAGCTCCATCACCTAAAGGGATGCCCGGGGAGGAATGCAGCTGTGAGCCGTCAGCAGCCAACACTCCTGGCAGCTGGGTGCTGAGTGTCATGGTCCTGAAGCAAGAGATTGGTGGTGCACCACGGTATTCACTATAGGGGTTGTGGCTGCATGGATTAGAGAGAGGCTGGGATGCAAGGTTGGCAGCTGGGGCAGAACTAGAGCCCAGCTGATGGCCAGGGCAGGGCTGAGCCGAGGGAGAGCATACTGGGCAGGTGTGGGCTGAGGTCATGCTCAACAGGAGGCTGGGCTGACGGCACAGAACGTAAGGATCAGGCTCGGGAACTGGACAGACCTTGATGTGAATCTCACCTCTATCACCTGCAACTCAATGACCTTGGGCATGTTACTTCCCTTCCTGAGACTCCTCTTCCTCTGTAAAATGTTGATGATAAACGAACCTTCCTCCCATGCACAACGGGTCAGAAGGTCAGTGCCTGGCAAATGGTAGCTACCAAATGAAGGGAAGCACCGCTACCATTTGTGTATTTCTATTCGTGTAACGTAGAGCTTGGGCATCTATTGCCATAGGCCAAATAGCCCACCACCCTGTTTGTGTAAATAATGGTTTATTGGCATGGAGTCACACCCACTTATTTACATATTGTCTCCTGCTTTTGCACTACAACAGCATAATTGAGTAGTTACGACAGAGACCATCTGGGCCTCAAAGCCTACACTATTTAACATCTGGCCCTTTACAGAAGAAGTTTGCCAACTCTTGATCAGCATCAGGCTATGCCACGCCTTGTGCTGTTGTTTTTATTGTCATGGGAGCCCCCCTCTCTACTTCACTCTCTGCTCGTTTTTTTTAGAACCTTCTGTTATTTTTGACCTCTTCTTAGCCCAGTTGAGATCTGGTTCAAGCTCACACCTTGAGCAAGTTCATGAGGGGGTGAAGGAAACCTCATGTTGAACACCTACTGTGTGCTGGGCTCTGTGTAAAGTTATCTTTTCATTTGAGGGCCACCCGTTGCCCCATGAGGGCAGGCTCATTGTTGCCTCCAGCCATGTGAGAGCCACTAAGATCTGTGCGGGAGCAGTACGAAGAGCTTAGACTTCGGTCTTCCCACTTCCTAGCTGTGTGACCTTGGGAAAGTCACTCCACCTCAGTGTCTTTAATGTAAAATGGGAGTGATAATAGTGCTTATGTCAAAGCTTTGTCTGTGAAGGTCCTAGCATGGGGCACATAGTAAGCACTCACTAAACATAATAGTCTTATTGTCATTATTACTCTTGTTACCATCTTCTGCATTGTTGTTAGGTGCCATCGAGTCAATTCCAGCTCCTAGCGAACCCATGTGACAGGGTAGAACTGCCCCATAGGGTTTTTGGGGGGTTTAATCTTTACAGAAACAGATCACCAGGTCTTTCTCCTGGGGACCTGTTGGGTGGGTTCAAACCACCAACCTTTCAGTTAGCAGCTGAGCGCTTAACCATTGCACCACCATCTTCTCTAAAATAGGAACCTTAGAATGTGTTGGAGAGGGCTACTCTGAGACCGTGGGAGGGATTGTAAAATGCTGGTCAGCGACTTGGTAATGTTCCTTTGGGGCCTGATTGTGCTCAGAAATGAAGGAGAAGTTTCTGGACCCTCTGAGGCAGCAGTTTAATTGAGAGAATACAGTTGAACAGTGCTGCTGCCTCCACGGGAAGAAACGTGCCAATTCCCCAGGCAAAATGCAAAGCTGTGTTTAATGACACCTTGTTCGAGCTGCCAAGGAAGCGGGCGGGGCGTTAGCTCTGTGCAGCGGCAGAAGGAGGGAAGGAAAAGCTGTGACTTCTTCTCTCCCCACTGAGCGGGGTTACCCTCAGCATATACTGGCTGTCTCTGGAGAGACTGCGAGTGGGGAATTTGTGAAAAGCGGCTCTGTGTGCCTGCAGCCCTGAGAATCTGTTATACCAGGCGAACCTCATTAGGCTCACAATGCTGCCTCCTTACTGTTCCCTGTGCTTCATCCTGCCTGGAGTGGGTGCAGATGTACTCCTGAGTATGGCCATATGTTTCCAGGAGGGAAGCGGGTGGCTCCATTCCTTTGGTTCCCAGACATGTCGGAAGCACCGGCTGGGTGCCAGCCCTCTGCCCTGTGCTGGCAGGCAGGTGTCTGCACATAAGCAGGTGAGGGAGACACACCTGGGGAATGCTGGGAAAGGCTTAGGTAGAGGGCACAGTCAGAGGAAGCAGGAGGGGAGAGAGGTCAGGGGAGTCTTCTCCAAGGAGGTCATGCTTCTGGTGAGCCTCGAAGGATGATGACATGGAGAAAAAGGACAGTGACCAGAGGGTAAGAGGTTCCCATCCTGGAGGGAAGCCCACGTGTCCCCAGGAGCTGGAGTTAGGAGACTGTGCAGATCTTTACAGGGCATTTTACAAGGCCAGAGCATTGCCATCCCACAGGGGGACACGGGAGCCCCTGAAAGATTCTAAGCATGGAGGGGACATTTTATACCCCAGAAGGACCACCCTGGTGCCCCGCATGGAGCCTGGGCCCAAGGAAGCCAGGCTGGGGGGTAGGGGGAGGGCTGGTGCCTTAGTTTGGGATCCCCCTAAAAGCAGACCCTGACGCAAAGGTTTGGGTACAAGTAGTTTGAAGGGTGATCCCAGGAAGCGCTTCAAAGGAAGGGGAGGTGAGACCAGGAAGGGAAGAAAGGCCATAAGCTGGGGAGGGTGGAGTTAATAGGGTGTTAATTAGCCCTGGTGGCATAATGGTTAAGTGCTTGGCTGCTAACAGAAAGGTCGGCAGTTCAAACCCACCTGCCACTCCACAGGAGAAAGGTATGACAGTCAGGTATGACAGACTGCTTCCGTAAAGATTTACGGCCTTGGAAACCCTATGGGGGCAGTTCTACTCTGCCCTGTAGGGTCGCTACGAGTTGTAATAATCTCGAGTTTAATAGGATGTTAAGGAGCCCTGGTGGCACAATAGTTAATTACTCAGCTGTTAACCAAAAGGTTGGCGGCTCGAACTCACCAGCTGCTCCATGGGAGAAAAGACCTGGCGATCCACTTCCATAAAGATTATAGCCTAGGAAACCCCATGGGGCAGTTCTATTCTCCTATAGGGTCGCTATGAGTTGGAATTGACCCAGTGGCAATGGGTTTGGTTTTTTTTTTTTTTTCTCAACTGTAGTTGTGGGTCTCTATGAGTCGGAATTGATTTGACAGCACACAACAAAAACAACACCAACAGGATGTTAAGGAGTCCTGGTAGTGCAACAGTTAAGCCCTCAGCTATTAACCAAAAGATTAGCAGTTCGAATCCACCCAGTGACTCCATGGGAGAAAGACCTGGTGATCTTCTGTAAAGATTACAGCCTAGAAAACCCTATGGGGCAGTTCTACTCTGTCACGTGAAGTCGCTCTGAGTCAGAATCGATTGAACAGCACCCAAGGATAACAACTATGGGATAGAATACACCTCAAAACTGTCACACTGAGGGCAGTAGAAGCCAAGATTTTAGCCACAAACTCATGTCCCTCATCTGTTGAAGGTCACTTCTAAGACCTCAGCTCCTCAGCACTTCCAGCCTGCCTCGGGTTAGAGAATGCTCTCAGGTAAGGAGACACTGGAAACCATTAGCATGGACAGTGACCCTCTGACAGTAACCTTCAATCTAGGCCAAGGGCACACAGGCAGTGCCCCCACAGCACCTGCTGTAGCTGACTAGGACAAAAGGGAATGATCACTGAGCATGTTGGGCAGAGGGGGTAGATTCTGATTGGGTAGGGGCCCTGTGAGCTGTGGAGTACTCCGGGAACGGTTTGCAGGGGGTGGACGTGGTCATCAGACTCTCTCTGTCCCTCTCCTCTGAGTTCACCTTTTTTTTTTGAAAGCCAGTAATTGGCTTTATATGAAACACTTTCTTGGGTGGAAGATGGGAATTTAGAATCATGCCCCCTGGTTTGTAGTTATCCATGCAGAAGCAGCTGACTCACCCAGGGGAGTGTAAGAGAGAGGAGGGCAGGTGGACAGAGCCAGAGGATGGGCTGAAGAAGCTGAGAAGGCCTGGGTGGAGAGGTAGCTGACAGCCCAGTGCTGAGCCCTCGCAAAGGGGAAGTGCTGCAGGGTAGGCATCAGCCCCCGGGCTGGAGGACAGAGGCATGTTTGGGGAATCCTCCTAGCTTAGGGAGAAAATGTAATGGTCTGGAGAAAGCCACCTCCAGCCTTAGTTGCTATGCCGTCATGAACAAATCTCTGAACCTCTCTGAGCCTTGGTTACCTCGGCTGGGGATGATTACATTACCTGCCTCCTGTAGTAGTTGTCAAAAGGTTGGCAGTTTGAATCCACCAGCTACTCCTTGAAAACCCTATGGGGCAGTTCTCTTCTGTCCTATAAGGTCGCTATGAGTTGGAATTGACCCAACCGCAATGGGTTTGGTTTTTTTTTTTTTCAACTGTAGTTGTGGGGCCCCTGAGTGGCACAGATGCTTTGTGCTCTGCTACTAACCAGAAGGTTGGCGATTCTAATCCACCCAGTGGCATTGCAGAAGAAAGGCCTGGCAATCTACTTCCATAAGATCACAGCCATTGAAAACCCTATGGAGTGGGGTCACCACGAGTCAGAATCGACTCGATGGCAATGGGTTTGGTCTTTTGGTTTAGGGTAGTTGTGGTGGTTAACGAGTCACATACGGGAATGCTTAGCACTGGTTCTGGCACCTGGTAAATGCTTAATAAAAACTTCCCCTTCTCCTCTATCTCCTCCTTGTCCTCTTCTTCCTCCTGATGCTGAAGATGGTGTTGAGAGCGATGAAGATGATTAAAGTGATAGGGGTCTTGATGAGGACAGACTCCAGATGTGTTGTCACTGGGAGGAGAGGAGCTAGTGATAGCGAGGATAGACTCTTCTCTGAAGAAGTTTGCGCAGGGACAGAAGCTTTTAGGAGACCTGGAGCTAAGGGAAGTTTTTATTCAAAGACAGGAGAAAAGTGAGCGTGATTTGATGCCAATGGTGCATATCAATTCTCAAAAGGCAAATAACGCAGAGCATATTCTTTGATCATTTTAGTTTCTAGAAATCACAGTATGTTACACAAATAACGCACACATTTTTGCCAACCACGCAAACCCCACCTCACCATTTTCATAAGCGAGACGTGCCCCGCGTTATATGCGTGCACACATTATTTACATGGGTGCGCTGTTTGCGAAAATATGATGGTAAGCAAAAAGAGAAAACAAAAAAATTAACCATTTAGGAATTTAAAAACTCTTCTTAAACAACTCTTAGATCAAAGAGGAAATGAAATGGAAATAAATAAATTGAAAGTCATAATAACGAAAGCTTTTTATGTGATGAAGTCTATGAGAAGTGTTAAAGTTATACTCAGGAAAATTCATAGCATTAAATATATTACGAAAAGTTAAAGAGTGAAAATAAATTTCATGCAACTCAGAATTGAGAGGGGAGTGACAATAGTAAACCCTTATACAGCAGAGGTAGGGATCAATAAAGATAAAATTAGATATTACAGAATTAGAAAACAGAGAAGCAGTAGAAGTGATAAATCTAAGAGCTGATTCTTTGAAGGAGAAGAGAAACAACTCGCATAATAAGAAAACCCATTAGCTTGCCTAATAAAGAAAAGTGGAGGAAAACCTGGATACTCAATATCTCAGGTTAGAAAGAGGGAAAAACCACAGATACAGAGGAAATAAAAATAATTATGAGTGTGCAAATTGTTATGCCTTGCCCTACCGTGTGTGTCTGTATATAATGTGTAGGTTAAAAGTACACACTATGCTAAATATGTGTTTAGTATGAGAAATGCCTATATGTAAAAGTCAATAGCTTTCTTGTATTCCAAAGTTAACCAGTTAGAGACTATCCTGGTGAATAGAGTTAGGAAGAAAAATGCTAAACTTTATCAAGGGATTTATTTATTTTATGCATTTCACAGACCCTTATACAATATAGAGCTTGTTGTGTGCCAGGTGGAGTCGCAGAGTGGTGCAAACAGTTAACACAACATGCTTGGCTGCTACCCAAAAGGTTGGAGGTTCCAGTCCACTCAGAGGTGCCTTGGAAGAAAGGCCTGGCAATTTACTGAAAATCAGCCATTGATAACCCTATGGAGCATACTTCCACTCTGACACACATGGGGTTGCCATGAGTTAGAATTGACTAGACAGCAACTGTTTTTTGTTTTGTTTTAATTCCAGGCACATTTAATCCTTTAACAACCTATAGGTATGTTTGATTATAATCCACATTTTACCAATGAAGAAACTGAGGCACAGCGAGGTTAAGAAACTTGGCCAAAGTCACCCAGCTTATAAATGACAGAACCAGGATTCAAAAGGCAATTAGTTTCCAGCATCTGTACACTTTGTGCTGTGTAGTGAATGAATGCAGAAACGTAGCACATTCCAGGAGAGAAGACTCAGTATCATAAGGTGATTAGTTCACAACTGGACTGAGCTGTCTGGCAAGGGCAGAAATACTCACCTTTCATCTAGGGTGAATACCAACAAGATGACAAACTGTCAAGGAGTAGAAGAACCCCCACAGGTGCACCCACTCATGCAGGGGTCAAAGTGGAATGGGGTGGCCACTCCACCTGGAGACCCATGGGGAAGCCACAGCCCAGAGTGGAGCCGGGCCACCCTTGATGTCGCCCCTACAATGCCCCCTCCCCCGAGTCCCTAAATGCAGACGTGATGGTGTGGTGGGGCAGATCTCTTCTAACTCAAAATGCCCTGTCCTCCTCTTAGATCCAGGAGATGGTCCACTCGGAGGTTGCTGCCTACGACTCAGGCCGGCCAGGGCCCCTGCTGGGCCGCCCGGGGATGCTGGCCAGCCACATGAGCGCCCTCAGCCAATCCCAGCTCATTTCTCAGATGGGCATCCGGAGCGGCATCACCCACAGCTCCCCATCACCCCCAGGGAGCAAGTCAGCGACCCCCTCTCCCTCCAGTTCAACCCAGGAGGAGGAGTCGGAAGCACATTTCAAGGTACGTAGGGGCAGATGCCCCTCCCATCAGCAGGGGTGGGCCCTGCGTGGAGATGGGCATCACCACCTCTAGAAAAGACTAGAAGAATGTCTGTACCCTTTGCTGGAAAAGGAGGAGGATGAAAAACAGCAAGTAGAACAGGGACCACTGACCAGAACACTTTGTCAATGGGAATAGCACCTGTTGGTGCTAAACTGCCTGTGTGTCCTTGACAAGCTCTATCCTCTTTGTGCCTCCACAGCCTTGTGTATAAAGCAGAGAAAACACCAATAAATGTCAATGGGCTGGGGTGAGAGGATGCCATGAGAACATGGCAGAAGGCATATACCTGAATGGCCAGGGGTTCATTTCAGCGGCATCTGTAGGATCCTCAGGGTCCCATTTTATGGCTACCTTGGCCTTTTAGAAGATGCTCCAACAAAAATGTGGGGTACAGCAGAGGGTACCTCTAGACCCAAGGTGTTCAGCACTGACAATGGGGTGCTAAAAATGCACCCCCCCCATTGGGGGGTCCCCCTGCAATATCCCTGGAGCCCAGGGGTGGTCTAGGCTCTTCAAGAACATGTCAGTGATAAGAGCCACCACCTGGCCACTGCAGTCCTGTCTTTGCACTTTCCAAATCTGTCTCCTGGTCAGAGCATCTTGTTTTACTAGGAAGGGAAAGAGAGGCCGGGAGAGGCCAGGGGTGGAAGTGCTTTCCCAGGTCTCCCAATGAGCTGGTGACAGAATCCAGACTCGATCCCATGACTGGTGCCTCCCACAGTCAGTCCAGTGCCCTTTCTTCTTCCTAAGGGCCTCTCAGATTTTTTCCACATTTCCTACAGAAGCCCAGGGCAGTAGCCATGGCGCCCATACTAACTGTCAGAGACCCTGACCTTGTCGACTAGGGTGGGTGCCTCTGAATCTTGGTCCAACTTGATCTCAGGATCACTCGGCCACTGTCATAGGCCAGACAGGGTTTTTATTTTATTTCATATTTTGCAAACACAAAACACTTCTTATGGACCAGACATTGTTGTAGGCACGTAGTATGTATTCATCCCTGTAATCCTCAGAGTAGCCCTATGTGGTAGGTTACCCTGATTATCTCCATTTGGTAGATGGGGAAGCTGAGGCCCAGAGAGGTTAAGTAATTTATCCACTATCACACAGCAGTAAGTGGCCAAGCCGGCATTCAAGCCCAGACGCTTACAGTCTGGCCCCAGCATATGTGCACGTGACCATGTCTGTTGAGCTCTTCATCAGTTACAAGGTGCATCTTCTTCCCTTATCTTGTAAGGTGCTGAGAAAACTGAGGCTCAGAGAGGTGGGTGGCTGCCATGAAAGACTCAGGAACAGAACCAGCATTGCCCCAGACCCCTGCCCTTCACTGTCCCTCAGACTTGGAGGCCTGAATCTTGTCCACAGGCCCATGGTTTCTTTATCACTCCATGGTGTCACCGTCATCTTCTTGGCAGTTAGAGCTGTGGTCATCACTGCAGGATCCAGGGCCTTCTGCCAAAGTCCTGGGTCCCTATGTGTCCTGAGGTGTGTGGTAAGCATCCCATAGCTGCCCCTGGAAGCCCTTAGGCACTCACAGGATTATGGTCTTGAAATCTGACTGCTCCAGACCCAGGTGTCCGGGATGAGGCCACTGGCTCCAGTGCTGGTCTCTCCCCTCCAACCACCCTCACATGGGGATTAAACAACCTGCCCAAAGATGCCCAGCTGAAATGTGGTAGAGGACACCAGTGCTTTTTAATCAAGAATAATCTTTGGAGATTATCTGTGATCACAAGGGGGAAGGCTGTTAAGAGAACATATATATATCCAAAACATAGGAACAGGGCAAAACAAAAAGAATGACTGCATATTCTTTCGATGTCATCCCAAAGCACTGTCCAACAGGCTCATTCAGAAATTACCTGATTCTCTAGGAGAATGTACCCTTGTTTTGTTTGATTCATTATTGATTATGGATTAGGGTGTTTTGTAGCTCTGTAAAAACAGATGTTAACCTGGAAAAGAGTAACAGATCTGTGAATGGTTTTGTCTGATGACGAGGCAAATTATTTTTTTCCTATAGGGATGCAAATGATTTCTGTCCAGTAGAAAAGAGTAAAACCCCTAGAGGTTATAGTCTGATTGCTTGATAGGGTTATCAACCAGTTTTACGTGTGATTTAGTAATCTTATCCCGGCATTCTTTCAGAGACTGTAAATACTTCTTCCTTTATTTCTTCGAGCCAGCTCTACCATCATGCTGATTCTCTCATTAATGAGTTAAACAGAAACCCAGGGCTCCCACCCAGGACGTGTGTATGTGTGTGTGTGTGTGTGTGTGTGTGTGTGTGTGTGTGTGCATCTGTCTGTCTGTCCAACCCTGGGCAGGGCTTCAGTTGCCTCCCCACCTGGTGCATGGTCAGCCTGACAGTGCGGCCTATTCTGCACATGTTTGAGTCCAGGCAGTGGTTAGTTCCCTGTCATTGCCCGTGAATGAGACTACTGAGCTAAGTCCAGCTCTGGCCGAGGCTGGGTTGTATCAGCTTCAGCAGGAGGTCCTTGGCTGCTAAGGTTTTCTGACCTCTGTCACCTGGGCAGATCTCGGGAGAGAAGAGACCCTCAGCTGACCCAGGAAAAAAGGCCAAGAACCCAAAGAAGAAGAAGAAGAAGGACCCCAATGAGCCCCAGAAGCCGGTGTCGGCATACGCGCTGTTCTTCAGAGACACTCAGGCTGCCATCAAGGGACAGAACCCCAGCGCCACCTTCGGTGACGTGTCCAAAATCGTGGCCTCCATGTGGGACAGCTTGGGAGAGGAGCAGAAGCAGGTGAGTCTTGATCCCATCCTGGGCAGTCCCCAAGGCTTTGTGGTCCTGCAGCCAAGGACAGACTTTGAAGGTCTGAAACCAGGCTGTCCTGAAGCCTGAGACTCTTGCAGAGGTTCCCCTGGGCTCAGCTTGCCCATCTGTAAGCTGGGAAGCTAGGCCTCTTCCAATTCTATTATTTACCAGCTGTGTTTGCTAGCGACCTAACCATTCTGAGCCTCTGCTTCCTCATCTATAAAATGAGGACAAGCATCTCCATCCATCTTGTCCCTCCAACTCTGAACGTCTGGAGTCCAACCCAGAGCTCCCCATCTCACTGACTGCATGCCTATGGCCCCCTCTAAAGGGCCTCCAAGGGGAGTAGGGAGCAGCACTAGCTTGTAAGTAAATGCAAGCTACCAGCTGTGTGACCTCAGGCCGCTCGCCTAACCTCTGTGAGCCTCAGTTTCCTTATCTGTGAAACAATACTGGCAACCATTATCCAAGCTGTGTCTGTGCTAAGCACTGTGCTGGGCTTTCCCTCCATTATCTCACTTTATCCTTGCAGCACCCTGTGGAGTTCGCCATTGCTTTCCTATTTTGATAGGAGGGGATGGTGGCACTGAGAGGCTGGGTGACATGCCCGTGGTCACCACAGTGAGTCAGGGTAGAGTCAGGATTTGAACTCAGACCTGTAGAGCTGGGGGGATCAACTGGGGTGTTGGCAGAAGAGACATTAATCAAATAAGCAGATAAATAAATGTACAATTGTGATTGTGTCATGGACCAGGTGGGTACGTGGTGCATGAGAGCAAAAGAAGGGGAATGGATAGAGTCACGGGAGTCATGTCTCCTGGTGAGACTGAAGGGTGAGTTATCCTGGTCCAGGGGAGCCGTGCATGCAAAGGCCTGGTGGTGGGAAGGAGCCTGGCGAGCACACAGGACTAAACTGAGACCAGGATGGCTACAGTGTAGTGAGAGTCATCGTGATACAGATGAAGCTGGAGAGGTGGGCAGGGGCCAGACGATGCTGGGCTTTGTATGCCTTGGAAGGAGATGGGCCTTGTTCTAAGAGCAGAGAAGACCCTTGAAGAGTGTTAAGCAGAGGAGAGATCAGTCTGGCAGCCTGGAGCAGGTAAGAGTGGGTGTGGCAGAGCAAAAGGCTTTTAGAGTCACCCAGGTGAGAGCTGACGGTGGCCTGGACCAGGTGGATGGGGTAGAGGCTGAGGGACAGGCTGAGGAAGACTCATTCTTGGAATTCTGGCTAGCATTCTAGGTGAATGGAGATGCCATTCGTTAAGGTGAGAAACATGGGAAGAGTACCAGGTTTGGGGCCAGAGAAATGGATTGGTGACTTACCAGTCCTGTCTTTACATATTTGAAATGCTTCCTATATCATATTCTGAAGTTTAAAGTATTTTTAGAATATATTAGTATGAGGAGTTTATTCAGGAGGTGACCCCAGGATCTGCTGGTAAGGGAGCGGGAAAGTGAGTCAGGGAAGGGAAGGCAGTTGCTAAAGGGTGTGTTATCAAAGAAGGTACCACTGTGGGCAACTAGAGGGCAATCCCACTGGGCAACTCTGAGAGCTAGCACAGAACACACTGGGCCTTAGGGTTACGGCATCTGAGCAGCGAGGGAGCTGGAGTGTGTCAGTTAGTTCCAAGTTAATTAGTTTTGAGTGTATAGCAAACAACCCCAAAACATAGTAGGTTCAAACAACTATTTGTTCAGCTCATAAATCTGAGGGTCCACGAATTGTGCTGGGCTTGGCTGGGTGGTTCTTCCGCCATTCCATCTGTGTTCACTCACATGTCTGTATTCAGCTGCCAGCTCTGCTGCTGGGGGTTGGCTGGCTATCAGCTGGGGCACCCGAGGCAAGCTGGGTCGTGTGTCCCTATCACCCAGCATGCTAGCTCAGGCTGGTTCACATAGCAACTCAGGGTTCCAAGAGTAGCAAGAGAGCAAGCCCCAATGTGTAAGCACTTTTCAGCTCTCCACTTATATCACATTAGCTATTGCTCTATTGGGCAAAGCCAGTCACAGTCTAAGCCCAGGGTCATTGTGAGAGGGCACTGCCAAAAGGGAGGTATGAACAAACTGGGGCCATTCCTGCAATCGATCCACTACCTATATGAACCTGGGTGTGAAATCCTAACAAAGATATTAGCAAATTGAATCCAGAGTAACATACTGTGAACAAGTAGGGTTCATTCTAGGATGAAAAGATGGTTCAGCATTGGGAAATCTGTACTGCACTAGGTCAGAATAGGGGTCTTTGAGGGGCCTTGTCTTCCTACAGCCAGATATGGTGACCTGGAGGCCCAGTGAAGTGTATGGCCCCAGGGTACACAGCGACTTGGCTGAAGAACTGAGATATATAGCCTGTTCTCCAGACTCCCTCTGCAGTGCTCCCAGAGAGGGGCCAGCAGTTGACCGACCAGCCCCGGATCTCACCACCCTCATTCAGGTCCATCTCTCAAATCCGTGCCTTGCTGACTGCCCCTTCCCATCCCAGGCCCCTGTGCCGCGTCTCCTCTGTGACATTCTCCCCAACGTTGCTCATTCTTGGATGTTTCAGGCCTATAAGAGGAAGACGGAAGCTGCTAAGAAGGAGTATCTAAAGGCTCTGGCAGCCTACAGGGCCAGCCTCGTCTCCAAGGTAACACTGGAATCCCTGGGCACAGCACTGTTAAGAATAGGGCCACTTGAGGGATAGAGCAAGAACAAGGGCCTGCAGGAATGGCCAGCACTAGGGGCAGTGATGGTTCAGTGGTAGAATTCTCGCCTTTCGTGTGGGAGACCCGATTTCAATGCCCAGCTAATGCACTTCGTGCACACCACCACCCATCTGTCAATGGTGCGCTGTGTGTTGCTATGATGCCGAACGGGTTTCAGCCAAGTTTCCAAACTAAGAGAGACTATGAAGAAAGGCCTGGTGATCTACTTCTGAAAATCAGCCAGTGAAAACCCTATGGATCTCAATGGTCCGATCCATGTCCAATCCACAGCCAGTCATGGGATGGCTCCGGACCAGGCAGCATTTTGTTTCCCTGTGCATGGAGTTATCAGCGGTCAGGGGCTGACTGAACAACAGCTGACAACAACATAGATCTTGGAAAGGATAACTAAAGCCAATGTGGTCACTTCTGCAGTGTCCCCACTATATGCCAGGCTCATGCTGGGCACTTTACATGCGTCTCATTTAATTTTCCCAACAAGAACCCAACACTCAGAAGTGTTAAGTAACTTGACCAAAATTACCTGGCTTATTAAATGGATGTATAGGTTCAAACCCAGTTTTGCTGGTCTTCCAATTTGGCCTTTACTCCCGACCACACTGACTGTCACTTCTTTGAACACTAGCAAGTCAGGATGCTAGGTGTGGCTGTGGGCGTAGAGACCAAGTGGGGTAGAGGGTTGTCCTGGAGCTGCCGCAGAGGAGATGACTTCTGGGTTCCACCAGAAAGAATCAAGCAAATAGGGTGTTCCAAGTAGAGGGAACAGCATGTGCAAAGGTATAGAGGCTGGAGAGAAGCATGAAGGAAGGTTAGTTCAACTGGATGATGCTGGCCTCATTGGCTGGTGAGAAGCATGGAATTCCCCCATGATGGGGGAGAGCCTACAGGGATTAAAGCAGGGGTGATCTGATGGTCAGAGCCAAGGGAACTAGCCAACCAACCAACCAGTTGCCATTGAGTCAGTTCCAGCTCATGGTGATCACACTGTGTGTCAGACAGAACTGTGCTCCATAATAGGGTTTCAGGGATTGATTTTTTGGAAGTAGATCACCTCTCTTCTGAGGCGCCTCTGGGTGGACTTCAATCTCCAGACTTTAGGTTAGCAGCAAGCGTGTTAATCATTTGCACCGCCATCCAAGTGTATCAAGGACCTGCATGATCTCTGGTTAGTGCACAGTTCTCCCTCAAGGGGCTAGAATGCCAGCCAGGGGCCATGTCAGTGGGTTGCATAACCAACCACCTGGTCTCACCGCCCCTGTTCTAGCTTCTCCCTTTTCTCCAGAGTGACTAGTTTCTGTTTCCTTCCAGAGTTCCCCAGACCAGTGTGAGACCAAGAGCACTCAAGCGAACCCTCCAGCCAAAATGCTCCCGCCCAAGCAGCCCATGTACGCCATGCCAGGTCTGGCCTCCTTCCTGACGCCATCGGACCTTCAGGCCTTCCGCAGTGGGGCCTCTCCCGCCAGCCTCGCCCGGACACTGGGCTCCAAGTCACTGCTGCCAGGCCTCAGCGCATCTTCCCCACCGCCGCCGCCCTCCTTCTCACTCAGCCCCCCTCTGCACCAGCAGCTGCCACTGCCCCACCATGCACAGGGTACCCTCCTCAGCCCACCTGTTAGCATGTCCCCGGCTCCCCAGCCTCCCGTCCTGCCCACCCCCATGGCACTCCAAGTGCAGCTGGCTATGAGCCCCTCGCCCTCAGGGCCACAGGTAAGCGGGGCAGGGTGGGAATGGGCCCTTTGGTGATCCTTGCAGAGGGGGGAGGCAGCTTGTGATTTCAAATCCTGGCCCTGGCAACTCACCAGCTATGCAGCCTTAGCCTAGGCACCTTACCTTAATGAGCCTCAGTTACCACATCTATGAAATGTGTCTAGTACACCTTACCTGAGATGTACTGGTTGCAGTGAACAGTTGCCAAGTTGCCAGATACATCCTTTGGCTATTCCAGGCTCTCCTCATCTTATCTTCTGTCCACCTCTGCTCCTTGACTCAAGGATCTGAGGCACAGTGGCTTCTCCCCTAGGGCTCTCCCCAAAGCTTTGGAGACCTGATTCCCACTAATTGTTCCACAGAGACTGTTACAGGGCTCACATGGCTCTGAAGGTCATCCAGCCCAATACACCCTCTCCTCATTTAGCAAAAGGGTTAGGTTCGAAAGACCAGGTCATTATGCAAAATTGGCATTAAATTATGAGAAAATGGAGGATGACCACATCCGATCACAAAATGGAGGATGACTACATCATCACACAACTACCAAATTACATCATTATGTAATTGCCAAACCACTGAGAATCATGGCCCAGCCAAGCTGACACATAACCTTAACCATCACAGCCAGCATTACTCTCGCCTCACGCCTCAGTGTTTGTTACTGCAGACGTACATTGTTAATGTGCAAAATAGCTAGATAGTAGATTTCTTACTATTGTAAAAGCAAAATGTCTGATAATGAGATAGTCTATAAGTGAGGAGAATGTATAACTCCATTTTACAGGTTGGGAAACTGAGGCCCAGAAGGGGAAGGACTCAAAAGGCAAAGTCTTTCACTCTTAGATTCAGCCCAGACAAGCACCTTTCAAAAGGTGCTCTGCTGGGGAAAGGAAGCCACATTGCAGGCAGAGGCAAAGTGGAGATTTTGTGTCACCCAGAGGAAGTGTCTCTTTAGAGTGTTAACATCTTCAAGCACAGAAAGCCCTCATCCTGCCAGAGACAGTCCACCCCTTTTCCTCTCCTGCCAGAGACAGTCCACCCCTTTGTTTCTCCTGACAGAGACAGTTCACCACTTTGTCTCTCCTGTTCACCTGTCTCCTCTTCCCTCTTTGCAGGACTTCCCTCACATCTCTGAGTTCCCCAGTGGTTCGGGGTCCCGCTCACCTGGCCCATCCAACCCCACAAGCAGTGGGGACTGGGACAGCAGTTACCCCAGCGGGGAGTGTGGCATCAGCACTTGCAGGTCAGTCCTCACCCATCCCACCCTTGGCACTGCCTTTGCCCTGTTGATGCTTGGAGAGTGGGAATCGGAATGACAGCGGGGTGGCGAAAAGGCCAGGGGCGATTTGGACCTGGTGAGGCCCTGCAAGTCACTGCCAGCTCTGCTGGGGTTCCTCTTGGGCACTGGATGCTAAAGGTATCCAGGAGATGGATGCAGAGCAAAGTGAGGCCTCCTGGGGCTGGTCTGATTCCAGGGCTTATTTGGGAAAATGAGGGTGGTCTTCTGTCTTACCTTTTTTCCTTCCACCTTCCTCCCCCCGCCCCCCACAAATGCTTCCATGTGACATCCACTGAAAGGCTTTGTGTCTTAGGTTTCCTGGAAGCAGGGTCTGAGGCAGGGATTCGGTGCACTTGATGATGTGTTGAGGGAGTGCTCTCGGGAGATGGGGAAGGAGGGCAGCAGGACAGGGCAAAGGAGGGAGCTAAGCAAGGGCGTGGTCTCAGCTGGAGGCCTCCTTCCACCTGAGTCTATGGGGAGCTCTGGAGCATGATTGGTACCACAGAGTTGGTCCCACCTTGATGTCAGAGAGCTGCCTTTTTGTACCCTGTGCCAGTCAGCCATTGGCTGTGGGCTGCCCCTGGGGGAGTATAGTCCCTGGACAAGGCAGTTCCATTCAGGCAAGGGCAGTGGTCTGGAGAAGTGGGCAGCTGGGCATGCAATGAAGGAAAGCTGGGGGCAACACCAGCAGTGTTCAGTGCACCCAGAAGGGACCAGGCATCTAACCCAAGGAATCCCAAACTTTAAAGGTATCCTCCACTCTGCTCTGCAGCCCGCCATCCTCACTAGACACTAGACTCCAGCACTGCAGGGCTCCTCCCTGGTATTCCTGTGGGCTCAGGCCTCTGGGCCTTTCTCCTTGTCTGCACACTTAGCCTTGAACCCAGGCTCCGTCCTCAAGGAAGCTTGATCTGTGTGATCCCTCCTCCTTCCTGTAATTGAGGGAGAGTGACTTTCATTTCAGCCAACAGAAGGGGGAACACAGAGTGGAGGAGCCACATGTGCTCCTTAACCTGCCTGCTTCGCCCCTCTCCCTCGGCAAGACTCAGTCCTTGGCCACACCTGGGAAAGGTAGTGCTGAGCAGCCGCCTCCCAGAAACAGCTCCATACCACCAAAGGCTGAGCATTAGTGATTGATGGATGGATGGGTGGCCAGCCACCCCTGCCCCAATGGTCAGCCTTCAAGCACAGGGACCCTCGGTGCCAAGGCCACCAGTTCAGCATCGGTTCAGGCAGCTCCTGGGTGCAGAGCAGTCAAGCGTGGCCATGCCCCCGTCTCTGACAAGCCTGGTGAGAGA